>NC_062217.1:126058097-126369251 GCF_902686445.1 Sciurus carolinensis | reverse complement strand
GTGAGGATCACTGGTTCATGGAACTGAAATATTAAAAATATTGAAAAGCAGAAACTGGAAGAGATGGACACCCAAGGAAAGAACTTCATTAGTTCTCTGGGTTGCTCTGAAGTCCCGTGAGCTACTTGAGGTGATGGAGAAGACATATATGACTTACAGTCAGGGGTATGAGGTCTTAGGCGTGTCACAAACTCTCCAGGCCACCGCTCAGTTAAAGTCAATGAGAAGATTCTGCAGAAACATGTGTCATGTCTGGAAATGTATTCCTCCAGAAGTCAACAGGTAAATCAAAAGGTATAAGCAAGTTCAAGCCCAGTTCTGAGGCAGAAGAGGAAAGAAGTGGATGGATCTTATGCAGATTCCAAAGAAGTCACCATAATTGACAGCTCTGGATATGAACAAAACATAAGGGAGTAAGAGGGAAGCCAGTCTCAAGTGAACAAATTATATTCATTTCCACATAGTCAGACCTAGAGGCAGAATCCCAGGGCAGAAAGCAGATGTTTCTTCAGGCACCTTGTCATAGACTCAACAATTACAAAAACTAGTGATTCCAAGGATGAAGGCTGTCCAATCATTGTTCAGTCTGTGGCTGGGCAAAGAGTGATTGTGTGCTTGTAACTAAAAGGACAAAGAAGACATGGACTGCCAATTATTATCTTCTAAGAGCTAAGCACTAAGATATGTGCGTGTGTGTCCACAAAATTTCATTTCATCTTTCTAGTCACCCATTTAATAGATAAAGAAACTAAAGCTCAGAGAGAGATCAGAAAATGTTCAACACACATTCACCAGCCGTCATGGCTACTAGATATGATGGAGAAGCAAGCCTCTGAGAGCCTGGTGACTCCCACATGCACACAGGTCCCTGAGCATCACAACAGAACTAGCCAATTCTGTCATAATGATTAGAGCCACAGAGTGGCCAATCCAGGAAGGCAGAAAATGCACCAGGGGGCCACAGTTCTGCCAAGCCTACAAAGGGATCACCCTGGGCCCAGTCTTTCCATCAGGTAACTTTTAACTTGGCACATAAAAATGAAAAAGTGCCTTTGTTTAAAACCCTCCTGAAGTTTCTGATCACAATGATTTATGTAAATAAAATGTTAAATTAAAATGTAGGTGTTAATAAAATTGCATATATGATGGAATGGCTATTCTTTTTAAAACTGATCTGCAATAAATTTTCTAAATTCTGATTGCAGATGATTCCGGTCTTGAAAGCTTTGCCAACAATAGCCAGCAGAGGTCTATTACTGAAGTGGTATTAATATAGCTATCATCACCAATTCAAAGCAGATAATAAAGGACTGACACATTTATTATCATTATTAATTAACAGTTTTCTAAGATGGAATTAAATCAATATGCTGCTCTGATATCATTTTAACTAGTTATGCAAATCAAACATTTAGAGCCCATGAACAGATATAAATGCCATTCAAAATTCACTTCACACTTATTACTGTAATATCAGAACTTTCAGGCTTTGCTAGTAAAAAAAAAAAAAAAAAGAAGGACTTAATGCTCATTTAATTACACTCAGACATAAAGCTTATGGAATGAAAGTTGAAATAGCTGATTAGTTAGGAAGTCGCAGTAAGGCTATAACATTCAGGATAGACAACGAGATAATAATGTGGAGATGCGGGGCTCTTCATGGAGTGGATCTGGCAGATCCTATTAAAAAGAACAATGACATGTATAGGAGAATGTGTTTTGAAATCACAAAACCTTTCTGGACCTTTCTTTGGTCCAGAAAGGAGAAGTGAGGGAAGAGGAGAGAGAGAGAGAGAGGAAAAGAGAGAAAGCTGGGGGAAGGAACCCTGACGACCCATCATTTATATAAATAGGAAACTTCCAGGTTAAATTGCTGAGCACTTCCTCCTACTTAGAGATAGCTGCCGAGGCGCTTTCCTGCCACCTCTGCCTCCCAGCTTTCCTCACCAGGTAAGAGGAGTTCTTCCCGTTAGGGCAGTTCTCTGGAGAGACTCAGTGAGGTTTCAGAGCATTCTGCTCCTGGGTCCAGTGGGGGTAGGAAGTGGGGCCAAAGGTTTGACACAGAGAGTGGGTTACTTGTCTGGACAAGCAGCTAAACCCTAAAGAATGGGTGACACTAAAAATACCACGAGAGGAATTTGAACCATCTTTGGCTCCATGGCTGTTTGGGCAACACTTGCTCACTCAGATGGTTCAGGATGTAATACCAAGAGAGGATGACGGAATGAATGGCTTTCTAAGTGCCCTGCTAGCACCTTTTGAGCATTACTCAGGACTTCAAGAAGCGAGCTGGCATGTCTGCTGTCAGCACCATGGAAGAGCAGCAGTACTTCTGAAGGGCATGTGCAATGGGGTTCTAGTCACGTCAACCACAAGGCCCCATGCATGCAGCAGCCAGAGACAGTGCTGGGAGGACCATGGTTTGGCCTGCAGCAGGAAACACAAGTGATCCACAGAAGTTCACTGGCCTCAAGCAAGCAGAATTAAGCTTTGAGTATTTTTATGAACAGGACTGACTTGTTTCATTTTTGCAAGGGGATGGGGCATCCAGGGATTGAACTCAGGGGCACTTGACCAATGAGCCACATGCCCAGTCCTATTTTGTATTTTATTTTATTTGAGTTGCTTATTAATGCCTTGCTTTTGCTGAGGTTGGTTTTGAACTCGCCATCCTCCTGCCTCAGCCTCCTGAGCTGCTGGGATTACAGCGTGTGCCATCACACCCAATCAAGACTGACTTGTTTCTATAGTGTGTGTACGTCTGTGCAATACCAGCTCTTCTCTTTTATTCAAATCATACTCTCATCTTCACCCTGGAGTACATTTGATCCTCAGTGCCATCAGGTTCAGAGCTGAAAATGAATAGAATATAGACCAGCAGAAAATGTAGTGCAATTGGTTTGCTGTGACCCAAACGAAACAATATAAGAAGGAGATAATGCAATCTTATTATCCTCTCCCCGACTTCCACCCTCAAGCTCAGCATCTTAACATTCACCATAATACAAAGCCCAAATCACAGACCAGTAGGCTTCACATCATGTTGTTGTGAGCTATGGAACTAACAAGTTAAAATTTAGGCACTATGGTCCTCCCCTGGGAGTGGGAAATGACAGCTGTCACTGTGACTAGTTGTGTAAGTGGGAAAATGCACAAAGTGGAGACTGGAAAGATGTATAAGAAAGTCTGTAGCAGCAGGTGACTGGGAGTACTCTGACTCTGGGTGATACTTACTGCCTTCTTTGTGCTTTGATGTATTTTCCAAAATTTCACAAGGACCATTCTCCACAAAAGAAATGTTTACTGAGAGCCAACCACTGGCCAGTAAGGTAGCCTGCTGGAAAGACTATGACAAGACAACCAAGGTCCCTGCCCTCTCCGTGAAAGAAATTAATAGGAGGCAGAGGAACAAGCAAGTAATTGAAAAGATGATTGCCTCGTGATTTAAAAAAAATCAGTATTTGTAAAAAACTTTATCCTACTTAATGAGAATTCTATATATCTTTCCCAGGTTTGGAGTAAGAATGAAATGTCCCAATTTAGAGTGGTTATCTCTTCCCCATTGGGAAGCAACCACATAGTGAGTGTCTGGGGCTTGAGAGATCACTATTTTCTTCTTGTCACACAGAGGCAGATTTTTTTTGTCAAGCAAGAGCCAAGCATTTAGGTGAATGGTACTGGTGTCCTCTCCACCCTCACAATATGCATTTTATTGAGAATTTCCCACAGCAATAATTTGGGCCCTCAGCCTTTTTAGTCCCACCAATCTCAAATCTACTGGCTATGCTTAAATCTCCAAACTCAGTGATCCCATCCACGGCCCAAACTTCCTTCGATCCTGACTTTTCATCAGCCCCAAACACGAAGCAAAACTGCCATAAATCATTCTCTTTGAAGACCTTTTATATCTTAAAAAAATCTACCTTCTCTCTATACCTTCTAATATCTGGAGAATACTGAAGAACACAGGGAAGACTGATAGAGGGCAGAAAGGTTCTGAGAAAAATTCTCACTGTCTTCATGCCCATTGTTTAGGAAATTCAACTTCTGACTCAGGAATAACAAAGAAATAACATTTGTATGTATGAGGACAAGTATGTACAAATGGCTCTGAGGGTGACTATAAGACCTCATTTGGAGGTAAAATACAGAAAATAAAATACCAGCTCAACCTGGCAGTTCACTGGAAGTGGCAATGGAGAGGATGTTTGCCACGGTGAGCACCGACCACCTGTCAGGCCGAACCCTAAAATAGTCTTGGATGACTACGGCATGCCTGGTGCAGTTCTGCCTTAGCAGAGGAGGGCACAGCAGGTGAGACCAATAAGTGAAGCATCCAGTTATGAGGAAACCATCACCTCAGTTTAAGGAACAGCATGAATAGCAATAAATTAGGATCAAAGCCCAAAGGCTGGAGCCACAAGTAGGATGTCCACCCAATATGCAGCTATTATTACCAGCACAGAAGAGCAAACGCTTCAGCCTCAGCCTGTGAGTTTCCCTGTCGATCAACACAGACCAGCAGCCATGAGGCCACAAATGCAGAATATGGATGATTTTGCCATCACATAAATAACTTTATATTTTGCCCCAATTTCCCTTGCTGTGGGCATCCAAGGAAAGCCATGGACAGTGGAACAAACCTGGTAAGTAGAGGGTGTTAGGATATTCATTAAACAGAAGTAGGCACCAAAGCTTCATAAAGACTACTATTCTTTAGACTCTTTCCAAGGGGACCTTTCTCCCCTACTTAGTAAGAAGTTCCCTATCCAGCCTCAGGTGGAAGACCAGCCACTCTATCTCCTTCCCAGTTGATAGTCTCTCTCCCAGCTCTACTAGGTCTTCAGCCCACCTGCTGTGCTGGAGAGCATTTCTGTGTCCCTGAAAAAAAAAAAAAAAAAGAGTGAAAGCAGCAAGAAAGCCATTAGCTTGTCAAAGGGGAGGAATGACATTCCAGGAGCAGCTGGAGCTGGGTCAGCTGTTCTCATGCTGTTGGTACTGGGAGACATGGGACTGAGCCACACCTGTGCATGATGAGGGAGGGAGGGAGCAGCTACAAGCAGGTATCTTCCTCAGAAGCCATCCACAGAACAGAAATTCAAAGTACAAAGTGTGATTTTAAAAAAAGAAAAAGACATGATGCTTTTCTTAAATTTGGAACTTGAGAGGGAGAAGGGTAGGGGAAGATGGGATAAGAGAAAAGTAACTACTGAAATCTTTTCCAAAAATGAGAACAAGCAAAGACATGTGCTAGTTTTCAACTCCTAGAAAGAGAAATTAACACACACTGGCAAGAAAATTAACCAAGGAAGATACAATTCTTTTTTAAACTAGGCAGCACCTTCTTGGCCCCCTCCAACCTCCACCCTAATCTACTGCAATCCAGTCCGAAGTCAGGGGGCTGAAACCTCCTTCAAGGTGTAGTGGGCAAGAACAAGGACTCCTGAGTTTTCTGCCTGGATTCAAATCCTGTTTCCCCACCAGCTGGACAAGTCACCTAAACTCTCTGTGCCTCAGTTTCCTCAACTTTAAAATAAAAATAGGACAGTCCTCTCCCATAGGGTCATTAAGAGGATCAAACATGGCTGATCCACGTAAAGGGCTCAGAACAGTCTCTGTAGGTTGCAAGCATTCTACACACCAGTGGTTATTATGATGTTGGCATCACCGTCATCTTGCAAAGGTCCTTCCCACTCAAGCCTTACCCACAGTGGAGATGGCCCACTGGAGCTGGGGCTTGTGTTTGCAAAGCTCTTGGGGTTGCGAGCAGCTATGTATTCCCACCACAGTACAACCATGCCCAAACCTACGAATGTGCAAACATCCCTGAATGAGATCACTTGAAAGCAATTTTGAGACTTGGTCCTTCAACTCTTTATATAACCAATTTATAATAATGGGGCTCTTTTTTTTTCCTGTGGTCCACAAGTCTCCCAGATTGTTATTAGTGTTGCCTTGGTTAGGAAGCTGCAATATGATCCGCTGACTAGAAATACTGGCATAATTTATTGCATTATTACTCCTCTGAACTGCAAGCAATTAATTACCTGCAGCAGGATGCACAAGTAAAAATTTATCAGAGGAAAGTGATGAAAAATGTGCCCACTGCTTTAAAATAATAGGTGCTTAATGGTTTTTTGTTTGCTGGCTAATCTCAGGCATCTTATAAACAACTCCAGCTTGCATATCAGTTGTGAATCGCACCCCCTCCTCTATCCCCACTTTATATTATTCTATCATCCCATATCTCCCTTGAGGACAGGAAGAAATGTCTAAAATATTCACTTAAAAGCAGAAGAAAAATTTCATTTCTCTCCTGCACAGAAAAATTATTAATATAATATAGAAATAGGTGATAAAATATATGCGTATGTTTATCGCCTGTGTTGGTAACACAAATATATTTGCCTGACTGATGTGTCTCTTCCTCTATCACAGCATTTGACTTCAATACTTATAAAACCCATACTGGATAAAAAGACACATCCTAAGGGATATGTATATATGAACTGTTATCTCCAACACCTCGTGACATTCATGTAACCTGCATTTGAAATCCTCAAATGCGGTCTCTAAGAAATTTTTCCACCAAACACTCTCCTCATCTTTCTCCTAATTCCATCATCGACCAAGATCCAGAGAGAGAGAGAGGAAACAGGACCAATAACATGTTATTGTATTATTTATAAATTCCATGCACACATGAAAGATGGGAACAGGGATAAATTCATTATATATTTGTTTCTCCCTTTCAGAATTATTCACATCTGTATGATTCTGTAATTGTTTCTTCTATAAAGTTATTGGAGTAATTTTGCTCCGTATATTCCCGATCAATTCCCCCTCTCAAGGGCACAGTTGAAAAGTGATATTTGAAAACGGCCTCTGATAGATTGCATGGTTAGTCAGCAGCAGAGACAAACAACCTAATCCAGCACAAATTAGTTCGGCTGCCAGCAATAGTTTTATACAAAGATGTAAATTATGTTGTCAAAATCGGTCGCTTTCTAGCTTGCTGCTCAGCTAACAAGAAACCACTTTGGCTGATAAAGATGAACACTAAGCTTCCCTCTCTTACAAATTTGCAAATCTGCCATTTCAGCATTCTGTTAGCCACAAACAAACGGCCCGCTATAATTGCTTCTTTTCTTCCACGGTGGTATTTTTCCTCCTTGTGCTTCTCCTTCCAGGCTACTCTTGAAAACAACAACAAAGCCAAAAAGCATCCCAACAGCAAACACTAGCTACTCTCAGACAAGAACTAAAGGAAGAGCCGGGCTCCTGCGGCCATGCCTCGCTCCCTTCCCCACAGAACCATCAGCCCGGCCCACCCAACCAGGGCACAGGCTGTGCGCAGGCCCTGCCATGGTGTCTCCAGATCTGCTGTCTAAAGGGCCAACAGGGCAGGGAAATTTTTGGCTTTCATGGAAATGGAAATATTCTTACAGCTTTAAACAAGGATTGTCTTTGACAGCAGCCCATCCATTCTTCCTTCGTTTACAAGCTCCAAATCCAGACAAGGGAGGGGGGACAGTGTACTTTCAAGAGGCCCATGTGGATAGCTCCACCAGGCTGCCTGTGTTAAATTGGAATCAGATAGATCTAATGCTGGACTGAAAATAATAACACATTATAACGGTAATTATATCCAGCATAAGTCAAATAAATAAATTATAAATTACAATTACCCTTTAAAGTTGCTAGTCTCACTGTTTGCTTTACAATTAACTGCAGGTGCTTCTGCATGTTTTATTACAGTCCCAAAGTTATATATTTGAAAGAATGGTACAGATGATTCCTGTTTATTTGTTAAATTAAAGCATTGTTGGTAAAATTACGGCTTAATTAATATTATGGGTACTGTATAACAAAATAGTTTACCTTGTACATAATTTATTTCCACATGCATATCTCAGCCCAGACCCATTACAGCTCTAAGGCAGCTAAAATAAAATATTCCTCCTTTGCTGGCATTTTTCTAAATAGCAGTTCACTAAATCAATATTATTCACTTGGTATTTTTAAAAGCAGTGTATCTTAATAATTACACAGCATTAGAGTAGGCAATAATTTTACTTGCTAAGCATATTAAATTTAGCAAACCATCAGTCAAATAGTTTCTTCTTTCTCAGAATGGGTAAGCAGTGAGTAAGTTTGGAATCATGTTCCTTTGGTATAAATGTCACATAGAGTTTAAGAATGCGTCTGTGACGCCCTAAGCCAGCCCAGCACTATATATCTTTATTAGTTTCAGTGGTCAGTGCAGTGACCAGTTGTTTATTCTCATTACTCAAGACAAGGTGAGCCACTTGGTAGTGACTGCAATCACAGCTAAAAACATATGACTTTGCAGAAAGTAAAATCTGTAGACAAGGCTACATGCACAATGGCCTGGACACCCACTCCAAACAGGGACTGGCGGAAGGATGGGAAAGAAGTTAACTAAACACAGGCGCACATTGTTTTGTGGGTATGAGCACTCAATCTGCCGTCACCCTTTATCTCTGGGCCACCTTCTGCTATTCCATTGTTCTTTATTCACTGGAAAACACCACTAATTTCTTATTTCTCTTGTCTTTGACTATGTCTGAATTTATCCTTTCTCAAGCTCACAGAAAACTCCTTATGCACCTTCTCTCTTCCTATGCCATCACCCCTAAAGAAAACAAATCCCCCTAAGATATTAAAACCCATTCTCATAAACACACACACACACACACACACACACACACACGGCTTATCAATTCATTCACTGCATAAAACCAAAGCAGGTGACTTTTGCCTGAGCTGTAGACAATTGCCAGCACTATCAAGTACTATCTGACTGATGCTTTTAAATATATTGTGGTCCCTAGATTATAACTTTTAGATAAATGCATAGAACCCCTTAATAACTGGACAGGAGAAGCAAAATGAGGTGGAACTAGGCCAGCAGTGCCAGGAAATGGCCCCTCAATCTGCACAGGACAGTAGCCCATGCCTTCTCCATCTTCTGCTTCTCTCTCCTTTTACTCAGAGGCAGCCCAGACTTCTCCTTCCACGGGCCCTGGTGAGGCCACCCGATTTCAAGGGCCCAGTAAAACCTCAGAGGAGCCTTTGCCTCAGTCCACTGTGGTCAAAGTTTAAGCCATGCTCACAGGTGTTCAGAGTTTACAAACTTCAGAGAAATTCCTGATGGCCTTCTGTGGCCAGAGAGGATGTGTAAATGCCAGTGGTTCCCTTGGCCTCCTCTTCTGGGGCAGCACAGACCTGCTTCCATCACCAGAAGGAGGCAGCTGTCTGGTCATGTGCCCAGTGTCTGCCACGGTACATAACGACCAAGAGTGGGCAGAGAAGCACACGCAGGAACAGAAAAGGAATGCTTTCCCGCGTGAGTGGGGATAAAGGAGGACAAGCATTCACTCCAGACCATGAAGAGAACAGTTCTTAGTACCTACTCTGTGCCAGGCACTCACCAGAAAGAAGTGTAGGACAAATACACATTTGAGAAAAGATAACCACAAAGTTCAAAGTTTCAGTTTGAAATCGTAACAGAAGACAGTTGTGTTAGTCAGCTTTTCGTCACTGTGACCAAAATACCTGACAAGAACAGCTAAGTAGAGGAAAATTTTACTTTGGCTCACAGTTTCAGAGGTTCAGTCCAGAGTCAGCCAATTCCATAGCTCTGGCCCAGTGACCCAGCTCCTCCAGCTGTGACCCATCTGCCTATAGTTACCACCTAGTTAGTCCATTTAAACTAGGATGGACTGATTAGGTTACAGCTTTGACAACCAATCATTTTACCTCTGAACATCCCTGTATTGACACAGCAGCTTTGGGGGGGATGTTTTATACCCAAAGCATAACAAGAGGAAACAGTCCTAAGAATTAATTGCCAAATGAAAAAATGAAATACCCATCTAGCAATCATGGAATGAGTAACTCACAAAGATGGAGAATGTAGGGTAAGATTTGCACAAGAGATAAAATCTAAACTAGATCATGAAAAGCAATTCAAAATTGGGAGCGATGGAAAAGAAAGGGGAGTAAGCAAAATTATGTGTGGCCAAGGCTAGAGGAACAGGATTGCAAGGCCCCAGACTCAAGAATCACTTCTGCACCACCATGATCACACACGCAGGCACTCGGAAGAGCACCAGCCTGCATTCCTGCTTTAGAAATCCAACCCCAAACAAACCCACAGCAGATCGACCACCAGTGAACTCCTCGACCTGAGGTCCACTTACACGGACTTGGGCTATCAGGCTGATATTTCTAAACACAACACTCTGCCTACATTAAGTCATAAAGGACTTGGTTTTTACATACAGACCTGAATTTCACACCTTTTACTCTGCAACAGATGCATCTTATTCGGTATTCTCCGTCTCTGATCCCATTAATCAAGTTGGAGGTAGAGCTAAATGGTGACTAGTCCTACTGGCGAAAACATGAGCAGGCCCGATCTGTGAATGCAGCAGCTGTCCTGGAGAGTAGGGGGAGGCAACACACACTATCAAGCTTTACAGGGTGACACTTCTGCTGGACACTAACACTTCTGCCAGGCCTGCTGAGAGTGTGTGCTGGCCTAGGACACTGGCCAGCTGCAATGGGAGCAGGTCCCGCACCGGAGATGAGTGTGGATGGAATAACACGGTAGCAAGGGTGGGATAATGATATTAGAACACAGCATGACTGAAAGTAAAAAAAGGAGAAAAAAATCCAAAATTACTGAATGCACTAGTCTAGGCCTTTGAACACATGCTACTTCATTTACAGCTGAGGACACTAAGACTCCAGTTAAGCAATTTGCATTCGAGGGTCCTACAGCTATTAGGTATGTAGAGGCCAACTGTGAACCCAGAGCTCCCCATTTCTGAAGAAGATGGTATCCCCCCAGCTTGTGCCTCGGAGGGGCTGGCTGGTAGCGACACAAGGCACAGGATTACTTTCGTAAGAAACTCACTGTAATGCTAAAGAAAAAAAATTGGGAAAATGAGGGAGAAAGAAAGGTTGGAAAAGGAAACTTTTTCTCTCAATCCCGAACAAGAACAGAAAATCCTTGAGGGCTCTGTGCATTCAGCCCACCACCACCACCCTAGAGCGTGCCATCCCTCACACAGCAATGAGCTACAATTGCTGACACTGATTAAAACCAGTAGCGTGCACTGAGAACCCAGCAATGCAATTTGGGTGGGCTACAAACTACAGGCTCTGGGGGGAAATTTCCCTAATACCTGCAGGCAGCCTCCTTTTTAGGGTATTTAGCAGACACACACACACAAAAAAACAGTAGTCTATGTAAATATGACCACGGGATCTGGTTAAGAGGACAACATAAAGATAGGTACTTACTATGGGGAAGTGGGGGAAGAAAAGAGAATTAAAGAGAAGAACTAAGAAGCCATTTTTCCATCATTTTTTGTGGTGTTATTTCATAATGAAGAGCATCTTCATAAGTTGGTAATTAGTTACAAAGGAAATAAAATGCCAACTTAGACTCAGGACAGATGCAGGAAATGTTAAACAATGATATAGCAGGTGAATTATATTATGAGACGGCAACACAAGAGCACTCCCAAGTCAGTCCAAGATTAATTCCCAAAGAACATCCCTTAGATGAGTATAGTGTGTTCTATTCACAAAGCTCTTCTCCATTCATCATCTCATCAGATCTTCCTAGGAGAAGGGAAAGATGCTTATTCTTAATGTTCTCGTCTTCTGGCTGAGGCGATGGAAGCCCAGGGAGGTTGACCTGCCCAAGGGTTCAGTCTTCAGTAGTCCCAGGCCTTCTGGAACCTTCTCCATGCTGGTGCTGTCTCTTCCAAAGGAGTCAGAAGTTCAGATGGAGAGCAAACAGGAATGGTGCTTGACCTCAAGAACTATGTATGACTGAGGGCGAAGGGAATCCATGAGGCAATTCAGGGAGATGGAACAGGGTCATGAAAAACCAGCATGAACAAGTTATGGCTGTGAGGAGGTTCAGCTGGCTTGGCTGCAGCAGAGTACATAGACAGAAGAGTAGCCAGAGAGGAATCCAGAGAAAAAAAAGACTGGGAGTGCTTGATGCCCAGTGAAGGAGACTACACTTGCCTCTTTAAGTCAGTGGGAGCCACCAAGGAGGAGGAGATGGGCATAGGAGAAGATATCTACTGGCAGGACACAAATTAGGTCATTAGAGTTCCAATTTAATGCCACCATTTAACACAGAAGAGGACATTCAAAATACCAAATTGGCCAAATTTTCCAGTAAGAGCGACACAGGCTGCTACCAGGTACCCCCAGTCAGTCACCTGGTAAATGACAGAGACTTACTCCTTCCACGTAGAGTTTGTGACTGGGGGGAGACTTAGCAACCTTCCCTACCTGCCCTTATGATGCCTCTGCTCTGGCATCCCCTGACTTCCCCTCTGCACTGTTCTTTCTTATCCAAGAGACAGCATCCTACCTGGAAGCCTCTCAGAATCAGAATGCAGGTGCTTACAGGTGACTTCAGCTAGTATATCAAAGTAACTCAAGTCAAGAGTATGATGGCTGCTGAAGTCATAGGGTGTCCCTTCCCCTCACATGTCCTTTTACCGGGACCTCCAAACAAACTCTGTGGTTCTTGATCCCAGAGCTGGCCTCGATCATCCCAGTCTCCAGTCCCAGACAGTCTGCCTGGGATCAGAGATAGGATCCAGGTATGTGCATTGTTAGAATGTTCTCCAGGTAACTAATGTTTCACCAGATTTTAAACCACTGAAATCCAAGAGGAAAACAGGAATTTCAGATGTCCTGACAGAATCAGTATGGTGGTATGTTCTAACCTATCTGGATCCATAGAGTCTAGATAAGAGGGACTCTATGGAGTTCTAGCACTACATTCTAGATGTTCCTATTTCTCCAAGGCCATACTACAAAATCAGCAGATTCATGTGCATATAACTATCTTCATAAAGATCTCATGAAAGCAGGACTTGAGATAACTCAGACACAAACCATGCTAAAATTAACTTTGCTCTCTTAACCAGAAAAGGGCTAAACATAGTAAAGATGATGATCATGAATGCATTTAGAATTCTGGGGAAAACTCCGTGTATACACTAGGCAAAAACTACCATTTAACTCAGAGACCCCAAACATCTGGTCCACAGATTAACAACTTTTGGTCACCTGGGTACCATACCATACGTTTATTTTATCTCTGTAACAAACTATTATGTACTCAATTATTTCCTCCGATGAACTCACTTTTCCTACCAATTCAAAAACTGCAATACGAAGTTACAACATCGTCATAAATGAATAGAATATTGCTTAACAAATAGAAGCCAATTGTAGACACAGGTACAGTTACTGTCATTTAAAAAGTCCATTCTGTGTGCCACAGGAAGTCACTTCCTGTACCACCCATAACCCAACACTTTGGGAAATGTGATCTAGAACCAACCACCTCATTTGCCAAAAGAAGAAACGAGTGTTCGGAGAGGTAATTTGACAAACGTCATACTGCCCCTAAGAAGCACACCTCTGAGTTGGGTGCAGTGGCACATACCAGTAATCCCAGCAGCTGGGGTGGCTGGGTCAGGAGGATCTTGAGTTCAAGGCCAGCCTCAGCAACGTAGCGAGGCCCTAAGCAACTCAGTGAGACCCCGTCTCTAAATTAAATTTTTAAAAGAGCTGGGGGATGTGGCTCGGTGGTTAAGTCCTCCTGGGTTCAATATCTAGTATCAAATTTATTAAAAAAAAAAAAAAAAAAGAAGCACACCTCTGGTCTCCCAAGCCCTTGGTCAGTAATGCTGTTTCTGGTATTATCAATATTCAACTGATACCTTAACGGCAAATCACTGTCATATTTTCATTAAAATTAGTACCCTAAGTATCTCTACTAGGCAACATTAAGGGAACCTACTTCAAACAACTTTGTTTATATCTGAACATAAATAGGGGCTTTTTTCTTTTTAAATACAGTTGTCACCGACTTTTCATTAATTCTTAGGCTTCCCTTTAACAATTCTGTGTTTTCACAACAAATTTCATAAAACTACATTTAAAATAACACATGTTCTTTATTTGAGGCTGGCTCTTGTGTTTTGCAAAATGCTGTGCATGTTTTTAAGACATTCGTATCTTGAGCAGTCAGACATGGTGAATGACTCAGTTATGATTTGACATTGAGAGCAAGAAAGCCACTGTAGTCTTCAGGGTCTCTTTCCACAAGCCCAAGTCATTAATTAGCAGAGAGGGAAGAAGAAAGAGCAGTGATCACTCCCCTTGTCAACCACCAAGATTCACCCAAGCTGACTGGGTGGCATCAACTGATCACAAGCGGCAGCTGCTCCTAAAGAGCTCCGCTCAGCAGGGGAGGGTCCCCAAGGCAAGGTCAAGGCTTGGTGAGCGCCTCACTAGACCTCCCCAGGGAGCAGTCAGCCTCCCCTTCCTCAGCGCTGAACACCAACGCTTCACTGTGACGCTCTCTTCTCCTGTGTTGCCGCTGTCCTCAGGTTATAACAAGTTCATGACCAAAAGGGAAAGAATGTAAAAACACAAATATCCACAAACCCACCTTGCAAATTAAATAGTGTGTTATGAGCAGCACAGCTGCTCTTCGGTGACCCCAGCGCAATGGTGCGCCCTGTGTCCTATTGTCAGACGGAAGTACAAAACCAGGTTCTGAAGAAGCCAGAGGAGACTGGGGTTCAGTCCCCACCACCGCCGTCACCCCTTCTAAGTGGAGAAAAAGAAGTTGACCCGGGTAGCGGGGGAGGAGGGACAGACAGGACAGGAGGGAGATGCTGGGAGGGAGGATGAGGGAGGAGAAAAAAAGTCCTAGGGCTTCTTTCTTCCCTTCTCCCCCCTAGACTGTGCCATGAAAAAACAATGGCTTTTCTGAGGCACTGTGCAGACAAGGCAGCTCTGAAAAAAACTAATGGCCGTGATTAATGACAATGGGCTGTAGGAGAGCAGGGACACAGCCGCCACATACATCATCCCTTCCCGTCAGTCTCTGCTCCTCCCTGCCCCTCTTCCTCCTACCAGCAAGGCATTATAAAAACGTCTTATCTGCTCCGGACGCTTATTTTAAAGCTGAAATCACAGCGAGACCCCCACCCAAAAGACAAAGAGTGAGAAAGAACGGCCAAGAAAGGATGGCGCTAGAGGAGGCAGCAGAGGAAAGAGGGAGCGAGGAGGAGAGAGGGAGAGAGACAAAGAGGTGATAGGGTGAACAAGAAAATGGCATGTAAAATAACTCTAAGATATTCCAGGGGAAAATGTGCAGGCTGTAATCATTCAAGATTTCAGCAACTTGACTCCTCACATGCTGAAGCCACATTTTCAAGGTCTTATCTGCCATATGGTTCCCTGTTTAGATGATTTATTAGGTGTAGAAAGCACACTGATAAATTTTACTGCATTTCCCTGAATAGGCAACCTATGGTGTCAATAACAAAGCTCAGGCGGCTTTAATGAAAACTGCAAGCACCAAAGGGTAACCATTTATTTTTGAGTCGCTATAGTATTACTAGGACAAAATTTATCTTCCCTTCTCACGCACTCTGTAGAAACCAAATCTGGTCAAAGTAACAGAGATCACATCCATATGTCAGTGGCTTGCTAACATCTCCCCGGCATGAAGCACTGGCTGTTGCGCTGGAGAAATTGTTTGGTGCTTGCAAGTGACCCATTTTGCATAAGAAATCTTGTTTTTATGAAAAACAAGGAGAGACCTGAAGAACTCTGCAAACGCCAGAGCCTCAGCAATCACACTTAAAGGCACCACCGAATCTTCTCGTTTTTCTTTACCCAGAAAATGGGACAGCTGCCCCAGGGGTAGGGATGAAAAAGGAGAAGGTGATGTGCGGATGAGGAGGAGAGAGATTTAGAGACAGTTCGATCCATAAATATTTTAAATTTAACCCGTCCACACAACATTGTTTCCCTTTATCCACTCTGTTTCTTAGGATGCTGGTCATAAAATAAGTGAAGTCTCTGTTCTCTACTCATTACCCGGTTCGCAACCCTGCACACACCCCACAACACACACATACACACACTGCCCCAAAATGCCTCTCTATTCCTGGCTAGTACCTATCTGCAAGTCTGATGGATGTGCTATTTTTATAACAGAGAAACAATCCAACTTTCTAAAACTCCAAAGGCAGCAAAATTAATGACCAAATGGGGCGGTGGGGGGGAGTAGTGGTGTTCCAGATGGGGGGAGAGAGAAAGCGGATAGCACTCTCTCACTGTGTAATCCCCAGCCACCGAGATCGGCTTCAAGCAAACATTTGGCCAGGTTTTCAAGTCTGCAGTTTTCCCCACTGTGGAACAGGCCTGTCCTGAGTGAAGACAGCCTTACCCAGGAATGTCAGAAGAAGGAAGGGTAAAGAAGAAGTTCAACCGCAACAGCATACGTTTGAGTCATGCTCTTAGCTCTGCAAAGCAACAAAAAGCAATAAGCAAAGTTAAAAGGCTGGGCCAAAGCTTGCCATATGCAAAACTCAATAGGTGGGTTTTTTTTTTTCCAGCAAAGTTGACACGCGGAAAAAACACTTCCTATCGATGATCTTACCCAGGCTTATTTCATTTTAGACCTTTTTTTTTTTTTTTTGGTTACACATCTTTTTCCTTGTTCTGCATCAATATTTTCTATAATAATTTCAGAGAGAAGACATAAAAATCCCTTATTGATTTTTATCCACCACTTCAGAAAATACATATATACACACATGTATATAAATATATGTGCAATGAGCAAGCAAATAAGTAAGCAAAGTCTTTGGAAGTCAGAACAAAAATTATCAACATTTTAAAGGAAACCTCTTTTCACATAATAAACAATTAAAAGTCATCTTAATCAGTTCAATTACTATCTTTGCTGCTTTCAAAATCTGCTTAGTAAAATGGCATCAATTAAAGTTTAATGTCTTATAAAAGATCATTCAAGTATTATAGTAGAATTCAGAGGAAATAGGTCCTGCTTGGACCCTGGCCATATTTTTAGTTTCTCAACTGAAGAGATTTACAAGAGTATTCATTATTGCTTAGATTGCTTTCAATTCAGCCAGGGGTTTATTAAAAGAGGTAGGGCAAAAGGCCCAGCATGGTTCAGAGCACATTCAACCAGCCGCATGTTCAGTTTGCTAAATATTTCAACTAATTTTCAAAGACATCATAGAAATAAAACCTCACACTTGTTTTTCTACACACTTTTCCTCTTAATTTTTAACCCCCTGAGTACTTCCAAAGGAAAAGTAATCCACAGAAGTCACCTGTACTTAGCTCCCATCAAATGACATTTGAATGTTAGGGGTTGTTCCTAGAGACCCATTTACCTTCTCTGATGACCTCTGAAAGCTTTTATTCTTGGGAAATCCCATTCTGAGGGGAATCAATCAACTTGAACACTAAGACAGCAGAGGGAACTAGGTGATAGGAGAAGAGGACCCAAGAATACAAACAGGGAAGATGCCCTGTCAGGGTTCTGGGGCAACAGGAAATCTCTTTGATAGCCCAATAAACAGGACCAACTGACACAGTGATTCAGGTTGTTCACTAACCAATGGTAATTGGACAAGGGGACAGAAGGGGACTGAGATCCAGTCTATGCCCTGCTCTCCAAGCTCAGATCCTACTTACGGTTGCATCCACAAGAGAAAAGGGACACCTTTTCCAAATTCTCCCAAAAGCACTGTATGGCTGTCTGCTAATAAAGTTACCTGAATAAAACCAGAGTAAGTCATTCCCAAAAGGACAGTAGTATATGATTCCACTGATAAAGTTGCCAAGGGTTGAGGGGAGTGGAGAACAGTGAGTTATTCTTTAATAAATACAGAGTTTTGGTGTGAGAAGAGAAACTTCTAGAGTTAGATGGTGGTGATGTTAACATTCTTAATGCTGCCTAACTAAACACTTAAAACTGGTTAAATGGTTATTTTATGTTATTATATTTTACCATAATAAAAAGGAACAGAAAAAGTTGACCATTGCCAGCTCCTCCCCACCATGGACCCTGGGATACCAATTCTGATGGTGGACAGGTGTTCTATTAGCCCAGGCCACTGGTCCAGCAACTGAGAGCAGATCCCAACTGTGCCCACCAGACATGCAGCTACAGAAAATCTGCTCAGGCCACTCCTCTGACACCCACTTTTTGCCTCCAAAGGACTTACAGGAGTCGGGGCTTCTCCCAAAGGGTCATGGCCCCTCTCACCTGTGCTCCTGCTGCCTAGCCGTGTCTACCCCAGCCTCTGCTGGCTGCCTCCCTGCCCCAACTGCAGCCCATGCCAAGCCCTGGGGGAGAGGCCTACTCACCAGAATCCACCTTCCACCCAGAACAGCTCCTTGCTCCACATGCTTCAAGTTCAACTCAGGAAGAAGAAAAGTTTGCTACTCCTTTGATTCTGAATTTGTGGTAAAATTCAGTTTTGGCTGGGCCAAAGAAAGGGTTTTCTGTGAAAACTTACCATGTAAACAAGACTTGAGGGGGAAATGCTCACACGAAGAGAAGAAATGATTCTTAAAGGTTTTGTTCAACAATACATTTTATGGAACGTTTCTGGCCCATTATAAAGTCATTAAAGAAAACACATCATGTCAGGATTAGAAAACTTGGTCCTGCCTCTGCCATTCAAATAGAGGCTGGTCCTGCACAAACTGTAGCCACAGAGTTGAACAGAGAATTTCCGAAGTGCTTCTGGCCACCATCAGACTATGAAATTCATATAACATACTTTATATATTTACATACACAAGAATGTGTTTGTACTTGTGTGTGTGTGTTATGGGGGAGAAGCAAGTGTATGTGTGGTATGTGGAACATGTATGTAGTATATGTATCTTGCACAGGTGGGTATGTGCTCAGTGTGTGGGTATGTACATATACATGGGTTAATATGGTGTGTATGTACATGTCTATACGTGTAATAATGAGGTCTGCTTCTGAATAAAAAGAATATGTCATTTATTTCAAAATGTGATAAAGTTGGAATCACTGAATCATATGCTTTTGAATGGTTAAAATGGCAAATTTTGTTAGGCATATTTTCCCACAATTTTTTTTAAATGATACAGATGTATTTCTCTTAAATCATTAATCATGTATACCAATTCTGAAGATGTAGTTCAGTTCAGGTTGTCTGAGTTAGCAGGGTTTGCACTATTGAACTATACCACCCACTGCACCCTGATAACCTTCAAATGTAAGCCAGGAATTTCTGTATATGCCAGACCTGGGCCAAGTCCCAGGGACTAGGCATTCCTTCTGGCCAATGAAAGGTAACAACCTCACCATCTGCACACTAGGGAGGCCCTCTTAGCAGAGATGGTGACTGATGATGCCTGTTTCCACAGAAGGACCACAATGAGCAGGTCTATCAGGGCCTGGATGTGACTCAGCTTACACTTGAGCTTCCAAAATGCAAAACTCATCATGTGCACACTTGGGTCTTCTCACCTGGCCCAGGGCAGAGCTCCTTCCATATCCACAAAGCTTAAAGATGCAGATTTTATCCCAACTTTACACTTAGATGAACATGAGGATCAAAAATTTCCTTACAGGGAAGAAAAGTGCTGCATTCTCTTAAGACGCTGCATTTGCTCCTTCTAGAACTAGGCACTGGAGGGGAGAGATTGACAGTGAAGAAAGAAGATGAAACAGCCACAGTGTTTGAATACAGCTTTTGCTACCAATACTTTGGGTTTGAGTCCCTGATTCTAACTCTACCTTCCAGCCTGAAGAGGTCTGTCTACCTGGCAGAACAAACCCAGAAGCTAATTATCTCAAGGGTAGATGTCTTATTAGGTGTGTAAAATTAATGGTAGCACATGCACATACTAGGGAGAGCTAACAAGAAAATGAAGGTAAGGTAGCTCTTTGAGATGCTTGTGCAGGTGACGAGACTAAGTGGAAGGTCACTACTAGTGGCAAAGAGCTGCTGGTCAAAGTCTCTGGAGACCATGACTTAGAATGGAATCCTTGACTAAGACAGGTGACCCATGCAGAAACAGTAACAGAAAGGTTTTTTGTTTTGTTTTGTTTTTCCTTAAGAAACAGGGAACAGAGAGGAGTTAGAGTCTGGTGTGAAAAACAAGCATGATCTGACTCATTAGCCTTCCCCTCTCTCAAAGGGTCATGCTTCCCACTTTACAGTTACTGGCCCACACTGCTTCCCAAATTAAGCAACTCTTTCTCTGCGATGAACATATGGAAGACACATGGGATTCTGTCTGGCTACTGGGATTTTAATAAAAATCTGTAAATATGTAAGGTGTGCACACAATGTTTTCATGTACACATAGAGAGTGAACTGATGACCAATCATGCTGATTAACATTCCTTCTCTTTGCACAGTTCCCATTTTGCATACGTTTAGCGACAACACTTAAGAGACACCATTTTAGCAAATTTTAGGTGTACAATACAGTATTATTAACTACAGACAAGATGCTGTACATTAGGTCTCCAGAACTTATTCATCTTCCATAACTGAAACTTTGCACCATGTGACCAACAGGGCCCATTTCCTGACCCAGTCCTGCCCCTGGTAACCGCTCTTCTATTCTCTGCATCTATAAGGCTAATTATTTCAGATTCCACAGAAGTGACATCATGCAGTGTTCTCCTGGACCTGGCTTCTTTCACTTAACATAATGTCCTCCAGGCTCATTCATGTTGTACCAGGGAGGGAAGGAGGAAGGAAAGGGGAGAGAGTGAGAGTGAGAGTAAGAGTGAAAGTGTGAGAGTGAGAGTGAGAGAGAGAGAGAGAGATTTTCACAATTTCTTTCCCATCCATCTATGAATGGACACAGGTTGTTTCCACATCTTGATTATCTAGGTATATATCCAAAAGAATTAAATCAGTATCTCAAAGAGGTATCTGCACTCCCATGTTATGACAGCACTATCCACAATAGCCAAGATATGGCTACTGGTTTTTAACCAGTCTAACTGACCTCTTTATGGTTGGACACCCACCAGGAACAACCACAGAACTGGTTAAAAACAGAAATGTGGGGATGCACCAAAACTACTAATAAGAATCTATAGAATTGGGGCCTAAGAATCTGTACTTTTACAAGTTCAGGATTTGGATACCACTAAGTCACCTTGCCTGTTTTCATATGAGAAACAAAGCCAGTGCTATTAGCACAAAACCTAAACAAATCAAGGATTTCTCCTAAAAAAGAAAAAGATGTTTACTTCTAATGCCCTAGCATTTGTTTACAGATCATTAAATGTGGAGAGAAAGAAGGTTAGAAATCTAAGAAGATCATGTGTTGAAAACTAAAACTGGAAGGACCAGGAATAAATTAATCTCCATTAAATTGACCTCCATTATAAAATTATCACCTGCATCAAAAGAAAAATATAGTTCAATGTAAGGACCATCCCAAGAAACACATTACATAAAATGACTTCCCATCTGTACTAGCTTTAACAATACATAATTAAGACAATAAATCTGCTGAAGGGAAAATATCACGTAGGTCAATCTTATTCATTCATATGTAACAGACTGGAAATTTGTAAAATTTTAACAGGATTTACTTTCCTATCATATGTCAAGAAAGGCTTTATTGGGCTGGGGTCATAGCTCAATGTTAAGCATTTGCCTAGCATGTGTGAGGCACTGAGTTTGATTCTTAGTACCACATGTAAATAAATAAATTAATTAAATGTCCACTGACAACTAAAATACACACACACACACACACACACACACACACACACACACATATGTATATATAGAAATAAAAGAAAGGCCTTGGGCTGGGATTGTAGCTCAGTGGTAGAGCACTTGCCTCACACGTGTGAGGTACTGGGTTCGATCCTCAGCACTACATTAAAAAAAATAAAATAAAGGTATTGTGTCCATCTACAACTAAAAATATATTTTTTAAAAAGGCCTTATTCATAATGTAAGATAGGAAAGACAATAGAAGATAGCTGAAACCCATAAGGACAGTTCTTAAATGTCTTAATTGCTCTAGAAATAACCATTTCAATAAAATTTTATGACACAATGCCAAATATTTTTAACTAGTCATTAAAACTATCCTAAGATTTTCTATTGTAGACTTTGATATCTAATTCAAATGACTGTACAAATTTGAAAGCTTATGAAATCAATTTTCCATAGAATATAATTTGGGCTTCACTAATCCAAACTGGCCTGCTTCCTAATTAGGCTGAATTCATGGGATTTTACTATAATATACTGCCAAGTCAAATTTTCAAAACTTGGAACTTGGTGCTGTTTTGGATTATCACATCAGCCCTTCCCTCCATCAGCAGAGATGACCGGAGGTTGCAAGTACAATAAATATTTAATGGATGGCAACACTGTCCCTTGCCCCCAGAAATAGAGACGCAGACACAAACATCCCTTCAGATCTATTTGTAACCTGCTTTCTGCCCTCTCTCTTGCCCATGGCAAGTAGTGAATTTTCACAGTTCAAAGAGAAATGCCAATCGACTCACTCAAGCCAAAGGTAAACAGAAAGGAAGTGAGAAGAAAGGAACAAAAAAGAAAGAAAGAAAACGACCGTGGCAGCTTTGGGAAACGTGCCAAGAGATCACCCCCTCCTCCAAATGTCCCTAACTCCCAGCACATTTGAAATCCAAAGGTACAGTGGCCGTCCAGGGCTTCACGAGGGACACAGCGCATCCCTGTGAGAGACATCAGAGCTGATGCAGCCCAGAGCTGTCTCGGCACTTAGCTAGAAGCTGGGGGTCGGAGAGAAGGAGGAACCAAGGTCTGAAACAGGGTTTTTTTGTTTTCTGGTTTTAACACTTTCACCGCACCTTTGTTGTAAAGTCCCATCGGGAGTTCTGACGTTTTTCTTCCATTTGTGAATCACTGGAGGAGAAACGAAGCCACACACCTCGCCCAGCACGCACAGGGTCCTCTGGTCCCACCTGGCTTGGTCTGACAGAGGAAGTCAACAGCAGGGAACTCTGACTTCACCATTAGGAAATGGGTTCTTTGGAAGAAGGGTGACACTGGGAAGTCAGCCTTAATTCCCACTACCACCACCTCCCCAGTTGGTCACAGGATGAGGAAGAACCTGGATGCTGGAGCCAGAGAGATGCAGCTTTCCATCCCAACTTCACCTCCTCCCCCATGTGACCTTAGATAGGTTCACTAATTTCTGTGACTCCGTTTCTTCATTTCTAAAATGCTGATCATTGCCAGGTGCAGTGGCCTACTCCTGTAGGACCAGCCACACAGGAGGTGGAGCAGGAGAATCACAAGTTCGAGGCTAGACTCAAGGCCTTCGCGGGACTGTGTCTTAAAAGAAAATAAGACGGCCTGGTGGTGTAGCTTCATGGTAGAGCACTTGCCCAGCATGCTCGAGGCCCTGGGTTCACTATCAAGTATGGCAAATAATAAAAATAAATAAATAAAATTAAAACCAAATGCTGATCATCGTGTTTGCTGTAGCCATACCCCAGCAGCAGCAGCAACCACAGGAGGGGCTAGAACATGCCTGGAAAGGACGCCTTAGGGCAAGGTCCTGGTTGTCGCTTTCAAATCTCATCAAAGTGTCCAACAAGTAGCCTTTCGATGTGCTTATTCTCTTCCTTTCTCTCCACCCACTGCTGGTGAAGACAGTGTTAAAATACCCTATGACGTAGGAACTTTCTGGGTGCTATTGTCTGCTTGGGGCCAACATGGAAACTTTCGAACAGATCCAGATGGAGACTAGGCTGACTCTTGAGTGGAGCACGCTGTAAACTACAGAATGAACAGGCCATCTTCTCCATTCTAACAGCGACTGTCATCTCACCTACTGGAAATCCAACCCGCAGCAGGAACACCATCAAGAAGAAAGGACCCTAGAAGGTGAGAGTCAGATCTAAACTCAGAGAAATGGATTTAGAACTCCAAATTCTTCGTGCCTCCCTTGGCCTGAGACTCCTCCAGTACACAGTCTGCAGTCACCTAAATGTGGCAGCATTCCTAGTTTATTTTTGTCACCCCTAAAGAAGGACACCCAGGCTGACAGTAAGCAAGTTGCCTCAATGAATTTCTCCTTTTCTATGCAATACCACAAGTGTCTGTAAGCATCGTGTCTCCTTTCAGTTCCCCAGTACTCACTTCAAGGATAAACTTCCAGATGGCTGCGGGGAACTCTCTGACTCCACCTAGGAAGGCAGTAGGAGTAGCTGGGAGATGGCAGTAATAATGATAAACATGAACACTGAAAAATAAATTGAATTTCTGTATCCCAGTGGGTCTGAAAAGCAGTTCTGGCCCCATTCTAATATTCCCCAAATTTCATATCTTTCACTGTATTTCACCCCAAGGAAGTTCAGCATTTCTACTGTAACAGATAATCTGTATTACTTCTTCCTGATGCTCTGAAATCTCCAAACTAAATATGATCCTCTTCCAAGAAACAAAATTTGTCTTGACCTCCTCTTTCCAAGCAAAGGGCTTGATCTTATGGAATACGAATACCCCCCCCCCAAAAAAAATGATGGCATTTTTAAACTGAAAAAACTGAAAGCACATGGAGGGGGTCACAATCCAACTGGTATAAAATTGGGGACCACAGAGGTCAAATGACTTGCTCATTATTACACTGCATGGGAGAAGGCAAGAACCCAAATCTCCTGGCTCAAAATTCATTGTTTTTCTCCTATTACAGCATGCCGCATCAAAATCCAAAACTTCCTGGCTAGATTTCTAATAGCTCAGCTGATAAGTATCAAGATCCTTGGCTATCCTCACAAATCCAGGGACATAGTTCTGGTGCACAAGAGAAAATAATTTCATGATCAAAAAATCAAAATGACACCTTGATTTTTAAAAAACAGAATACAACATCCATTACTGAATTGCCTCCCTGGTCGGGCACAATTCCTTAAGTGTGGGGTATGGTGGGAGGGCACTCTTAATACAAGCGGATTAACCTGGGGTTCCAAGGACATGTTGAGGGGATCCATGAATCTCGTGTTCTCCATCTGGATATGTTCCAAAGTGTTCCATGTTGGCTCATATGAATTTTTATGTTAACATGCATTTTTGTGAGACAAACAGTCATCGTATTCATTAGATTATCAATTATTTCATCTTAAAATACTAGGAATCCCTAACAATTATTACAATTATATTATTACAATTATTAATACAATTATTCCCTCTTTTTCTGAGGTTTTGTCTTATGAATTTCACAACACCCCCTTACCTCCATTCTCCTTAAAGTGCTTTATATGATATTAGAATTGATTCAGGAATATTTGTGAGGATTTTCTGAACATCCAGACTCTGACCATAATGCTGCAGGCCCTGGCTAGCAGCTACCAGCTAATTATCAAGTTGGCCCTGGGTATTGCCACTGACTGTGGTTGACAGAATTCTTTTAAAAAGTACCTTCTTAATCATGAAATAGGCCTTAAACTTGACTCAATTTAAAAGAGAAGCTCCCGAGATGAAATTTTCATGATTTTCCTTCTTCTCCTAAAATCCACTTTATGAAATAGTGACTTTTAAAAAACTTTAAGGTCAGGCTGACTATATCCAGAATGGTAAGATTCTGAAACATATAAGCCGTGGCTATTAAGCACTAAGATATAAGGGTCCTCTTTAGCAGAAAGCTGGGTTACTGTATAGTTGAAACCTAACTATCCATCATAAACACCTTCAATACATTTGAAATAGCAGGGTGGACAGCTTCTCTCACACTGAGGGTCATTTATGAAGCGATCAAAGGCTGTAGTGGGAAAAAGAAGTATGAAGAGGGACAAGGCTTTATAGAATGAATAACTTTTCTCATTCTCAATATTTCTTAGGTTCTTTTACAACAAATTGCTTGGCTCTTGAGAACAGACTCATAAAAGAAGTGAAATACATTTTCTATCCTGAATCTGAACTTATTTTTTTTAATATATAAAGTTGTAATGACCCTTTCCAAACAATATGAGCCAACACTTCAAAAATTTCCATTGTTTCAAAGATACAAATGACTCTGAGCATCGACGTCTAGCAGCTGAAGGAAGAGGGAAAACACATGAAAGTCATTTGAAAGACATCTCCTAGGAGTTAGGCTTGGAAACTGGAAAAGCCCAGGCATCCATCCCCCTACCTCGATAAGTGGAGTTTTCCAAATGACTAAGGGGATCAACAGTGGAGCAGGGCCGGGCATTTGAATGTTATAAAGGAGACTCCGTATTAGCCCCTAGAGAGAGAATCCAACGTGCAGCTTCTTTATGGCTGACCGACCTCTCTAAGACTCAGCCCTACCTTCAGTGGAAGGAAACCAAACCAAAACAATATCTTCAAGCAATTTACACACAATTCAAACGGAATTTCTCCAGGCTCAGAAAATTTGAAGTTTATTCACTCCATATGCTATTTCAGTCCTTCCTTTTTCGCAAATAGAACTTCGAGACAAGCAGCCATTTCTTAGTCACTCAAGATCAAAATCCCTTCTCCCTTAACCTCAAATCATTAGTGACAGTAACTGCGCATCATTTGGAATGTTGGGGGATTATTTCTTCCTCCCAATAAGAAACTCGACTGGACGTATTTTGAAAAGTGTCTCCGCAGCCCTATTCAATGCCTCTTCCGTCGGCGGCAGACACTGAGATATGATTTGATCTAGCAATGAGTTCCCGAAACCGGGATTTAGGAAAGCTAACAATAGCTCAATTGGGTGATTATCAATCACTCAAGATAATATTCTGGAAGAGAAAAGATACTACACAGAGCATTTTTCTCATGGAGAAAATAAGCTTTTGAAGTAGAGGTGATCACCCACAGTGCCTAAGTCAAAATCCAAGTCTTCACAGAAGATGGTGTAACACACTCCAGTCAGAAAGACCCTAGGTCAAATCTTAACTTGGCCGACAGATCTTGAGCAATTTCCTTATGTGAAGCTCAGTTTCACCACTTGTAAACTGGTAATGATGATAGTAATACCTAGCTCACAGTGTTGAAATCGTTAAATGAGATAATACATGTAAAATACTGAACTCGGTGCCTAGCACATGATAAGCACTCAAAAGATGTCAATTTAGCTATTATTACTAGGTTTTTAATGACCAAAATCAACAAATGGAAAGCAAGGTCCTAATTTGGCCTTCCTTGTAATTTTATTCCTGGGTACAAACATTCCCTTATGTTTGCCTGTGTTTCCACCAACAAACAAAAAACTCTTCCCCTGGGGGAGGCATTACAACTGCACAGAACGTTTTGAAAGTGCCCATTATCCCCTTTACTTTCTCAGGAATTGGACTGTTCTGAACTTTTTCATTCCCCCCACCCCCACCTTCCATTGTTGTTCCCAAGGGGTCAAATTAACTGACAACAAAATCAGCATTCCTGTTCCCTAACTTTAAGAAGGAATCAGAATTCCCAGGCCCAAGGCGTCCCTTTGAGCAGCTCAGAGGCATCTCAAACCAACAGGCAAGAAAGAGCAGCCATTCATGGAACAAATAAATGATTTGCATTTCCAAGGATGTGGGGAAACATATTAGTTATAATTAGCAAACACACAGAGTCCCCGTGACAGCTTCACTTTACAAACCCTTGAATGTTTGACAAGAAAAGGTCATGTTTTGTAAAATCCTCAAAAGGTCATTCAATAACAAATCACATGAATGAAATCGCAAGGGTTCAGGGAGGTTAACAGAGACACCACTGGCAGTAAAGTGCGTTTTCAAGGTAAACAAGGAAAGAGGGAAAGCGGCCTGGCCTCAGCTCTGGAAGGGGAGAAATACAAGCAATCTCTAATTTACCAAACACTATAATTTCAAGACATTTTCTCTGTACTTGGTGGTTTAACACTGAATGTTATTTCTTGTGTTCAGCACACTTGGGGGATTAGCAGATAACAGCCCAGCGACGTTTCAGCAGTTGTTCAAAAGGTCTGGGCTGATCTCAGCTGAGGCTTTCTTTTTTATTTTTTATTTAATGCATCTCAGGAGTCGGTTCTACTAAGACAAATAGGTGGCCACATATGAGGCATATGAATGCCTATGAATGAAACCCCAGCAGCATGGCCCACACCCCACACGCACCCCAAATCTGGAAACTTGGGCCCAGAAGCCTTTTCTTCTGACACTTTGACCTGCTCATGACCTCTTCCTTCCCAGGTCTATTTTCTTCTTCAACAAGAGCCAGCAGTACATCTCTCACAGTCAGGAACAACAAAGGCTTGTTTATATAGGGTAATTTAGCTACAGGATCAGCAGCCAGAGAAGGATGATGTATCTGGTCCACAGGTCAAAAGCACAATTCAGACGTGCAGGGCAGACAGGTTTAAGGGAGGGCTCCCGAGGGGACAGGGCCAAGGGGCAGACTGCCTTCCAGAAACTAGGACCAGTGCAAGGAAAGTGGGAGCATCCTCTAAACTGTTTCAGACTCGGTACACCCTTCACACTTACTGGTAGTTAAAACTAAGAACTCTGTGAAAGAAGGTGCTGGAGCCCGAGATCAAGCAGACAGGGAGCACAGAGCCCAAACCTCCAAGAGGAGAGAGTCAGTCCTCAGAAAGTAGGAAGAGGCTTGGAACGTGGCAGTGGAAGACCTAGGACCTGATTTGCTTTCTAACTTTGTGACCAACCTAGGTCTCAGTTTTCCTCTTTGTAAAATGGGCTTATACTCAGTCTTGCTTACTTCTGAAAGAAAGAAAAAAAGAAGATGATAGTGCTAGGGAAGCCATGTGTTATTTCACACCAGGAAAGAAGAACTTGGGGGGAGCAGTCCTGACTGATCACCATTCACATCCATGTCTTCCTCCAGCCTCAGATTCTCATGGAAAAAACACTTTCTAAGGCAGTTCATGTGGCAATTTGAATTTTAGTGAACTAACGTTAACTGAAATTTAAAATTCAGTTCCTGGGTCACAATAGCTACATTTCCAGTGCTCAATGGCTACCCATGGCTGATCACTCCCATATTGGGCAATGGAGATACAGAACATTCCCATCATCGTGGAACATTCCACCAGGCAGCACAGCTGAGAGCTACTTGCTCCAGGTGAAGAACAAGCCTTGCCAAGCTATCACCCTCTCCATGGCCATCCCACTTCGCCCAGGTTCCTGCATCCTGTACCCACCCTAAGACCGTCCTCCGCACACAGCCCTGACGAATGGTTCTGAACACATCCCTCTCACCTTTACAATTACCTGCCGACCATAAAACCCTACCAGGCTGGCGACTGTTTGATGAGAATGACGGTCAGAACCAGGACACCTCACTTTGTCTTTCTTGCCAACTATTTTAGCTTATTTGCCACGAGTACAGGGTATAATTAATATCACACAGGAGCCAGCATTGTCATTTTTCAAATCATTTCCCTGGAAATGTTCTACACCTCTTAATGGCCCTGCTAATGCTGTAGCTGTCATGTTTTGGACAGCTGCACTTTTACAAGACAAACTCTGTAGCGCCAGGAGACTCTCTGCAGACTTTTCAGCTCAGAGGCTCGGAGGCCATGCACGCCAGCCGGTAATGGCTAGATGGAAATCTTTGATTAATTTTTTTACCTCTTGGTGCTGAGTGTTCCTCAAGTGTCACCTTCCCGGCTTCCATCCCCAGCCCCCTCGCCCCTTCTTGCCCTCTTCCTCCCCTCACCTACCTCCCCTCTTCTATGCGGCCTGATGGACAGGGGATGAGTGAAACAGGTCCAAAGCATATAACTGATTAAAGCCAGGACACTCCATCCAGAGGTGAAGAGGCCTACACATCTGGATAAAAGCCAGGCCTCTTTGCTAAATGCCACACACTGAGAAAGTGTGGCCTTTTATGCCTATGATTTTATCTTTCAGGAGTAAGTTTTTTTTTTTTTTCCTCTCTGACAACTTCTTAGCAAAAGGTTCAAATTTCTCTATGTCCTGGGTATGTGCGAGGAAGCGAGGAAGGAGGAGGACAGGAAAGGACTTATATTTGAAGGCTCCCAGGAGCCACACACAAGGCAAGCAAGGGTAATCTGAACCACACCAAATATTTATTAAGGGAAAAGGAATGAAGACGCTTTCAAACAAGAAGGAGATGCTTGCCAGATCATCTTAGGTAGTAACAGCATTTTGCTGGTGTTTTTTGCAGGTTAAATTTTTTTCTTCCAATAACTATTTGAAATAGGGGGAGAATTTTGGGTCGAATGTTATGCCAGCGACTATGTCGTCCTGCACTGTTCAGAAAACCCCTCTCTACTGAGGCATTAGGTCTTAAAAGGCAGCTAAAGCTAGTCTGGGGACATGGCTCTTTTTTGTAGGCTAAACAGAGTGTCAACTCTCTGCTCCTTTAATACCGTGTTTATTAGTGATCCACAGCCCAGGGAGAGACGAGCTCACAACTTCCTTTCACGCTGCGTCTGCAAAATGCTACAGAAAGTCGGACTCATCAGTGAAGCAGCAGGTCCCTTGGTTGAAACCAGCCAGGCCAGAAAAGTGACATGAACAGGATGCTGCTAAACATGCACAATTCGAAAATACACACTGTATTCTCTTCTGCATGATTTGCTGCCATTTAAAAGACAATAAACAGCAACTTTAGATTGCTAACAACGTGTCATTTAAGGTTTGTTGTTGCTCAACATCAAGAAAAATCAATGCTGGCTCTACGGGGGCAGCAAACCCCGAGAACGGAGCTCCATTTCAGGTCTGTTTGAACTCATTTCCTTTCTCCATGGTTGCCCCCTTGTACTCCCCCTCAGGCGTCCCCTCGCAGCAGGCTGACAGCTTGACACATTGACAGCTCGCACTGAATGACAACTGATTTGTACAAATTTCAAGCCTTATAAATCTACCTGTCACAACAACAACATAAAAGCGCCCAGGCCCAGCAGGTAATTCAGAAAAAGCTTCCCTTGACGGCACTTTCTGAAAAGCAATGGCGTGCCTCCTGCCAAAAATTCCAACTATCATCCTTGTATAACTTTGAATAAAAATTCAGGGCCCATTTTCTTGCCAACAGGCTACCAATCGTCTTATTTAAAGATTAAAAAGAGTGAGCGGCAAAGAGGGGGGAAGAACATCCACACAATTTCATTTTCTACTGATATGAAAGTCACACCACCTGCTATGCCAGGATTACCACACCGTTTTTCTCTTCAGTGCTCAGAAGGAGTAAATGATGGAGGCTTTTTACGGTATTTAAACAATATCCCAGATTGCAGGGACTGAGCTTCCCAGCACCCTCCCGGCTCACCTGGGGCCAGTCCTGCTGCCAGGCAAGGTGTTGGGACCAGTGGGGGGCTGAGACACAGGGGTCCCAGCCATTGGCCATTGTTTTAACAACCCCCAGATTCCTCCCAAACAAAACCCTCACGTCTCTGGAGCCCCACTCGGTCCACCCCTTTTCTTACTAAAATGATGGAACTGCATAACATATTATCTCATCGCCGCCGCATCTTTAATATGAAAGCACAACTGGAGTTGAGGATTTCGACTTCATCTTTAGGTGTGGGTTTTACAACAGGTAGAACCCTGAAGAAGAAAAATTGAGCAAAATAAGGAACAAAGGACTCAAAGAAGAGAGAGAAATTAAAGCACAGAAGTGCTTAAACAGGAAAGAGAAGTTTATGAAAACCTCTCTTAACTTCTAGTCAAGCTCTTAACCAGTTTCACTTAATGTACAAACAGGTGTACGTGAAAAGTGGTTGACAGAATTTCTCACGCATCACGTTGCTCATGTCAACTCTCCCAGCACAACTCATAGGCAGAAAAATTGACGTGGTTTTGCCTTTGAGCGTTTGGTGGGGGGACACTGGTAAGGTGAATCCTAGGGAGAAGATGTGGACCAAGGCTGAGGGCAAAGTGAGTGACCCTCCCCCAACTGGCAGAACTCGGAAGCCACAAGCCTTCCAGCAAAGTCACAGTGCAAGTCACCTCCCTCTTCGGCAGAAGCAGACAAAACTAAGTGAGGAGCACAGACGCCGAGGACAGGTGTTTTGGTTTCAAAGCCTGGCTTGTCCCCCTAGGAACTGTGTTCACTTTGGGTGAGTTATATTTACACTGTCTCTGTACTTCAGCTTCATCACCTGTAAAGTAGGGATCATGATCATACCTACCTCAGAGAGTAGGAGGACTGAATGCCTGTGAAATATTCACAGTAAGCAGTATCTTTTCAATTATTCATTCACATAGGCACAGAAAGTGACATGTACAATGAAGAAAAAAAGATTATTATATCATCATATTATTAATTCTAGTACTCTTTCAGATTCCAGAAATATAGTTGTCCCTCCATGTCCACAGGGATTGGTATCAGAACCCACCTGAAGATACAAAAATCCATGGATGCTTGAGTCCCTTTTATAAAATGGTGCAGTATTTGCATACGACCTACACACATCGTCTCTAAATAACCTAAATACAGTGGAATGCTGTGATGCTGTGTTATTTAGGGAATAATGACAAGGAAAAAAGTGTCTATATGTTCAGTACAGATGCAGTTCTTTGAAAATATTCTCAATCCACAGTTGGATGGATCTACAGATGTACGAGCTTCCAGGATAATAAAAATGGGGGTGGGAATAGAAGGGAATAAGCCCTGAAAGTGTTGTAACCTATTTGGTTAAAATATGCTGATTAGAGATCTTTGTGGCCGGCCTGCATTTCTTTCCTACCCTATTTTTGAAATAAGTTTCTTTATCTACTCTTTCAACTTGCTTCTTTGAGAGCTCATGACTGATGAAGCCATCCAGTGTGTGTTGGGAAAATTTGTATTAATTTAGAAATACATAATTTCATTGTCTTCATATCACTTATCACTCAGAAATACTATGATTATATGAATTATAAAGTAAAAAATCTATACACATAATATACACACTAATATATGAATAGATATTAAATATGTAAAGAAAAGAGATTACTTTGGCCCAAAATATAGCTAATGTCAGTATTAGTTGGCTAATGTGAGATTTAAATCAGAGGATAAAAGATGTCATGCCCACTGTCAAATTAGCTGAACCCTAAAACATAACCAAGAGTAGATTATCCCAATTATCTGATCTAAGTCCCAACATGTAGTATTCTTGTTATTAATCTTCTCAATTTGGTTAGTGTCAAGACTGATATGAACCAGCTGAATTTCAGTTTCTGACAAGGAACAGAAATCAGCAAATCTATTATTTTCTAACTATCTGTATGACTAAGAACAAGTGTTTTGATGATGGGCCATTAGCAATAAAACTGGGTTCAAATTTCACAAGCATTTTTGAATTTCAAAAGATTTGTATTTTATAATAAGAAGCCAAAATCAAAATTTTCACATAAAAATAATTGATAAGGCATAAACCAAAAACAACTACAGAATGAGATGAAGGGAAAACAAGAAAATGCCTGTGAAAACTGATGAGAATAATAATTCATATTGACTAAATCAGTCTTCTTTTTCATCTTTCATCAATATAAGGTGAACATGGGAGCAGGTGAGACATGGACAGGATAAAACAAGGTATCTCAGGTAAATTTCATGTTTGAGCCAATATCCACCCAGAGTAAGTAAATGAGACTTTTCCTAGGTTAACCGCTCAATTTTCAACAGTATGTTTGGCCTAATAAAATGATAAGTAATATTTTTGCTTACAAATGTCTTTGGAACATCAATCACAAAGGTTAACAAATACTGTCTCACATAGGCTGGGGTCCTCCTACTGTGACCAGTGAAATAACAAATCATTCAGTGGTGAACTTCTGGATGACAAAGGCAGTATGGAGTCAGCGCTGGTCAGCAAAGTCTCACACAGGCACAGGGAAAGTACTTAGAAAAAATAAGCAGGAAACTTTTAGCTGCAGAACATAAGATGTCTTGTCAGTATTTTATCATCGTGAGTATGTTTTAACTATTTGTTTCCTAGGAATAAAAAGCAGTTCTTTCAAATGTGTTAGCCTTCAGGGCCTATGAAGTTTGTTTCTCCCCAAGAGGCCTCTTACGGAGTTGCTTTCTTCTCCATTTGAGTAAGGGCCCAACTGGGACCTCAGAATGCTATCCATCTTCAGCCATCGGTCCAAGGAGGCCAAGAGGCCTCAAACCACAGTGGTACTTCCTTGTATCCTAGGAAAAAGCCCCAACTACTACTCACTGAGAAACCCACTAGAACCCTAGAATTGCTGGCTTCCCTGGGCCCTAGCACACGGTCCTCTGGTTCAGGATGACTTCCTCCCCTGCCCTCTCAGCCACCCATCAACAGGTGCCCCACGACAACCTGAGACATTTTCAGTCCTCCAACCAATACCTTGAGAAGAGTGGCTGGGTTTCTACTACTTGTGGATCTCTGTCCACATTTGCTGGGACAAAGGACCCAGTTGATCCAATCTTCCCATACAACTTGGTCAAAGGACATTTTCCTTCTATCTGAGGTCATATGAAAAGCCACATCATAAGTCACCAGGGAAGGCTGAGGAACACCCCCAAGGTCTCCTCACCTCCATTTATAAGAAAAGTCATCTGAGGCCATAAGCCACTTAATTAAGTACCACTTTCCCAGGTAAAGGCCACCAAGAGTCCAGGCTTGGCTTGTTTGGTGCTCCGCCAAGGGCAAGACAAGAGAGCTAGCCAGGAAATAAGGGAGAGAAGATCCAAGCCACGGGCTTGAACTTCCATGGAATCAGTAAATTTTTACCACTTAGGATAAGCCACGTTATTTGTAACTGTCAGAGGAAGGAAAATCTGTAATTGTTAAGGGGGATGAAGCCTGTGCAAATTCTTTCCTGTGCAAAGTGAACAGTCAATCACTTTTATAAGGACAGCAACAACTGAAACTATCCATTCGTATACTTTCCTTTAGTCAACAATATTACCTTTAGTAATCTGGGGAATGTGCATCCATAAATTACAGAAAGTGTTATTGCATTGCTGAATAAACAGCAACATTTCCATCAGGAGCAGCAGTGGCAGCCCCACAAAGGTATAACAAACAGACTCAATCATTTTCTTGTCAAGCTTTGCAATGACTGCAGAGTTTACTGCTGGAGATAATGTTGCTTTCCTCAGCATTGTGTGCCAAACTGCAAACTGCTTATTAAAACAAAACCTCTTTTTCAGAGCAGCATGAGTTGGATAATCACTTATTGCACTCAAGAAAAAACAGGTTTGGTGCCCAGAGGAGGTTAACAATCAGGCATGTGTGTTAACATTTGGTTGGTAAAGACTGGTTAAAAAATAAATTATCCAATGTCAGGGTGGGAAAGGGAAGGAGGTGACTTATTAAACATTGCTGCCCCCAGGTTGACTATTTTCCTTATGACATCATTCAGTTTTTCTGACAATGTGTTCCGTAGTACTGACTTAGTGTGCCTGATAGAAGCTTTAGCATAGTGATTCAGAGGGAGGATGAGGAGGGATGGAGAAGATTATAGAAAGAAACCATAGAAGCAAAATGCAGCCTGCTAATCTCCAGATGAAGAAATCTCTGGAAGAAACTACATACCAGAGGTAGGAGAGAAGACGGAAGAAAAAAGCACAGAGGGAAACGAATAAACTTTAAGAACTAGGCATTTGTGACTAAACTATTTCTGAAGACAGCACCTATTATTACTCTTCGAAGAAATCGCTTGACATAACTAAGCCAGCAATAGCACTGAAAACCCATCCTCAATTTTCTTCGCTTAAAATAGATTGACAGCCATTTTACTGAGCCTGAGGAACAGGTAAGCCGAGATGGAGCCTGGGAGGCCCGGCGTGTCAGGAGCGCAGCTCGGAAAGGAAAACCATTATTCCTGACTACAGAAGAGCTGCCCCAATACTTTTCATGTTTTTTTTTTTTTTTCCTTTTCATACCCATTACAGATGAATTAATATCAAAGTAGGCAGACCCTCTCCCGCAGCCCCCGCCTCCACCATCGCAGCAGTTGGTGGCCTTGCGGTCCCAGACATCAACTATGCAGAGGAAAGCCTATACTTTGGATGTCCCTATCAGGACAGGAAATGAGACTTTGAAGACTTTATTATAACTTTGGGCAGCATATGAGGTCTAACTCCTATCGCTGCTCTAAAATGAGAATAAGTAGAAAACAAAGAAAAGCACCAGAGTGTAGCGTGGAAAGGCAGCCACAGTCTGCACCATCCAACTCCAGCAATGGCGGGGCTGGGAGGGCAAATGCCCAGCAGCACCCAAGCTCCAGCTGCTCCTCCCCCCTGCTTTAAACCTGCAGGACCAAGGGCCCTTCCAACTCTGCTCACTGCTCTTTGCCACCTCAGGGCCCCAAGCCATACTGTGCCCTCTGCCTAGATTGCTTTTCCTCCTTTCATTTGGTTGATTGTTCACACGTTAGTGACTTTCTCAGAGAAAGGCCTTGCCAGACCACACCATCTAAACACCACCCCATCTGCTCATTTTGCCCTTGTTTCTTCAGATGATTATGTCACCTGAGATTGTAAGGGTCATGGATTTATTGACATGCTTACTGCCTGTGTCCTCCACCAGAAGGTGAACTCCATGAGGGCCAAGAGTCTGTCCTCAGAGCAACACCTCCAGTACCTAGCATGCACCTGGCAATGTAAGGACTGAATGAATTACTCAATATTCATTTCACAGCATGTAGAACTAGGACAAATTTGAAAAGTAAGTTACTCAAAAAATATATATTCATTCCACAATTGCAGAGAAAATATCCTGGTGAACATAAATCGGAGACCTCTGTCTGACCCAAACGATGGTTTCTGAGTGTAAACCAAGAGTCTTGATTATCAAAGGCCTGTAGGGAGTCTCAAAAGATGGGACATCTTTATCCTAATGTCTCTAAGAATTTACAGGACTGTTACTGCTCGTATATTAAGGGTGATACAAGCCACAGAGATTTTTGTTTTATATGTTTAAAGTGCAAAACTAAGGAAGCTGCCCATGACCAAAAAACTTCAGTATGGAGTCAGAAAACCTAGACTTCACACCCAGCTCTGCCACCAGATGTAACTGAGAGCACATTGGCACACCTGAGGAAATGAAGGCTCACCCCATGTTCTTGGATGTTATTTTTAACATCCAATTATTGGTACAAAGAAATAAAAATCAAAAACAGTGAATCTACAACATCCATGTTCCTCCCCAGATATAGCAAAGCTTAAGATGTTGAACCATATTTATACTAGACTTTGGTTTAAAAAAAATTACTATAGAAAGAAATGAGTTGGGCAGTGGTACACACCTGTGATCCCATTGACTCAAGAGGCTGAGGCAGGAGGACTGCAAGGTCAAGGCCAGCCTCAGCAACTTAGCAAGATCCTATTTCAAAATTTAAAAAGGGCACAGGATGTAGGTCAATGGTAAAGCATCCCCAGATTCAATCCCTAGTACAAAAAAAAAAAAAAAAGTGACTGCTTATCTATGTTATTATGAGGATCAGGTATATCTGGTCTTTAAAATATTTGCCACAATTAAATGCCACTTATTATAACAGCTACCAGCCTCCAAATGCATTTGTCACAAATTCTCACCTTTCTTCTCCTGCCAGCATTTTAATTCTCTGTTCTTCTTCCATGTCCCTCGCAATGATTTCTTTTCATTTATTTCTCCTGATCTCCTGCCTGATTCCCCGACTGCTTTCAAAGTTGGGTAAGACGATGTCATATGCCAAAATAAATTCCAAATAAGAAAACATTTTTTTAAAGGAGGTCATAAAAATACTAGAAGAAAACCAGGGAGAAGAGAAATCCACTCTACAGTAATGAAAAAATCTAAAAGCCATAAAGTAGAAGACGATAAATTCAATTGCATAAAATCAGCACCACAGAGTAAAAACTCTACATGATGACAAAAAAATGCAGAAAACAAAAAACTCACCAAAAACAAACCAGAAGACAAATTAAGTGGGGAAAAAGTGTGACTTTACCACGGAAAAAGCATTAGTTACATACAGAGTACGCACATGCACATAAAGATCATACACACATGAAAACACACATACACAAAGAGCTCTCAAACAATCAACAACAAGACAAAAGCCCAATGGAAAAATGGACAAAGGACACAATCATGCAGTTCACCTAGAGAGAATTACCCATGCCTATTAAATGCATAATGGGATGCTTAACCTCATTCATAATAAGAGAAATGCAAATTAAAATACTAAGAAACCCTTTTTTAATCTACCATATTGGCATAAATCCAAAAGTTTAATAACATACGCTGTTGGTGTGGCTGTGGGAAAACAGGCATGCTCCTAACATTGCTGTGAGACTATAAATTACTTCAGCTCCTGAGGAATACAATTTGGCAATGGCTATCAAAATTACAAATGTATATACCCTTTGACCCAGTAAGCCTATTTCTGGGAATTTAGACTACAGATATACTTGTATCCAAAAACGACAGTTTAAGTTCATTCATTGCAGCTCTGTACTATTGACAGGAAGAAAATAAATACCAAGACCATCAATGGAGATAAATAAACAAATTAGGAAGCATCCACTCAATGGAACACTATGCTCCCATAAAAAATTAATGAGAACGTGCTCTATGTACTGAAATGGAAGGGCGTTTTTCTTACGTGATAAAGCAAACAGCAACAACACAAGGAGAACACTCCCTTTTATATAAACAAAATATGGATGCCTAGTAAATACATGATATTATATGCTATCATTTTATATGTACAATAACATTAATCTTGCTTGAACATACAACATATGTTTATATATTTAATTTTAACATTTTAAAGATTTACTAAACTAATTTATATTTACTTTAATTTTTTATTATTTAATTTTGCGTATACATGCAACATCTAGAACTCTGGAAAACACAAAAGAAACCAGTAACAGTTACCTTCAGGGATTGCCGTGGGAACTGTGCAAGATAAGGAACAGAATGGAAGGAAACTTTTATAATCTTTCATCTCAGTTTTCAAGTCATATGGGTGTATTACCTACCAAATACTGAAACTGATTAAAAACAATAATAAGCCTCCACTCAGAATATTTTTAAAAGTGAAATAAAAACAATAAGGAGGAACTTGGGAATAGAATTGACTAAATTATATTGTTTTATTGTGTATATGTATGAATATATAACAACAAATACCACTATTGTGTATAATTATAATACACCACCAAAGTTCAAATACAAATACATACACAAATAGAGACAGAGAGAGAGCGCATGCGCGCCGCTCAGATCCATGTGCTCTAAATAGGGGGACAAAGGCCCTGAATGCTGAATGGTAAGGGACTCAGGTGGACCGAGCAGGAATAGAAGAAGGAGTGGAAAGTTTCCATCTGTTTTTGGCCCCACGACATATCACCTACAACATGCAAAACCCAGTGTACTTCTGACAAAAGCACAAAAGCCCCTGCAGGCCCCATTCTTTGGTCACCACTGCACTTCCAGGATGTCCTCTCTTTGGCTATCTTTTCTCTAGCCCTCCGAGTGATGTCTTCCTCACCTCCCTCCTCCCAGCTCCAGCATTCTACCTATGGACAAATTCTCTCTCACTTCACCCCTCTGATATCCCGCAGCTCGTTCTTAACCCCATTCAATCTTCCTTCACTCAGATCTTGCTGGGTTCACAGCAGGTGGCCAGACCAGCAACGTGATGCTACCTTGAGAACATCCACGAACGAAAGAAAAAGATCAAATGGGAAACAGTGTCTATCTAGTTTCACTAAGAAAACAGAAGCAAGAATCCATTATCCATTTCTTTTTAGCTAGTATGCAGTTGTGTAAAAATGAGACCCTGGGGACAAGATTTTAGGAATTGTACCAGAAACATCCACTGCATGCTGCTTCTTCAGAGGTTCCCAGCTCTGTCCATTGCCTGATGAAGCAGTGGGCCTAAATGGACACACTGGAACCAATTACTCATGTTCCCAACTTTGGCTCATTGAACTAGGCCACTCAAGTGGAAGTAAGACCATCCAGAGAGACCCACAATCTCTCATGCTACATTGGAACCACCCACCTTCCAGTCTGTCACAGTATCTTTGGATTCCAATTCTGTCATTCAAAGTGACCAATTCTAGATTATTTCCTGATTCAAGTTATCCAAAGATTGGGTCAGGATATCATCAAATGTTTTAGTCATGGAAAATCTTATGGAACAACAGACAGAGGACTGTGACATACCATTAGAGACTGTAAGGAAATTCTATATAATCTATTTTATACACCTTCTTACATACGTTTTTTAAAAATTTTAAGTATGCACATAAAAAGGTTAGCAGAGTGTTAAATGTATGCTTTCAAAGAATGTGGAGCTACTGTTGTGTATATTTAAAAAGAACAAATTTTTAAAAAAGCAAAAAAAAATGTGGAGAAATTGGAACCCTTGGTGGAAATGCAGTATTATAAAGCTGCTATGGAAACCAGTGCAGAGGGTCTTCAAAAAATTAAAATAGAACTACTGTATGATCCAGTAGTCCCACTTCTGGGTATTCATTTAAAAAAAAAAAAACTAAAATCAGCATTTTTTAAATATTTTTCAGATGTTGATAAACCTTTATTCATTTATTTATATGTGGTACTGAGACTCAAACCCAGTGCCTCACACATGCTAGGCAAGTGCTCTACCACTGAGCCACAAATCCAGCCCCACTAAAACCAAAGTGCTGAAGTGATATTAGCCCTCATGTTCAATGAAACACTATTCACAATAGTCAAGTTGTGGAAACACCCTAAATGTACATCAGCAGATGAATGCATAAATTGTTTTATACACATATACATATTTGTGATATATATAACATATATAAAATGGAATACATATATGCATATATGTGTGTGTGTATAGGAATACTATTAGCCTTTTTCAAAGGGAAGAAATTTTGCAATTCAGCATGAATGAACCTTGAAGACATCATGCTAAGTGAAATAAGCCAATCACGGAAAGACAAATACTATATGATTCTACTTATATAAGGTATCAAAAATAGTCAAGGTCATAGGATTAAAGAGAAGAATGGAGGTTGCCAGGTGCTGGGTGGGAGAGGAAATGGAGAATTACTAACCAATAAGCATGAAATTTCTGTTGAGCAAGATGAATAATCTCTACAGATCTGTCCAATAACACTGTACCTCTAGCCAATAATAATATACCTACAACTTTGCTAAGAGCGTAGATCTCAGGTTAAATTTTTCTTATAATAATAAAATAAAATTTTTAAAATAAATAAATAAATACTGGCAAGTATGTGACACATCTAGAATTTTCATACTCTCTTGGCAGAAATATAAATTGGCAAAACCACTCTGGAATACTGTTGGGTAGTATCTGCTAACACTGAGGACAAGCATACCTTATGGACTACTGAGTTCATCCCTAGGTATGTACCCAAGAGAAATGGGTATCTATGTTCACCAAAAGGACAGATAAGAACTTCCATAAGCCATGGTTCACAAGAACTCCAAACTAGAAACAATCTAACAACCATCAACACTAAAAGTTTTTTAAAATTTAACATATCCATAACCATGGAATAACACAGCAATTAAAAAAATGATATTAAACCTCTAGCTCTCACCCTGCACAAAATACAACTCAAAATGGATCAAGAACCTAGGAATTAGACCAGAGACCCTGCACCAAATAGAAGAAAAAGTAGGCCTAAATCTTCAGCATGTTAGCTTAGAACCACACTTCCTTAACAAGACTCCTAGAGCACAAGAAATGAAGGAAAGGATCAATAAATGGAATGGATTCAAACTAAAAAAGCTTTTTCTCAGCAAAGGAAAACAATCAGTGTGAAAAAAAGAGCCTACAGAGTGGGAGAAAATCTTTTCCACATGGACCTTAGATAGAGCACTAATCTCCAAAATTTATGAAGAACTTACAAGACTTTACATCAAAAATACAAAGAAACCAATCAATAAGTGGGCCAAGGAACTGGGAAGACACTTCACAGAAGAAGATATACAGGCGATTAATAAATATATGAAAAAGTGTTCAATATCTCTAGTAATTAGAGAAATGCAAATCAAATCCACCCTAAGATTTCATCTCACTCCAATTAGAATGGCTATTATCAAGAACACAAGGAATAATAGGTATTGGCGTGGATGTGGGGGAAAAGGCACACTCATACATTGCTGGTGTAGTTGCAAATTGGTGCAGCCACTCGGGAAAGCAGTGTAGAGATTCCTCAGAAAACTTGGAATGGAACCACCATTTGACCCAGTTATCCCACTCCTCCATTTATACCCAAAGGACTTAAAATCATCATACTACAGTAATGCAGTCACATCAATGTGCAAAAGTCACATCAATTCACAAAAGCTAGATTGTGGAACCAACCTAGAGGTCCTTCGACAGAATGGATGGATAAAGAAACTGTGGTATATACACACAATGGAATATTATTCAGTCATAAAGAATAAAATTATGGCATTTACAGGTAAATGGATGGAACTGGAGAATATCATGCTAAGTGAAATAAGCCAATCCCAAAAAACCAAAGGCTTAATGTTTTCCCTGATAAGTGGATGATCATATATAATGGTGGATATGGGTGGGTAAGGGAAGAATGGAGGAGCGCTGGAGTGTGTAGAAGGAAATGAGGTGAGGGGAAGGGGCGAGGGAAGGAAAGACAGATGGTGGAATGAGACAAATATCATTACCCTATGTACACGTATGATTACACAAATGATGTGAATCTGCAGTGTGTACAACCATAGAAATGAAAATCTGTATCCCATTGTGTACAATGAATCAAAATGCAGTCTGTAAATTTTTTTAAAAAAATTTTTAAAAATACAGCAATGAGAATGAGCCCATCATTGTTACCTGAACATGGGTGAATTTCACAGGTATAATGCTGAGCAGATGAAATCTGTGCTTAGCAACATACTATTTGATTCCATTTACATAAAGTTCTGAAAGAGGCAAAATTAATCTCTGCGGCTAGAGGGAGACAATGGTTATCTACCCTTGAGGAATGAAGACAAGAGGTGACTGGACAAGTACCAGATGAACTTGTGGTTCTGGATGCCAGTAATATTCTCTGTCCTAATCTGAGGCTGACTGTGCAAACATGTTCATTATGTGACAAGTAATCAAGCTGGACACTTAGGATTGTGCGCTTTTTTATGTTTAAATTATACATCAACGAAAATGTTTATTTTTAAATATTTAAGGAAAAAATATCTGTAATTAGTCTTAGAAGCATCAAGAACATGAACTGTTGCCCCAAAGTTGGAGGGACCTTTAATTCCTATCATTACCTACTGACATGTCCAAATGATTCTTGGGCTACTTGTTAATAATGGAATCAAAAGGCACTAATCTCATTATCGCCTGTCAGCAGGGACTGTCAGAATGCTGTTGGTCATTAGTCACCTGCTGCTGCAATCAGCCAGTGATTTGCAAAGCACCCACAAATGACACACAAAATACTGGCAGTTTTCTTTTTCTCTTGTCCCACTCACCTTTCAGCAACCTTGTGCCAGATTCTTCATGGTGGAGACCACATGCTACCTTCTCCAAGAAGCTGTCCTGGCCCTCTCTCACCCTATAGAACTCTCATTCTCTGAACCATTCATCCATTTCCTCACTCACTCCTCCACACGTCCTTGGAAACATTTATTGAGCACCCCACATGTGCCAGGATGGGTGCTCAAGGCACAAAATTAAATATAAGTCCTTTCCTGAAGGTGCTCACAGTATTGCATGGAAAACAGACACAAAAACAGAATTAGAATGATAGTAGACAGGTACATGGACATTAGCAGGAACACAGGAGAGAAACATGTAAGCCAGTTTCTTGGGGGATGGGGGGTCAGATAGGAATAAGGAAACACTTCCTAGAGGAGGAACTGTAATTTGGATCTTGGATGTTCCCCAAAGGTCCATATGTTAAAGGTTTGTTTCCCAGGGTAGGAAGTAGTGGAATCTACAACAGGTGAGGCCTAGTGTGAGGTCTTTCGGTCAATGGGGACATGCCCTTGAAGATGACCGTGGCACCCTGGTCCCTTTCTCCTTCTCCTTGCTCCCTGGGGCCCATGATGTAAGCAGTTTTGCTCCACCACATAGTCCTGCCATGATGTGTGGCACCTCCCCACAGTCCCAAGGCAACGGGGCCAAGTATTCATGAACTGGAAGCTCCAAAACTATGACCTGAAATAAGCATTTTCTCTTTGTAAGTTAATTATCTTAGGTATGTTGTTAAAGTCACAGAAAGCTGACTCATATAGGAGAGTACACATAAAATATGCCACAAAGGATGACAAGTTGACCTGTCTAGTGAAGATGAAGGCTGCTCTCAGCAGAGGGAACCTCGTTGAGTAAAAGCACAGGCGCCATGGAAGGCCCAGCAGGGGATGTGGATGTCAACATGTGGTGGGGTCTCCAGACAGCCCCATGCCATCAGAGGGTGAGATCTGAGTGAAGGCAGAAAAGAGCAGGCAGAGAACAGATCCTAATGGTCCTTGAGAACTGCATGAGGGATGAAAGACTTCATCCGAGAGAGGAAGGACAGTCACTGTGTGTGCTGAGCAGAATGACTTGAGTCTGTCTTCAAGGAACTGGAGAGGCCAAGAGGCAGGGAAACGTCAGCAGTAGGCCTGCTGAGACAGGGGAACAGACTGAACTGGAACACTTCGAGTAGGGCTGGAGAGGAGAAAATTTCAAGAAATACTTAGGTGGTAAAATCAGAAGAACTTAGTGACTGATTAGATGTAGTGTGAGAATGAGGAGGAGAAAGGGGAGCTGAGAATACACAGATGGGGGACAGCAACCAAAAACAACATAAGCGGAGGCGAGGTCTGGTGGTGGACAGGAGAAAGGGGATGAGGTCACCGCTGCAAGTATTACATATGAAGCACCTGTGGGACTTCAGGAGATGTCCAGCAGGAGACGTGAATGCCTGAGTCTGGGTGTTCCAGAAGAAACCCTGGTTAAAGGTAGACATGGACCAGTCAATGCATGCAATAATTGAAACCCACAGTGTATGAGATTAAGGTATGGGACAAATCATAAGCCAAGGACTCCAGGTAACACCAACACTGAGGAAGGAGTGGAGGAAGGAGGCCCGAGGAAGAGGACAGATAAGGAATGAATGGAACAGTACTCAGTGAGCCAGGAGAGTGTGATGTCCAGGCAGCAGAGTTTTAAAACAGTCCCAAGTGTAGTGGCCAGAGATTGAGGAAGGTTAGAAAGAAAATAATTCCACTGGATTTGGCAATGTGGAAGTCACTGATGCCATTAGTGAGAGATTTCAGACTTCAGTTCCAACACACATCAGACTATACTGATATAAACCTGAACCACAACATTCTTAAAGAAAATCTAGATAAAACACAACTCTCTCCTAAAACTTTAATACGGAGAAGAACTTGAGAAAGAGAGGAGAAATTTTCAAGATAAAAAAAGACTTAAACCAAAGCCTACACCAGAGAAGTCCATGGCAGTATTGGATCTGGCTATAAACCCTAGGACCTGGGTGTTTAATGTCCTCAGAGGGACAGGACATGTTGCTCTGGGTTCACACATGCCGAGGAACTGGAATTAAAAGTCCTGTGTAAATCTGGAATCTAAGAGCTATCAGGATATTTTTTAAAAAGAGACCATATAAACTATCTACCAGCTCAGAAAAGCAAAAAAGGAATTGTGTTATTTCTCAGGGCTCTGGGAGGCAAAAGGACTCCTTTAAGAAGCAAAAATCCTCAGCCTTCACCACTTAAGAATATAGAATCATGGTACTGGAAATCCATAACATAAAAATGTGTTAGACCTATGAAACCTGTTTTTCAAAACTAGTGATCTTTCCACAGTCCAGGCCCCATGAGACAACTCTAGACAAATATAAACTCATATTTTAGAAAATTAAAAAATCAGAATCCACACAAGAAATGAAATCACTATAAAGGGGAATCAGCTAATCACAAATTCAGGAATTGGACCTTATTTTAAAAATTTGAAACATGAGTTAAAAAGGTATAGTAACCAATAAGAAATAATAAGACACAATGAGAGAAAGGATACAAAAGGATGTCTTTATGTCTACCAAAAAAAAAATTAAAAACATAGGCCTCGGCATCAAAATTTGATCGATGGTCTCAAGAGAACATTAAACACAACTGAAAAGAGAGAAATTTATGAATCATAAGGCTAAATCTGAAAAAAAAATTACCCAGAACTCAGCATGGGGACATAAAAAGATTGGAGATATGAAATAAAAGATACATGGCAAAGGGGACAGAATAAGACTTACAATATAATAAGAATTCTAGAAAAAAGGAAAGGAAATAGGGAAAAGGCAACAAGAGAAAAGGTAATAACTCAGGATTTTCTAGAACTGGAGAACAAATTAATAGAATTAATGAATTCTTAGGTTTAAAGAATATCACTGAATCCTAAGGATTTAAAATAAAACAAATTTTCGCATTGTCACATGATATTGTAATAAAAACCCTGAGAGAAAGAAAAACAATCTTTTAAATCAAGCAAATTCCTTTATTCAAAGGAATAAAAGACTAAGAGCAGGCTTCTCATGATTAACAGTAAATTCCAGAGGACAATGAAATCTGTATTAACCTGCTTGGGCAGCTATAACAAAATACCATGGACTGGGTGGCTTAAACATTTATTTTCTCACAGTTCTGGAGAGTGAAAGACCATAATTGAGATTCCAACAAATTCAGTTTCTGGTGAAGGCCACCTTCCTGGCTTAAAATGCCCACCTTTTGTTCTGTTTTCACACACAAGACATATGCAAAGACACATGGTCTTTCTTTCCAATACATTTTCACAAAAATAGATAGATGTCCAGTGTATCTTTCTCTTCCAATAAGGGCAACTACCCCTTTTGAATTTAAACCCCATCCTTAGGACCTTGTTTAACTTTAATTACTTCCTAAAGGCCATAATTCCAAATACATGAGGGACAGGGATTCACCTTATGAATTTGGGAGACGAGAAAGACACATACCAGGACATAACTAAATGTATTTAAAGTGTTCAGGAAAAATAACTATCTGCTAGAATTCTATACCTAGCTAAATTACACCTATCCTTCAGTTAGAAAACCAAAGTTAAGGCATTTGCAGGTAAAATAAGAAAATTCCTACATCTAAACCATTGCTTTCAAAAAAATCCTACAAAATAGTGCACTCAAGCAGAAATCGAAAATATATGTAAAGAATGAATAGAAAAAGCAATATATCAGCTAAACTAGTTAAAAAAAAAAAGTTACTCAACAAGTATCTATTACACACTCTTTCCTGTGTACTAGACACTGTCCAATTTGCCAGGGATGCCAGAATGAGTAAACAAAGTCCGTGCTTCATTACATATAATCTGGTAAATAGTAAAGAAAGAACAAAGCAGAAAGTGAGGGCACGGCTAAGGTTAGGGATTATATTCTGTATCAAATTTAAATAGGCAGTGAGTATTTAAAAATTTCTATAGTGGTGAATTTTGAGGCTTTCATATCTGAAGACTAAGGCAACAAGGATCCCGTGGGTCAGACAGAATAAGAGGCTCAGAAATCAAGGTAGGGAACCAGAGTCAAGTTTCCAGGATTTTTCCGTGTTACTCCTCTGCCACTTTCATGTCAGGGATCACATCTCACAATGGTAACGTGACTGCAATTCCCAAAGTCTCTCGTAGACTCAAGAAGATCTAGTGGTAAAAGTGGAATCACCTCTTACTTGTATCTCCTAAGAACAAAGACACCTTTCCCTGAAGCCTCTTGGCAGATTTTCCCTTGTGCTCACCTGTGCAGTGTCACATGCCCATGTCTAAATCAGTCACAGCCATGGGGAATAGGATCCCAGTACAGATCTTAGAACAGTCCAGATTTACCCCCACAAAGTGGGTAATGTGAAGAAAGGGAGACACCTGGGGGTGCGGGCGGGGGGGTGGGGGGACGGAAATCACAGCTTTTCCAGAAAGGAAGAAAAACATGCCTACTGAGAAGACCACAAGACAGTGTTTGCCCTAACTTGTCATCTGTCTCAAAATGTACCACACAGTGGTGACTACATGACACGGTGATCATATCTCCACACAATGTGGCAGGATATGACACTAGAAAATTTTTAAAGGAACGTTATGACAATCTAATGCTCTCCATAAGTCCAACTTCTTTAACCAAACCCACAGCATGTTAACTCATCTATATCTCTATTTCATTAATTCAATAACCAAACTATAAGGAAAACAGGACCATTCAACTGCCTCCAAGTGAATCCCTGAAGAGGACAGATCTGAATACTTGCCATGCATAGCCCAAACTGTGATCAATTTATGCAGATATTTAAAGCTTCCCAGATGCCCCTATAAAAATTCTCTCTCTTCAGGCTACATAGTCACTTCCGGATTAGCTGAAATGTCAAAGAAATGTGCCTTTCACTAACAACCACTTCCAAATTATTTCAGCATTATCAGATCAGAGGGAGGTTGTGGAAATGACTGGCTAAAGTGAATTAAATGCTTTCATTTCTACAACGAGAAATTGAAGTTATGATAATGGAATTTTAGAGCCAAAAGGGACTTCTAAGAGTATTTAATATGACTCCCACATTTTACAGATGAGACTTTGCACAAGTCAGTGGCACCATGGCTGGCAATTTGACAAAAGGAACCTTTTAAATATTCCTGTTACCACACTGTCTTGGGAACAGGAGAGAATACATTAATTTAACATTTCTCAACCTATGTGGTAAGTCACAGACCCAAATTGTACATTAAATTTCAGGTTGATCCTGCACCCTCTGGAGCTCCTCTAGGGATACTTGGAATAAAAATCCACCATTATATTTAGTAACACAGTTCAGATAAATACAATGAGGTCATGATCTGCCTTATCATTACTTAGATGTAGGAAATAATTTTATACTAGTTCTCTAATTCCTCCTCAATTCTCTTGCATCTTCCCCAACTAGTATAAATTCAATAAGTTCAATCTATTTTTAAAAGTAACCCAAGAAAAATACAGTAATAATCTCATAACATAAGGTAAATAAAGGGGAGCCTTCTGCCTTCTCTCCTGTGTACCACTGTCTCCAGGTCCAGCAGAGCCCCTCCTAGGAGGGAAGCCATTGATAAAGACAGTCGTGAAAGTAATACATGGGTGGAGTGCTTTAAATTTACCTGAACTATTATCTCAAGTTCATAATCTGGAACCATCTAGAAAAGACTGATTTGATGATTATTATTCCCATGTTATAGATGAGAAAACGCAAATCACTGACTTGCCTGAGCTCATGGATCTAATACAGAGCAAAACTGGGACTAATACCTGAATTTCCTCATTGGTTTCCAATGATTAAACCAATGGTCCACAACAGCACTTTTTAAACTGAATGTAGTTATACAAATATAAGCTCTTGTTCATATGCAGTGTACTGTCCACAGCAAACACAATTGTCTTGTGGATTATCTGCTCACTTTCAATTATCCATGCTGCTTCCCTCCACTGGCCTGGAGAATAGCCACGCCTTCAAAAAATTTGCCTCCCAGAATTAATATTGTTAACAGTGCTATACAGATTCAATACAATTCCAATTAAAATCCCAATGATGTACCTCATAGAGAAAGCAATCATGAAATTCATTTGGAAGAATAAGAGACCCAGAATAGCCAAAGAAATCCTTAGCAGGTAGGGGAATACAGGAGGTATCACAATACCAGACCTTAAACTATACTACAGAGCACTAGTAACAAAAACAGCAAGGTACTGGCACCAAAATAGACAGGTATACCAATGGTACAGAATAGAAGACACAGAGACAAACCCACATAAAATACAGTCACCTCATACTAGACAAAGGAGCCGAAAACATACAACAGAGAAAAGATAGCCTCTTCAATAAATGGTGCTGGGGAAAACTGGAAATCCATATGTAGTAAAATGAAATTAAACTCCTATCTCTCACCCCACACGAAACTCAACTAAAAATGGATCAAGGGCCTAGGAATTAGACCAGAGACCCTGCACTAAATTGGATGGACTCAAACTAAAAAAGCTTTTTCTCAGCAAAGGAAAAAAATCAGTGTGAAAAAAGAGCCTACAGTGTGGGAGAAAATTTTTCCCACACACACTTCAGACAGAGCACTAATCTCCAAAATTTAAAAAGAACTTTAAAAACTTAACACCAAAAATACAAAGAACCCAACCAATAAATGGGCAAAGGAACTGGCAAGATACTTCACAGAAGAAGATATACAGGCAATTAATAAATACATGAGAAAATGTTCAACATCTCTAGTAATTAGAAAAATACAAATCAAACCCACCCTAAGATTTCATCTCACTCCAATTAGAATGACTATTATCAAGAACACAAGCAATAATAGATGTTGGTGAGGATGTGGGGAAAAAGGCACACTCATACATTGCTGGTGGAGTTGCAAATTGGTGCAGCCACTCAGGAAAGCAGTGTGGGGATTCCTCAGAAAACTTAGAATGGAACCACCTTTTGACCCAGTTAACCCACTCCTCCGTTTATACCCAAAGGACTTAAAATCAGCATACTACAATAATACAGTCACATCAAAGTTTATAACAGCTCAATTCACTAAAGCTAGATTGTGGAACCAACATAGATGCCCTTCAGGAGATGAATGGATAAAGAAACTAGGTTATATATACACAATGGAATATTATTCAGCCATAAAGAAGAATAAAATTATGGCATTTGCAGGTAAATGGACGGAGTTGAAGAATATCAAGCTAAGTGAAATAAGTCAATCCCTAAGAACTGAAGTCCAAATATTGTCTCCGATAAGTGGATGCTGATATATAACGAGGGTGTGTGGGGGGAAGGGAAGAATGGAGGAGCGCTGGAATGTGTAGAAGGAAATGAGGGGAGGGGAGTGGGCAAGGGAAGGAAAGATGGTGTCATGAGATAGACATCATTACCCTATGTACATGTATGATTATACGAATGGTGTGAGTCTATAACATGTACAACCATAAAAATGAAAATTTGTACCCCACTTGGGTACAATTAATCAAAATCATTCTGTAAAAATTTTTAAAAATTAAAAATCTGCCACCATTCACATGAACTGTCCAGTCAACAAAAGCAAAAAGTCAAGTCCTTCTGCAGGCTAGGTGATCACAGCTCATCTCAAGGGTCTCCAAGTAAGACTGAGTAACTTCCCCGTCACCTCCATCTGATCTGTGCTAAAGCCATTCCCTATGTCTGGGCTAATCAGAAAGCAAGTGAAACCACTGTGTGATTTGTCTGCAGGCACCCCACTAACGTGGATCACTTTCCAGCTCATTTTACCTAGGTAAATAATAGCTTGATATGTAGCACCTGCTAAGTGACATGAAAATGGAAAGTGTTTTAAAGGACTTTTGCTTAATGTCTTTTATACTACTGTAAATATATGAAAATTTTATATCTGGGTTTTTATTACTGTTGATTTCTAAACTGACAGAGGAAAATAATCCAAACTGGCACATTAATGAAACTTGATTTTTTTCTAAGTTCTTCTCTTAAAAAAAAAACGGATAAAGCTAAATACAATTAAATAGTAAAAGCCACTCCAACACTTAACTCTATAAGGATTAAACAGTAGATATTGACTTTTTTAAAATCTACTTTCTTAGTCACTTCACTCTTGTCTAGAAAATCCCATGCTTTCTTTTGACATGGTGGCACAACCAACCTGGCCTCCTGGCCTTATATTTTTAGGTTTGACCTCTTGCTGCCACTACTTTGTCATTTTTCAAATAATTGTGTTTTCAGCACCTTCAGAAATGTGCCTACCCCATTCCAGAGAACCATGACAATACAGATAAAGACAGAATAGGGAAAGAGTACCAAGGACGGTGGGCACATGCCAGGAGAGGCCCCGTGGAGAACAGACGTGCCCTGGAGAAATAGTGCCAACATTAATCCAAGTCTCTGAAGTGGATTCAGCCCCACCAGTAACAACAAAGAAGAGCTCAGCACCCTTCCCACAACGCTCTCACAGACTCTCTTGGACCAGTTGCTCTGGAAGCCCACATTCATCTAAGAGGTGGTGTCAGCGGTGGAATTAGTCACACCTGCCAGTGAATAGCACATAACAGCTGTACAGACACAAGTGAGTTATTGGTCTTGGGCTACAATCTCCCAGGAAGCAAACTATGCAGTTTCTGTCGCTTCCAGGCCAATTGAAAGGAACTTAAACTTGCAAATGATTAAGTATCTTAATTGTATCATTTTAAAGCATTTCATTACCATAACCAATACCAAAGGGCTGGGAGAGCCCAGCTGCTGATGCATTCAAATGCCTGACCCTAAATTTTAGCAGCCATGACACTTTCCATCCACTTCTTCCTCACCATCTGATCCTGCGTGTGTGTTCTTACTTGCCCAAGACAAACGAGTTAGTGGAAGACACAGCCACAGAAGTCAAGGCTTCGGCCTCCTCACCTGTTTTTCCCAATGTTCCTTCGTACCTGTTCCCTTCTTTTGCTTTGGTTTGGTTCTGGTTTGTTTGTTTATTTGTTTTTTATAACAAAGGGAAAAATTCAGGGATTAAGTATCAGGTTTTCAACGGATTTCTGCCAACATTTAATTTTATGAGCTCAGCCTGTATTTACTAAGTACCTGCTGAAAATCCAACCCTATGCAAGATGCTGGGATGATATAAAAAGAGGTATAATATGTGGTTTGTGCCCTCAGAGAAATCCTGTTCTGGACCAGGAGGCAAAACCTACAATGCACTAACATTAATTCAACAATATTTATTAACACACTCTATAAGCAAAGTATTACACATAATGTCTTCAGAGAAACAATAATAAGAAAGCAATTAAGCTCTGACAACTATAAGTGAGTGAAGTTGGATTTTAAAGGACCTCAAAGACCAGGGCTCAGAACTGAGCACAATATTCTAGGTATGGCTTTCTCCTCTTTCAAGATAATGTGCTTGGATCACTGAACCCACCAAACTCAGAAGCTCCTGAAATACTCACATTCGGCCATCAGAAGATGCCAAATAAAAATTAACTTTTTCACACATTCCATCCCTGTTCTAGTACTTTGATTGTTGATTTGGAAGCCCTAAGTACAAGAGTAAATTTCACCTCTTCTGATTTGGCCCATATGGTCTAGCTGATAAACTATTTGGGGGACCATGATTCTGTTATATGATGTACTATCCCTTCCAGCACTGTTCCCCACAAATACATTTGTGCCTTCTGTACCTTCACCTAAGTCACTAGCAATTATGTTTTGCCAATAATCAGGCACAAATCCAAGTACCGTGGGTAACCATATGAAACAGTCCTCCAAAATCACATGGTTCCACTTAGGTGCCCCCTTTTGGTAGAGCTATTTAGCACAAATCCAAATCAAATGCCTTTCTGAACTTCAATTGTTTAATGCTTAACACAGTTCTTTAAGTCAAAAATGAAAAAAAATTATAAAGTAAAGGTCATAGGGCTTCATCAATCTGCAATAACCCTACACTGGCTCATAACAACTGCTATTTCACACTCCATCCTTGTAGTAATTTGTATTAGAATCTCACTCCAGATTGAGCCCATCTTTAGTTTGTAGGAAAATGAGAGAGAGAGGAAACAGGACTTCAGTCTGGTCGAGCACTTGCAGAAGACAGTGAGCCTCATGGTTGGAGGAGAGGACCAGGGCCTGACTGTGAAAGCCCCTGAAGCCTGCACTGAAGGGGTTAGACTTGACTCTGAAGACAGGGAGAAACAAGGAGTGCTTTGGAGCGGAGGAAGAGTGTGATAAGAACATCTGAGGAGGAACAGAAAACAGCAGAGGACAAGAAAGCGAGAAGCAGACAGCAGCTAAGAATTATAAAGATCAGGCTCTTAAAATGGTTTAGAAGAGAGGTTAAAATAACCTGATTAAACAGTACACAATACCATGATGGGGGTATAATTTGGTAACTGTTTACACAGGGAAGGAAGCAAGGGGGAAGTCGACGATGCTGCGGAGGTCCCTCATGGGATGCCTTTAACTGAAGTAGGGAAGGCCAAAGGAGCAGAGGACTCGCAAGTTGGTTTGGATTGGGGTTCCAGAGGCACAGTAAATGTGGAGCTGTCCAGAAGTTAACTGGAACAGTGGAAATGGGGCTTAGAAACAGCAAAAGTAGGGCTGGAGACAAACTGTCGCAAAGTCTATATTTTGGAATTGACGAGAGGAAAGGGGACAATAGACAAACCTAGGGGGAAATAATCAGCAAGGTATAAAGGAGACCTGGGTGAGGCTCTTAGAGAAGTCAGAGAGAAGTGAAGAAAAAAGCTGTGGAAATGACAGAGTGGTCAAGGAGAAGGAAGGGTGAGAACTGTCCCTTAGATTTTGTGCTTGGAAGGTCATGTCAGGCCTTTAAGAAAGTTTTCAACTTAGTAGTGCTTCTGAGATGTTAATGTGTCATAAATCACGTGGGAATCTTGTGAAATGAGGATTCTGACTCAGTAAGTCAGGGATGGGGCCCACAATTCTGCATTTTAACAAGCTCCCAAGGAATGCCAAGGCTGCAGATCCATATCCCACACTGAGATCAAGAATAAGAGGTGAATGGGAGGCCAGGAAGAAAAAAATGAACATATTCCTTGTGATCCTACTCACTGACGGGGAAAACATCCTACTAGTTGCCCCAAACTTCTCCTAAGTCACTGCCTAACTAGAGAACTGCTCCCACAATGCCGTTCTCACAAATACTTCAGCTCCACACCTCCCCAACTTACCCACACCTGTATGATTAGGATTTAGTCTCTGTTGAGAGATTTTATCTTTGGAAATGCTCCTGTGTCAAAAAGAACAAGTCAAGCAAAGGATTAACCAACACATTCACTGATGCAGTCACAAGGGTGCCCAGTTAAGAGACAGAACACAACAAGTTCAGGTAAGTACCCTGTAGGCATGGTGAACAACATACCCTTGCTGCCCCCCAGGGAAATGATACAGCATCTAGCCCATATCCACTTAAAAACAGCCATGTTTTCTTGAATGGAAACACTATTCCTGAAGAAACTTTTCTACATATCCTTAGTAACAAAACTATCTTCCCAAACCCACAAAGAATCTCTAACCCACCAAGGGGAGATGATGGTTCTGAGACAAGTCAGAAATACATGGAGAACCTAGGAGGTGCCACAGCTTCAGCTTCTAGAGTTGACTAGAAAAATCTTTGTGGATTATTTCTATCCCTTGGAAGAGCTCAATCAAAAGATTAATAAGTAACTGAGATATTGCCAAATAGAGGACCCAAAGGATATTAACACTCAACATATCACGTGATCCTAAATGGTTGCATTTTAAGAGAGAAAGTTGACGTGTTCCCCAAAAATTCATTTTCCTGACATTTATGTAAAATCATGGAATCACAGAATGTAACAATCTAGAGAACCCCTTCAGATCAGCAAAAGGACCACCTATGAAACCTGTTGAAGATCCAGATGCCCAGGCTTCACCCCATATCATGGACTTACTGACCCAAACTCTCCCAGGGCATTCAATTAACTCATTTTATTTACAAGATCCAGAGAGATTAAGTGACTTTCCCAGGACAACAGATGTTTTCTGATATTCTATCTTGTTTCAAAAAGGAGCTAAGGCAGAAGTCTCGTGGTTGACTACAGAGCAATTGATATAGGCCCTTAAATAGGATTCAAGTCAAGGCATACATTGAAGACAAACATCACGCTACCCAGTGCAAATTTTTATTGAAACCCATAGAGAGTTTTGCTCTGCTGGCAGAGAGCCTAGAAATAGCATTCTTCTCTCACAGGGCCAGCACCCTCTTGGTCATACAAACCCCCAACTGCCTTATTTAACCTACTTTTCAGGGAGATACTTTAAAACTGTAAAGCAAAGACTAGGCAAATCACGCAAAAAAGTCATACTACTGACTCTCACTTCACTTTTTTTTTCCCCCCGAGCTGGATGAACTATGTTTTCCCATCCTTTCTCTGGAGGAGGCTCTGGGGGTATGAGTGGCATCTGTCCATGGAGTAGTGCACCCCACATCCCTTCTTCACCAGAAATTACCAAACATTTTTGTGACTGTATTGTCTATGCCTGGGAGTGACAGTGAAGTCACTCAGACTAGGTCCCCTGCATTCATTCTGAAAGGACACATCAAAACACCTTGTTCTTGAAATCTCTTGGGGCCTGGGTGGAAGACAGCTGGACTAAAATCAGCACACAGCCTCTATGTATTACACAGCTTTAAAAGGAGGGGAAAAGAAGAGCTTCGTGAAAACAGGATCCATTTGCTTAAAAGTGGACAAGACATAGCCAGGCCAAGTAGGAGAAAAGCTGGTAGGAATCTTCCTCTCATTTCCACCCAGCTCCACTTATTCTGGGTATTCAAGAGCCATATTTAGCTCCAACTGACAGCACACAGTGTTGAATCAGGGCCAGGAGACCTGGACAAACCGGAAGACTCGCTTCATGTTGGTTCCACATAGTTCACATCCCTTTATCTTATCAACCAATATCAATCTTGCAGGGCTAGAACATGGATTTTTCATGGCCACGCTGCCTCCCAAAATCCCAAAGTACCTCCACTACCACTGAAAACTAAAAAGTCAAGTTCATTATTTCCCTTTCCATTGGGTGTTCAGTCTATTAACATGTAATGTAATTATTGATATGATTTTAACCTGCCATTTTATTTTTGCTTACTGCTTTCCTCTTCTATATTGGGTTCCTTTATTCTCTTTTCCTGCCTTCTTTTGAAGAAACTGAGTATTATTTTAGAATTTCATTTTAATTTATGTTAGGTTTTTACCTATCTCTCTTGTGCTATATTTTGGGTAACTGTAGGATTTTAATACATGGTCATCATTTGTCACAATCTGCTTAACACTAATATTGTATCACTTCATACATAATGAAAAAAAAAAAGTCATGCAACCTGATAGGTGTGTTAACTCCACACCCAGCCTTTATGCTATATTTGTTATACATCCTACCTACACATACTGTGGGTTCAAGTTCAGGAGCAAAGCAGTCACACATATTTTAGAGAAACTGAGAGAGAAATAGTCTTTGCTTACCAAAATATTTATCACATCTGATGCTCTTCAATGCTCCCGAGGCTGAGTTTTCATTCTTCAGCCTGAAGACCTTCCTTTACCCTTTCTTGATGTGCAGGACTGCTAGTGATTAATTATCTTAGTTTTCTTCTGAGTAAAAATGTCTTCATTCGATCTTTATTCCTGAAGGATACTTTTGCTGGATAGAGAATTCTGGATTTACAGAGGGTTTGTTTTCTTTTTTATTTAAGCTCTTTAAAGATGTTGCCCCAATCTGTTATTTTTCCCTTCCCCCCACCCCTCCCACCCCTCCATTCCTCTCTATAATCCATCCTTCCTCCATTCTTGCCTCCCTCCGACCCCCCATTATGTATCATCATCCCTACTTCATGTACAACCAGAGAAATAAGTTTTACCCCATTTGATTACAATGAATCAAATACATTAAAAAAAAAAAGATGTTGCCCCATTTCCTTCTGACCTCAAAAGTTTCTGTTTAGACATTAAGATCATTCTAATTAATTCCCTATAAGTAATGTGCATTTTTTTCCTGCTAGTTGTTTTCAAGATTTTTCCTTTGATTTTTAAAAGTTTAACCAGAATGAGCATAGGTACAGTTTTCTTTACATTAATCCTTCTTAATGATCGCTGAACTTCTCAAATCTATAAATGCATGTCATTTAACCAAATCTGGAATGTTGTCATTATTTCTCCCATTCTCTCACTTTAAAAAAATTTTTACAAACTACATTTTGACTCATTATACACAAATGGGGTACAACATTTCGTTTCCATGGTTGTACACAATGTATATTCATACCATTCATGTAATCATACATGTACATAGGGTAATGATGTCTGTCTCACTCCACCATTTTTCACACACACCCCTCTCATTTCCTTCTACATAATCCAAAGTTCCTCCATTCTCCTCTCACTCCCAGAAGTCTAACACATTGGGACTTGTATTTGAACGTATATCAGAGCTTTCAATTGTTGTCCCACAACTCCCTGAATCTCTGTGTACAATTTTTCTTATTTCTTTTAAACCAGAGATTGAACACACAGGTGCTTGACCACTGAGTCACACTCCAAGCCCTTTTTATTTTTTACTTTGAGACAGGGCCTCACTAAGTTGCTGAGGCTGGCTTTGCACTTGTGATCCTTCTGCCTCAGCCTCCCAACCCCTGGGATTATAGGCATATGACACCATGCTCAGCTTTTATTTCTCTATTCTTAAGATAGAATAATTTCTGTTGATCTTTCATTTCTCACTCATACTCTGTCATCTCCATTCCACCCTAAGCTCATCCAGTGAATTTTTATTGCATATTATGACTTTCAGACTTAGAATATCCACTATTTCTCTGCTGAGATTTCCCATCTTTTCCTAGACTGTGAGAATATTTCCCTCTATGTACTTCAGAACATTTACAAAAGCTCCTTTAAAATCTTTGCTTGCTCTTCCATCTTCTGGGTATTCTTGGGGCTGGTCTCTGATGACTGCTTTGCATCATGCAATGAGTAATTTTAGGTTGCATCCTGGATTCTCTGAATGATATGTTGTGGAAATTATTGATTCTGTTAAGTTTCTCTGAAAACCTTTTTTTTTTTTTTAAGAAGGCAGTAAACTTGACTAAAATCAAATTGCAAAACACTGTCTCCCCTGAGGTAGGTAGCAATTCCAATCTCAGTTCAATTATTGTAGCCTTAACTAGCAAGTGTGAAATCTACCCCACACACGTGGGTCAGAATCCAGCTGCACATTGGGGAGATATTTTATGTGGAATTTGGTACCTCATTTTCTGACTCACTCCTTTTGAGGTCATGATTTCAACAGCTAAGGCTGTCCTGAACCCTGGCTATTTTCTGCTTATTCAAGTCAACAACAACAACAAAAAAAGAAAATATGTGCTTTTCTATTGAGTTTTAACCTTGTTGCATAGTACAACCCGAAGACTGTACTCAAGAGAAATCCACCCTATGCCTTTTCCTCCATCCAGGGGTCCACTTCCCCTGCTTCTCCTTCCCATAGTGGTCGTGTAAGGAGAGTGTAGGTCCTCCCTAATTTTCTCTAGAATTGCTTCATAGGGCAATAGACAGCCAACAGCCCAGGACCCACCAAACTCCCCTCGTCTAGGTCAGGGACTGTCCTTCCTCATCAGATACCCATGTGTTCTGAAAGCCCAGCCTCTCCAGAATGATGTCGGGCCATCAGAGCAAGAATACTCTCCCCACCGGGGGGAGACTGCTTAAAAAGCCCTACTGACCAGGGCACACAATTTTTGGGAGACATAAAAGTAAATGACTCAGACACATAACAGACTTCAGTTCTTTTCATCTACTCAACAATTTTTTAAGGAGGATATTATTAAACCCATTTCACACAAGGAAACTGAGCCTCTAAGAAGTATGTTAACTTGATGTTAACATGTTTGATAGAAATTGCTAGTGCCAGGCTTTGAACTTTGTTCTTTGCAAGTCTAAAAGCTTATATCCTTTTCACTTTGTCCATTCATCCTCAATGGCTTTAAATAAAGGCACATTCTTCCTGATAGTAAATTGCAGTCTGTCATCTTATTATCATCACTGTCTATGATAATTTTAGATTGTGAGCTGCTAAAAGTAGCAACAGTATCTTATTTGTCTTTGCATCCCCAATGACTTGCACAGAGGAGAGGCTAAATAACTGATCAGTTAGTTGATTAATGCCCTTAGAATCATCGGGTAAAAAATCTATACACGCATCATCATTACAGTCTCACAGCTACTTATAGTAGCGATCCTATACCACATTCCTTCAGCAAAGTTTCTCTTCTCCAATCAAATGACCCTTGGTCTTTTAACTATTTCCCATATGATAGAATTTCTAGAATCCTCCTGGTCTTCCTATATACACTATAACTGACCAATGGCCCTTAAAATGTTACCCAGGAATTCCATTCCTTCTCAGGATGTAGAAAACCACTAGAGCACATCACTCCCACATTAAAGAAAAACAAATCAGATGCTCTAAAAAATTATACCTTTTCTCTAACCAAACAGAGATCTGAGATTGCAAGACAAACAGTGAACTAAATTCCAAAGCATGAATGGTCCCTACAGGGAGAGAGAAAACACATGAAGTGTTTCACCTTTGATAGAAGACAGGTTGATGAGGAAGCCATCATAAAAGTGAATACAAATGAAAGAGCAGAAATTTTAAGAAATTTGTAAATGGTGGATATGGACTGGTAAGAAAGTTAAAAATTCCTGAGAGTTCCAGACACAGGAGAAGGGTCTGCATGTACTTGCTAGCTTTTTTCCATGGGGCTCACAAAATAGATGAAAACCAATCAAGAGAACAAAGAGAGCCCCCTAACCTGTGGTCAGGCATAGAATCTTGCCTGCTTCCCAGGCCTTTCTCACATTTAGAGGAAGAAGAAGATGAGGAAATAGTAATAGGAGGAGGAGGAGGAGGAAGAGGAGGAGGGAGAAGAGGAGGAGTCATTGTCACTGTCATTATCATCATAAGCTATTAAGAAGGAATAGTCCCAGGAAAAGGCACTTCCACTAAAGTCGAGATATAGCAAAATATGTCATTTCTGGGGGAAGGGGCAGAAAATATTTTGGGGTGGAGCATCTCACATAGAGTCCTGCTACCACTAGAAGGAGGACAAGAGAGGTTCTCACACCCAAGAGCCCCTATCTAATAAGAGACTGGAAAAAAAAAATGTCATGCCTAGGATCCAGGCACATAGGGTCTACCTAAGACCAAAATCAGATCAGGAAAAAAGAGAAACCACCCCTACCCACCCCAACACAAGCTTCATACTGAGTAACAAGCAACAGCAGTCTACTCCTCACTGAGGGGCAAGGGCATAAAGAGAGACTTGCTCTCTGGCATAGGCATGTTGGACCTGCTGAAAGCTGAGGAAGAAGTGGTAACAGGAGGAAAACCTTCCATCTCCAGGCTCCATACTCAGTCAAAGGAAGCACCCTGCCACCACGGGAGGAATTTGAAGGAGTAAAACTGAGATTCAGTTCAGTTACTGAATATATTGACTCAGTGATCCACACGAACATTGCAACAGAAATATGTCCTCTTCCAGGTATAAATATTATTTCAGTCTCTAGTATTTTTATATACATTGCCTAGCACTGAAACAAAAATTGTAGGACAAAAAAGCAAGAAAAAACAGAAGATTCTTAGTCAAATAATACTCTAGAACCAGAGGCAAGGAAGACATTGGAATTATTGGAAACTTAAAGTAACTATTGCTAATAATTTTTTTATCCAGAAGAAAAGGTAGGCATCATGAATGAACAGATGGGTAATTTCATAACAGAAAAGGAAACTTTAAGTCAAATGGAAATGCTAGGTGTAAGTATGATAATGCTAAGAATTCCTTCAATATGCTTATTAATAAACTGAACATCAGAGCAAAGGATTTATGAACTTGAAGATAGGTGAATCAAAATTATCCAAGCTGAACAAGGAAAAAAATGGAAAAAAGAACATCCATGAGCTACATGATGATATGAAATAGTGTAAGATATATTTGTAATCACAGAAGCAGAAGAGAGAGAAAAGGAAGCAGGAAAAGATAATAGCCAAGAATTTTCAAAAATTAATGAAAAACATCAAACAACAGTTCAAACAACCACAGAAAGCCCCAATGGGGAGGATGGTTAGATATATCATAGTAAAACTGCTAAAAAAAAAAAAAAAAAAAAAAAAAAAAAAAAGATACAATGAAATTTCTGAAGACCTCCAGAGCAATGAAACATACAGAACAAAGCTAAGAATATTAGACTTTTCAAAAGAAAGAGTGCAAGGCAGGAGAAAATGAAATGGCATAATTAAAGCACTGAAAGAGAAAAAAACAGTCTATGTGGAATTCTATAGACAGAGAAAATATCTTCTAAAAATGAAGGTAAGATGAAGAATTTCTCAAACAAAAAAAAAAAAATGAGAGAATACATTGTCAACATACTGGTACCATAAAGATGTTAAAGAACACCCTCAGGCCAGAGTTTGGTACCAGAAGGAAACTCAGATCTACATAATGAAATGTGGAGCTCAAGAAATGGTACATGTAAGCATATGTCAGACTTTTTTCTTAATTTTATTCTCCTTAAAAGAGTCTGTCTCTGCAAGGTATGCTTAGTTTGAAAACAAACTCGAATTTTTTTTAAATAGGCCATTATAACTTTCTTTTTATATAAGTGAATAGAAAAACATGTTCCCTGGTTAAAATAAAAAGATAACTAATGTATAAACAAAAAATAGTAACAACTATAATGGAGAAGAAATAAAATCAGTATATGCAAATAATTCAAAAAAGATAAGAAGAGAAAGAAACGGGCACAGAGAACAAATGAGACAAATAGAAAACAATTGGCAAAACATTAGATTTGAAACCAACTGTAACTGAAGTAAATGTAGCTGGCCTAAACACTACAGTTAAAAAGCAGAAATGGTCAGACTGGACATGAAAGCAAGACCCAACTATGTGCTCTCTAGAAGAAATTCAATATGAATATAAATATAAGAGATAATGTTAAAAGCAGAAGACATCACACAAACATTAAACAATAAAGCTTGAGTCTATTTAATAATATGATAATATGATACAAAGTAATATGTTGAAGACAAATAGTTGCTTAATCAAGAAGACATAGTAAATGTGTGCATCTAACAGAATTCCAAGGAAGAAAACTCTAGTCAAATTGAAAGAATAAATAGGCAAAACTTCCATATTCCTTCTGTCACTTACTAAGCAGACCAAAAAAATCAGTAGGACTATAGAAGCAACGCTGTCAAGTAAGTTAACTTAATTGCCATTTATAGAAAACTCCAGACCACAATAGCAGAATCCATATTCTTTTAGAAATCCCTGGAACATTTGCCAAGATAGACATTTTCTGAGTGAATGTTTTTAGCCATTTTTTTCATAACAACTAAAAACTTTAAACAATCCAGACGTTCATCAAATGGTGAAGGTGTCAACAATTGTGGTACATCCACACAATTGAACACTATTCACCAATAAAAGGCTATTCATCAATAAACTGACACATGGGACAACACAAATCTCAGAAGCATTATGCTAAAAGGAAGAAACTTGGTATAAAAGGTTATCTACCATACAATTCCATTTTTATGGCATCTGAAGAAAGGCAATATTACAGACAATAATCAGCTCAGTGGGTGCCATGGGCTAGGGATAGAGAAAGGAGACTGTAAAAGGACACAAGGGAACATTTAGGGGTGATGGGAATGTTTTATCTTGATTGCTATGGTGGTTAAAGGGCTACATGCATTTGTTAAAACTCTTAGAACTGTCCATTTAGAAAGGGAATTAATTATATATAAATTATACCTTATTAAATATGACTTTAAAAATAAAAATAAAGTAAAATACTGTCACCCAAGATAGGAAAGAGCAGTAATGAAATAAACTCATCACCACCATCATTGTCATCATAGTCAAGTCTTATTGGGTCCGACAGCACAAGCCTCTACTTTCCTTCTTTCAAAAGGCCTTGAGGAGTTACCTGATCATGTCACCTCAAATGGAACTTCACCGAGCTCCCAGCTTTGTCACAGATGGGCCTACACAACTGATAGTACATTATTCCTAATACATCCTTAGATTTACTTTATAGGCCAGAGATCAAAATGATAAGAAATATTACAGATTTCAATAGTATGAAGGTATATGGAAATTCATTTTCACATTTCTAACTCACTGCCAAGCATCTGGTTCTGAGTTGTCTTCCTTAAGAAAACAGTGTTCAAAAGGGAGTTCTGGGAAGCAGAAGTCCATCTGGGAGCCCTTACTGAGAATAGGAACTGCCCTTCATTGACCTTCACTGTTTAAGGTTCTGTGGACTGTCCAGGTCAGAAGCAATCTAATTAGCAGGGAAGAAGGCCTAAGCTGGACCCTAGACGTTTGGGTCCACCCCAGGGGAGGGAGCTCCCAGAACTCTTCCTTGGGCACATCCAGGACACAAAATGGGCCTTCCTGCACAAAAGGAAGATGCTAACTAAGGCTGCCAGAGCCTTGCTGGTTCCTGCCGAGAGAAGTCAATACCGGACACTCCTTTCATCACTAAAGGTTAATCTGCAAAAATATTCAATACCATCCTGCTCCGAAGAAGGATCTTTGGGAGAGTTCACAGCATTGCTACCAAACCCAAAATAACTTTCTTAATTGCCCGTTAAGGGCTCCCAACAGGCCACCTCTAGAGAAACATTTGTCCTCTGAGTGTTTTTTTTTTTTCTTTTAAACACTGTCTTTCACCACTATGTTTATACTTCCCACAAAATACAGCATGATTAATGCAGAAAAAATAAATATGAAAAGCCTTACAATCAAATTAGGAGAGCACTTGATAAAATGAGCCCTCGTCTTGTGAGTAATTTGAAAGAATAACTGTTTTTCATTACAACCTCAGCTCCCAGCAGGTCCTACATAAACCAACCCAGCTGCGGTTCAAGAAAAGGTCCAAAGGAGGACCCACTCAAGGTGGGGATAAATCACAATTGTGATCACAGACCAGGTTTCGCTTTTTTTTTTTTATCCCCCTTAATAAATTGGGCTTGACCTGAAACTCCAAGAAAGTTAATTTATAACAGCCCCCAAAATTCCTTTTTTTTTTTTTAACATAACAGCTCACCTTTCTTTTTCTTTTAAATTTAAACCATTATGACAAATGGAGATTTATTATATACTATAAACACATGTGGCTTGAGTGCTGGTATTTAGTCTGGAAACTCAGATGGGGCAGTAAGCTGCTGGTGCAATCAGGAAATGCCATGTGACATTCCTGATAAAGACAAAACACACACTCATTCCACATTGCTTAGTGGCCACTGTGGTTTTGGCCATTGTGTGGGTGCCACAGACCCTGTACAGGCCTCAAACTAAAAGATAATACAGCTAGGTGAGGGGGTGGCCAGGGCCACACTCATCCAAGTCAGCACAAAAAACCTTCACAAAGGCAACCAGAGTTTTTAATTAGACATGAGCAAAGAAAACCAGCTTTCCAAGACAATTCTGCAGCCTGGGCCTGGTCTCCTCATAATCTGTCTTAACCCTACAAGTAGTTCATCTGTTTTGGGCCAAGATACTCAGCAATGCTGCATAGAATCATCCTGAAATGTCAGGCTGGGTGCACTGCAGAGCAAACAGAATCCTGGTGGAAGGTGAGTTGGAAATCATATTTCCCACCAAAACCAAAATGATTCATTCCTCCTCAACTGATCACCCTTAGAGTCCTCACTGGCGATTAGCACTAGGTGATTTATCAGCTAAGCAGGGTTCTCTGGGAGGTCAGATTAACTGGGGGCTAAAGACGCAAACTTTAAAGCCAATCCTGGCTCCCTCGTTTGCCAAATTCTCTATACCTAAGTTTTCTACCTGTGAAATGGGAATATTTACTAAAGATCCCCCAAGGGTCTGTTGGGATGTCTCAGCAAGATAATACATGTGAACCACATAGATGGTCAGAAACATAAAAATTTTTAATTTAGAGCTTCTCTATCATAATCTAACTAGCACATAATGGTATAATAATTAATAGCTATTAGTAATGGTCATTACCATTAACAAAATTTCCACATGTGTCTGTCTTCTCTCCAGAACTACAATAAAAGTTCCCTGAGGGCAAACCTCCATCCTTACACTTCTTTGGCCTGACCTATATTTTCCTAGCACATGCAACTTAATAAATACTTAATGCAATTTAATAAATATTTGCTGATCACATCAATTCTGCCGTTCAAAAACAACTTTCATTATAAAATTATTTGTAAAACAGAAACCAGTAAAAATGAATAAAAATTAAAAGCATCCTTGATCCCAGCACTAGAAATAACCAGTTAATATTACATCCTTTTCTCTATTCACACATGTATTTCAAAGTGCAATGGAATCGATAGTATATACACTATTTCATCATGTATTTTTTGACTTATGAATAGCTCATGGATATTTTCGCACCATTAAACATTCTCCAAAACCATGCCCTTGGAAAGCAGCATGTATGCTATTCTATGCTTATGTCCCACATTGTTTTCATCTGGCATCTTGCAAATAAAGAATGCCAATGATACCAGAGTTCAGTAAGACAGCTGAAACCAGAAAATGTGTGCGGAATCACCTGGCACTAGGCCCAAAACTGCTCAACACTCAATAAATGCTCTCTCCTTCCTCCTCTGTGTGTCTAGTATCCTTCATGGAACTGCGTGAATGATTCCAACTTTCAACATAAAATAATGTTTCTGAGCACTAAAAAGCACTACAGTCCCAAGCCTTCCCTCCAAGTCTCCTGCTCATCCCTGTTAGCTTCCAATTCAAGACCCTGACTAACTATCAAGACAGAATCCTTATGAGTGTCATGGTAGCTATAAACTAGAATTCCATTTACCCCTTCCTGTGGCCTTCCAGAATCCAGAACTCTCAGACTAGAATTTTTTCTTTCAGACTAGAATTTTTGTCACTCAGTGTTTTCTCTTAATTGTTTCAGACATGTTGACCTTTCCTTCCCAATCAGACTTAAGTTCTAGAATGTGAAAGAAAGCTTAATACTGTAAAGAATGCAGAATTTGGAATCAGGAGACCTGGATTCTAGTCCCAACTTTGTCTCTTACAGGTGTCATCATTTGGGTAAATAATGTCCCCTCTCTGGATCTCTGTTTTCTCATCTATAATATGGGAGGTTTCAGAAAGATAATTCCCAAAAGTCATCATGTCATCACTTTGAGGACAGCAATTCATTTATACGTAGTTATCATTTGTTAACAAAGGTCTAGTGTAAGCTGGACACCATTCAGTGGTGGCTTTGTCCTGCGGTATCATTATTGTCTGTATCAGTCCTATTTACCAGAGGAGGAAACAGGCTTAGAGAGGTTAAGCAACACACCAAAGGTATGCAGTAGAGTCACTGTCTGAATCCAGGTGTGTGTCCACGACTTGTATTCACAACCAGGAAGCCACATGCTTCTCAAGTCCTTTTGTCTGTATCACCCACAGCACCTCTAAGCTCTCAATAATATTTGTTGATTGGCAGATTGTGGTTTCTGACTCGATTCATGAAATTTTACTGAAAGTTTACTTCTATACATCATTGTGCTAATAAAATACTGACATTTTTTTACCTGATTATTGTTTGCTGGGGGAGCTTTTCTGTGTGTTATAGGATGTTTAGCAGCATCATTGGCCTCTACCCACTACATTTCTGTAGCACCCAACCTGCAAGGTCTTGACAAATCAAATGTCCCCCAGGGGTAGGGGGGAAACGTCACCTACCACATTGAGAACCACTGCTATAAAACAATACACACTGAAAACACAGGAAATACAGGTAAAAGAATAAAAGCATTCAGCTAATAACTACTTGAGTAGTAAGAATAGGAATGCATCAAGTAATCACAATAGGTTCTAACAGCACAACCCTACTACTTTAGATCCCCTGACTTATGAGCATGCCTAATAGAAGAATAACACTACAGCACAGCAGTACAAAGAATAGTTGGCTCTCTTGCCCTAGTACGTAAGGAGGGGTCTGGACCCACACTTTTGCTCCTGAGACTATGCAAGGTACATTTCCTCCTTTTCCAAGTGAGTTACAGGCAGGGAGGAGAAAGGCAAGAAAAACCATCTTCCTAGCATCCTATACCCAAGTTAGGATTCTGAAGGTATTTTCCAGCAGAATCAATACAATAAAGGTTAGATTCTCAGGGTAGCCCCCCAAAGTCTATTTTACCCAAAAGGGTGCTTCTCATTTTGCAGTAATTAATTTTGTCAGATGGCCTGGGAAGCTACTATCACTTAAGCCACTATTTGGAAATTCTAAATAGATACTACCCTTCAATGACTCACTTTCAGAGTTGGAGAATCATTATAAATAACTACAACAGAATCTTTTTTTCTACCTGCTCTCCCACAAGTTTCTAGTAATAGGAACCCTCCCTCTTAGGTCATCCATCAAAACGCATCCATCAGAAGAGTGTAGAGACCTGGACAGGCGTGCTCACGCACACAGACCTTTCCATTTCTTAAGTGAATCTGCAGTTGAGTTTTCAGCAATCTTCCTGCAATCTTTTGAAGTTGGTTCTCGGTCTGCATCTGTGTTTGGACGCAGGTAGGGTGAGAGATCCCAAGTTTAAATATGCCAGAAAGCACAAGCCACAGTAGGGAAGTACATTCAGGGACCCCTATATCAGAATTAGTAAGTTTCTGTCACTGGCGGGAGTGAAAATCCAGAAGTGCTATAGATCATCGGGGACACTGGAGCTCACCGCCATATTTCATAGACAAAATTACATTCCAGGAGGGGGGAGGGGGGAGAAGGGAGAGTAGGTACGGGGAGGGAGGGAAAGTCACATAAAAGTTCTGAAATATATCAATGTCCAGAAATGGGAAAGGTAAAAAAAATAAAAAGAAACATTTGGGGAGTGTAAAATATGAAATAAAACATCTATCTTATTTCAGAATCCTGGAGTAAATAATGTTTCTGATGCTCCCATAGAGAGTCAAATCCAAGCAGCAAAACAAACAAAAATACAAATAAATACTGGGCTAGAGAATTAGGGAAGGTACACAGAGAAATTTAAAAATAGGATGAAGGTTTTGTTCAGAAACGGGATCCTTCCTCTCTCCTCCTACATACCCCCAATTTTTTTTTTCTTGAAGTAAAATCCATTATTTTGAAAACACCATTTGAAATCCTAAAGAAAGAGCAAAACACAGTATTGTGGTATTCCAAAGTAATATCTCTTGTTTATAACCATATAAATTTAGCCCCTGGCAATACAGGGCTTATATAATAGAATAGAGTTATTTTAACAGGGCCCTGTTAAAGAAGCAGCAAAATGTTCAGCTCATTTTCTCCAGTGGGAGGGACACATGGCCTCATGCGAGAGAGGGAACATGCCTAAGTCATTACTGCAGGAAAGCAATCCGTCAAAGCCAGGTCGCTCTGGCATGGCCAGCACCACTGGTGAGATCAGAGAGGCAGCCTCTGCTTGCAATTACCAGGGAAGGACCTTGGCTCTCGGCAGCCTGCTATCAATTACTACCCTGGCCTCGCCGCTTGGACTTGTCAATTTCCCAGTGTCTTCTGTTTTGTAACAGTAAGAAAAAGGGCTCCTCCTGACTGATTCTTGGAAGTTTCTCATGTGTTGTGTCACTCCTCGGTGTCATTAACAATTCAATTAAAATTTCACAGCACACAGGCAGTCATCTCTGGATGGAGGCGGGAAGGGGCCCAGCAGAGGAGATTTCCGAAGGGCCACGTTGGATCTGGCCGATCCAATCGTGAAATATCTTTGACTTCGCAAGTCAGGCTTACATGTGTCTCCCATCTGACATGACGCTGGGCTGTCATCTTGGCAAGACGACATGCTTGATGTTCTCACCCCTTGGGGGTGCAGCGATGGAACGGAATTTGAGGCTGGCTTGGAAAAATGTGGCCTTATTGCACTAAACCTCCTAGTTCCACAACACATAATTATAAAGTGTTCCCAATCTGCTTTCTTAATCTACACTGACGTTCTAGAAACTTCTTTTTTTTTTTTTTTTTTTTTTTTCCTAAATTGAGTTCTATTTTCTAGAGTTTCAGAGCAGGATGTCTATAAAAACTGAGAGATGAAGTGTAAATCACAATTAAATTCTTCAGGAAGGTAGATGACCGGGAATGCTAAGACAGGATGACTGGAAACGAGAAAGACTTGCTACTGTCATTATTAACTCTGTGAAAGTGCAAACACTCCTTTGTCTCGATGAATGATGGAGCTACACATGCTCACGTGCTTTTAAGCGTCCCAAGGGTTTAGGGCAAAACCAAAAAAAAAAAAAAAAAGTTTCAGGCTTAAGACTTCTGAGGCAGCTTTCTCTCTAACCCTCTCAATGAGTTTAGTCATGCAAGGAAAGATTCTTTAAAGTTACCAAAGACTTTGTTTAATGCCCAAGAAAATGCAGACTGTCAGCACCCTTTGTCAAGTTTTGGTGGCTTAAGTCCATTCCCCAATACACTGGTGACCCTCCACCCTCATTCACTAGTTTCTTTTTGACATCAAGCGCTGGATAATTGTTTGATTTCCTTCTAGGTAAAAGGAGATTAAATGCCCAGCTGCAACAGCTGACACACAAAAGGGAAAATATAGTTTAACCACCATATTTATCAAGATAATTTTTCTTCCACACACTGATTAATAACATTAGCCAACATCCCCTTTGGCTTGGGGGGAAAGAGGTGGGAAGAGACATGTCCCCCTCAGAGTATCAGAAACAGGAGTTGACAGTTCAAGGCAAAAATGATTTGCATGTAAATTCTGATCAAAAGCAAGTCTGCACCCTGAAGTTGTCAAGTTTTGCTACCAATTTGACACTTAAATGGGCTATAGCAAAACTTGATTTAAACCGAAGAGGAAAAAAAACATGGCAACTCAATTACCCCCTAGCAGATCGGATCTGGCAGCTGAGGTCAAACTTTTCACCCTGCCATTACATTTCTCAATACCTGATGCTTTAAACAAACACTATGTATTCCTCCTACAATCCTGGAGGAAAATGCATTTCTCAGGGCTCCCTACTGTGCCCCAGATTAAAAAATAAAGTTTCACTTGTGTGGGATCCAGGGCCATTTTCTCCATGTAAATTTCTGAATAAATCAGGACTTAAGAAATGGCCTTTTGGACCGGGGGAAAAAAATAGTCTCTGCTTTAAAAAAGAAAAAGAGAAAAAAAATCTTTGTAGGGAAGATTTGTGGAGTACTAAAAGATGATTTAAAAACAAATATTCCCATAGCATTAGAGGCAAAACATTGACCTGTTTTTAGTTTGCTTTTAATATATTTCATATTTGAGCTTAAGCTGAACAGCACATTAATTCTGCAGGGAGAAAAACAGCGAGCTAGTTCCAAATCGGTTCCAAATTTATGGAGGACAAAGTATCTCGTAAGGCCTTAGGACAAAAGCCCAGGGCAAGAAAGACCCAGTCTAATGACCCAGTTGGCCTCTGGGATTTCCATCCAGCGGGGTCTGAATGCCACAGTGCCTGGGCCATCCCTCCTGGAGAGTTCTCGTTGCTGCAACTACTTAAACCAACAACTGTTTACCTAAAGTCTGCTGAGTGCCCTAAAGCAGCTCCAAAACTGGTGTTCTGTTTTGTTTTTTTAAAACTGGTTTTAAGCTCCTTCTATAAAAGCAGGGAGTTTATTGAATTGGCATTCATCATAATTTCTAGTACTCATAATGAGCAGCCAAGTAATGTGTAGGGAATTGTTTCACTTATTTAACTAACAAATATATTAAATGTTTACTGCGTGCCAGGCACTGTGCTAAGCACTGAGGACCCAAGCATGAATGATAGCTGCTCACAGCTGGAAAGACAATCATCCACACAACTAATTACAAAACTGTGGGTAATATTAAAAGTCCATGAGAACATATTTGACTGGGGATTCATTCTGGGTAAGTCAAAGATTTAAAATCCCCTGGTGACTATGGCATTATCCATACTGGCATCCAGAGAACGGTGGAGCAGGAGCACCAACAGGGAAGTTAGATGTTTCTACAGGAGCTGGCAAGGTAGAAACAGGCGAGCCTAACTGCCCAGATAATAGGAAGATGAAGACTATGTGTCATCAAACAAGAATCCTACAGGCACATATGTGGGACAAATGTGAGGAAGCACGTTCCTCTTGTATTCAATCTTCCTATAAGTCAATTATGCCAACTTCCAAACTTGGAGCCCTCCCACACTGATGATGCACTGGCCTTCTTTGCTGTTCTCAAACATGCCAAGTTTGTTCTGGACTCAGGGCCTTTGCACTTGCTGTTCCCTCTGCCAAGTTCCCAAACCTCTGCACAGCTCAAGCTATCCCATGTTACTCCTCAGAGCAGGCTTCCCTGACCTCTATCTATAGTGGCTCCCACATCCACTTCTCTGAGACACTCTAATTCCTTATATCCTGCTTTCTTTTCTTCATAGAATACATCACTATCTGAAATCTTATTATCTATTTATTCTCTCTGTCTCCCTCACTAGACTGGAAGTAATGTGAAGATCGGTATTGTATTCTCAGTTCCTGTGACCAAGAGAGTAGGTGCTCAATAAACCGATGATGAATCCCTAAAACTCACTGAGCCCCTAGATGCCATTAGCCTAATATTCCTGAATTAATAAAGAAAATTAAGGGCCAACACCTAAGTCACCAGAGACCCTGATTTCTAAGTCCTCGCTTGTGTCAGGAACAAATCATGATAGAGGAGCAAATGTAAATGGAGAATTCTTTAAATCTAAATATAGCCAGTGGGGGAAATCACCATCACATCAAAAAAAAAAAAAATGAGTATTTAACAGAGCCAAATCTCTGAGATCTTTCCGAAAAAAAACATTTAACTTCAACCAGGTTCCCAGGCTTCCCACAAATCACTACCACCCAAGAGGAAACCATGTGAAAAGTTATGTTCTGCTTCTGAACATTTAAGCATTTTTATCAATATTATTTGCCAGTATAAATATTTTCCCCATAACTTTATATTTAAAATAGGAGTGCACCAAACTGGGACTTATAATGTGCAAAGGAAACAGTTCAGTCTAAGGTATTCATGACTTCAGTCATTCTCTCATAAAACAACAGATGAAATAAAATGTATGACATTCCCAAAGAGGGAGTTTCTCGTGTAATTCATCTTAAAATGCAACGTTCTGTCATCTCAAGTAACACTTACTGAAAGCAACCATCAATACTTTTTGTCAAAAGCCCGTACTCTGTGTAAAATGTTCCATCAATCTCTATTTACATAAAACACAAAACTTTCAGAGTGGTTCTAACACACAGCCGAGGAGCGTCTCCATCTCCAGTTTTCATGCTCTGCTGAAAAATAATTTGACTGACACCAGAAAAATACAGATGACCCTTGAGGAAGGCTTCGAGGAAGGGAAGCTACAGAGGAACCACCTTACTCTGCTGCACAGGCATCCTACAGAAGTGGGTTTGTTGATTGTTTTTGTTTTTCAACCAAAAGACACATTTTCTCTTCGAATAAAAAATTCCATTTTGCCAGGAAGTCCTCTAAAGCAGCTTTCACAAACCCATCACAGATACAGGACGGCAACCTGCTGATGCTGAACTTGCGAAAGCAACATGCACCACTTTATTCCAAGCCAGAAACTTTAGCTTTAGGTCCTGTAGGAGAGGAATATGGAATGAGACTTCAAGAAGGTCCTTGCCTGGGGATATTTATAAAACACACAAATTACGGCATTAGCCTTTCACCTTGAAGGTCTGAAGATCAACTCCCAGCTTAGGTAACAAAACACAAAGTCTCTCTGCCAGCCTTTGCCTAAGACTTGTGGGTTGAAAACATACAGCGCCTTCATCTGACCCAAGTTAGCTAAGGCCTAGATAAGAAAGTTAAGAAATTGCAGGTCAAAGCCAAGAAAAACTGCTCAATGCCCTTTTGAGATATTTGAATTTCATGCCAAGTGACCGTCTGTGCCATTCTTCGTCCTATCCCTATGACTTCAGCAGCCTAGGGTTAAAGGTTTCACAAGGAGCAACTCGCTGCAACCCTTCCTAATTATTACATGCCCTGGAGTGCCCAATATGTGGAACGTGTAGGGCAGAGGAAGGGGTCTAGACATGGCTTCAATAGGCTGTGGGGCTTCAGCTGAACCACTGCCCCTCTCTGACCCTCCCCAGAATTGAACCCAGGGGTGCTTAACCACTGAGTTACATCCCAAGCTCTTTTTATTTTTATTTAGAGACAGGGTTTTGCTAAGCTCCTTAGGGTCTCACTAAGTTGCTGAAGCTGGCTTTGAACTCTGTGATCCTCCTGCCTCAGCCCCCGAGCTGCTGGGATTACAGGCGTGCGCCACCACATCCAGTCATTTAGTTTCTTCACCTACAAAATGAAAGGATCCAGCAAGGTCTCTGGTTTTCAAAGTGTCTTCTGCCAAGCTCAGTGGGCGACACCAAGGTTCAAGGTCTTATAGCAGAGGAGATGACACCTGGGCAGACAGGACCCTGCTCTGTCTGTGACCCGGCAACCTCAGCAGTATCTGTTCGGGATCTAATGTGCTAGCAAAGCTTCATTTCACTGGCAACCCTGTCCTCTGGTCCAGCAGTCCTTGCCAGCTCCGGCACTCGGACCTCCCACAGCGGTGGAGCAGGAGCACAGACACATACCTCAAACCAGCATGAAAGGCACTAACTAACCTTAGGTTAGAGGGCAAAGAGAAGAGTGTTCCCAGGAAGGGTCACATGGGCTGCATGTGGACCACCAGGGCACGAGCATGGGTAGGGTTTTCGGAGGGCAGAGACTGAGACTTGAGGGAGGGTAGAAAGGGCATCTGAAACGGGGGACAAACCAGACCAGAAGCAGAAAACAGGGCCAGGGCAGGGCAGGGCAGGTGGCATGTTGGGGAACACCTCCCCCCCCACCGGACCCCAGCTAAAAGGAGAGGAAAAAGAGGAATGATAAAAAGCCTGCATGTCGAGCAGAGGACTCTGGACTCCCTGCACCCAATATGTATCCCCCCACCTCAGTCATAAATGCAAACACCACGGGAGCTGCCCTAGCCCTAGCTACTTCCATGCTTTTAATCGCATTTGCAAACCCCATACGTATTTGTACAGATCTGAATTTCTGTCCTTAAGGGCCTGGCTCAGGCCTCATATATCTGGTAGTCAATACAGGCTTTGATAGCCAGGATAATGAGGACAAATTATGCCAGGCACTGTGCTTAGAGCTGTACAGGTAAAGTCTCATTTAATCCTGACAACCAGGGAAGTAGGTCCATCATCATGTTATGAGAGAGAAAATTAAGGCTTAGAGATACTCAATAACTTGTCTACTGTCACACAGCCAGCAAGAGGACGAGCAGAACTCAAACGCAGAAATATCCGGCCCCAAGACCCAGGTTCTCAGTCACTCTCTCTCCCTCATGAGAATTCCCAGGACCTGGACTGGAAGCAGCAGTGTGGAAAGTCTCCAGGTGATAGACAGGATGTACCCTTCGGGAATAAATGAGGGACAATCATGGCTTTGAGCTAACTAAGCTAACATCCTTCCCAAAAAATAAGGAACATGGAAGAGAGAAAAAGTTTCTCAGTACCAAACATGAAGGCAAAATTTGGACTCAAAGTTTCATTCTCTGTTTTTGTTCTTTACCGGGACATAAGCAAGTGGGTAGCTGAAATACCAAAGTTTCTTGCTCCCTAGTAATTCTAGGCTTGATCACCAACAGTCAGTGGGACACCTATTATCTGTCCAGATGTGCTGGGTGCTAGGGGGGACATAATGAGGATCCCATTTTTGTCTTCAAGGTTCTGAGAATTAAATGTCAAACAAAGCTCAGGGCTGGGGAGATAGCTTAGTCGGTAGAGTGCTTGCCTTGCAAGCACAAGGCCCTGGGTTCAATCCCCAGCACTGCAAAAAAAAAAAAAAAAAAACAAAAAAAAACAAAGCTCAAACACAACGTCACTTCCAGATGAAACTTGTTACAATAAAAGAACAGCAAGTTGCTCCAATATATACTTGTATTGGGCAGTATGGAGTGTGCTACAGAAGTTCTGAGCAGGGATGGCTCATTAAGCAGTGAAGTAGCTAGGAAAGGCCTGACATCATCTGAACTGGCCCTGTAAGGATGACTAAGGTTCTGGTAGCAACAAGAAGGCAGTAAACAGCAAACAGAGAGGGCAGCTCAGAGGAGGAGGCTAATATGAGCAAAGCTGGGGAAGAGAAAGGACAAAGTGACCACAGCATGGCAGAAGCAAAGTGACAAGCAACAAGCCAGTTAGTAAAGAGATGCCTTTACCCACCATCCCACAGACAAAACATCACCCAATCCAACCAACCTCTCATCTTATAGGATGTATAGAATTCAGTCTTTCTCAATTTAGTGACAGAGATGGATCAGGATAGCCCTCATCCCAGCCTTCAATTCTGATGCACTTTCTACTCTACCACACAACCTCCTCCTTGAAGCATAAGCAAGATCTGGCCCTGCAAGAGGAGGCAGCACTAGGGACCTGAAGGAAATCGGTTCCTATTACAAACATGAATCCACTTTGATCTCATCCAAAATGCTTACAGGGTCCTTTCCTGATTCTTCTTTAGCCACACCCAAGTTTTGGTAGGGTTTCATTCTAAAAACCCTTGAATAATAAAGTTCTCTTCAAGAATCATTTCAAAAAAAACATAAAGATGGCGGACTAGAGGGCGGCTGCATTTCATGTTGCTCCAGGACTCAAGATTCAAAAGAGGAGATAGTCAGTGACTTGGGACCAACTCAAAGCCGCCAGGTGAGTCTCTCCCATTGGGGAGGCATCCCGGATGGGGCGGTAGCCCCGGATCGCAGAGAACTTTGTGAAGTAGAGTGACTCGGCAAGACGCCCCTCCCCCCCCGCTGGAGCGGTAAACACGGACAGCGAAGCAGAGCGAAAAAACGGCGGAGCGAAGGTTCCAGGACTGCGGGCAGCTTCTCTAAGGAGGGACAACCTAAGGAGACTCGTCTGCGAAGGGTGAGGCTCCCAGGCCAGGAGGTAGGTCCGGGCCCCTGGGAACATTGCCTGGGAAGGTTGCCCTGCCCAGGCGGCAAGACACCCCTCCGCCCGCTGGAGCAGTGAACTCGGAAAGTGGGGAACTTTGCAGAGGAGGCCGCGCAGCACACCGCTTGGTTTTGGAGCAATCTGACGGGGCTCCGGCGGCTACCAGAGAAAGAGTTGGGCGGCGAGCTATTTGGACTCAGCAACAGCCTGAACAACGGGGAGGAGGGTGTCCTGAGGAGGTGGAGGTGCACAGTGAGTGGCTTGGTCTCCAAGCGCCCACACAGAACACCGGGTGGCTACCTGGAGGAAGAGACGAGCGACGGGTCACTGGGGCTTGGAGCATATGTACGAGGCTCCAAGTGACTGCTCAGAGGACGGGTCGCATAGCCAGGCGATTAGGTGCATAGCACGGTCCGGTCCGGGGACCTAGGCACCTTTTCTTGAAAGAACTACACAGAGACAAGCTGAGGGGCAGAGCGAAGGTTCCAGGACTGCGGGCAGCTTCTCTAAGGAGGGACAACCTAAGGAGACTCGTCTGCGAAGGGTGAGGCTCCCAAGCCCAGGAGTAAGGTCTGGGCCCCTGGGAACATTGCCTGGGAAGGCTGCCCTGCCCAGGTGCTGGTTGTGGACTGAGGGGAACCTCTAGGAGGGGAACTGACCAGCGAGACCTCCCCACCGGGTGAATCTTCCCCGCCAGGTGAGGTTTTCCCACAAGGACGGTAAAACCAGAGACACAGGCCCAAACAGGCCTTGCCTCAGCCCACAGTCTAGTTCCCCTTTGGATGACCATTGGTCAACAAGTAGAGGCACCTCTGCCCACTAGCAGGGAATATACCCCACCTGAAGACCACCACCCCTAGAGAGGCAGCTTCCTAGGGGAACACTGCAGTATCAACTTCCTCTAAGACTTCAGGCTACTGAAGGATAAGAGGGGATATACTAGCAATCTTCAGGGACATTATAAGTCAATAAAGGAAATCTGCAACATCTCTGCAGTCCACTGATACCTGAACGACATGAGAAAACAAGGGAAGAAAATGCCTCAAACAAATCTGGATGTTACATCAATAAAATCCAATGACAGCATGGCAGAAGAAATGACAGAAAGGGAGTTCAGAATGTACATAATCAACATGATAAGGGAAGCAAACGATGAAATGAAAGAGCAAATGCAGGCATTGAATGAACGCACCAATCGACAGTTAAAAGAGCAAATACAGGAAGCAAAAGACCATTTCAATAAAGAGTTAGAGATATTGGAAAAAAACCAAACAGAAATCCTTGAAATGAAGGAAACAATAAACCAAATTAAGAACTCCATAGAAAGCACAACCAATAGGATAGAACACCTGGAAGACAGAACCTCAGATATTGAAGACAAAATATTTAACCTCGAAAACAAAGTCGAACAAACAGAGAAGATGGTAAGAAATCATGAACAGAATCTCCAAGAACTATGGGATATCATGAAAAGGCCAAATTTGAGAATTATTGGGATTAAGGAAGGCTTAGAGAAACAAACCAAAGGAATGAACAACCTATTCAATGAGATAATTTCAGAAAATTTCCCAAATCTGAAGAATGAAATGGAAAATCAAGTTCAAGAGGCTTATAGGACTCCAAATACACAAAATTACAACAGACCCACTCCAAGGCACATTATTATGAAAATACCTAACATACAAAATAAAGACAGAATTTTAAAGGCTGTGAGAGAAAAGAACCAAATTATATTCAGGGGGAAACCAATACGGATATCAGCAGATTTTTCAATCCAGACCTTAAAAGCTAGAAGGGCCTGGAATAACATTTTTCAAGCCCTAAAAGAAAATGGATGCCAACCAAGAATCTTATACCCAGCAAAACTTACCTTCAAATTTGACGATGAAATAAAATCCTTCCATGATAAACAAAAGCTAAAAGGATATACAGAAAGAAAGCCAGCATTACAGAACATTCTCAGCAAAATATTCCATGAAGAAGAGATGAAAAACAAAGAAGCAAATCAGCAAAGGGAGGAGATATCCTAAAGGAACTCTCAAATAAAGAGGAACCAAGTCGTGTCAAAAATAAACAAATAAATGAATAAAATGAGTCAAATGACTGGGAATACAAATCATATCTCAATAATAATCCTGAATATTAATGGCCTGAATTCATCAATCAAAAGACATAGACTGGCAGATTGGATAAAAAAGAAAGATCCAACAATATGTTGCCTGCAAGAGACTCATCTCTTAGAAGAGATACCCAAAGACTAAAGGTGAAAGGATGGGAAAAAACTTACCATGCACATGGACCCAGCAAAAAAGCTGGGGTATCCATCCTCATTTCAGATAAAGTGGACTTCAAACGAAAGTTAATCAGAAGGGATAAAGAAGGACATTTCATACTGCTTAAGGGAACCATAAATCAGCAAGACATAACAATCATAAATATCTATGCCCCAAACAGTGGCTCACCCATGTATGTCAAACAAATCCTTCTCAATCTCAGAAACCAAATAGACCACAATACAATAATACTAGGTGATTTTAACACGCCTCTCTCACCACTGGACAGATCTTCCAAACAAAAATTGAACAAAGAAACCATAGATCTCAATAACACAATCAATAATTTAGACTTAACAGACATTTATAGAATATACCATCCAACGAAGAGTGAATACACTTTCTTCTCAGCAGCACATGGATCCTTCTCTAAAATAGACCATATATTATGCCACAAAGCTAATGTTAGCAAATACAAGAAGATAGAGACACTTCCTTGTATTTTATCAGATCATAATGGATTGAAACTAGAAATAAATGAAAGAGTAAAAAAACAGAAATTACTCCAACACCTGGAGATTAAACAATATGCTATTATATGATGAATGGATAACAGAAGATATTAGGAAGGAAATTAAAAAATTCTTAGAGGTAAATGAGAACAAAGAAACATCATATCAAAATCTCTGGGACACTATGAAAGCAGTACTTAGAGGAAGATTTATTTCATGGGGTGCATTCAAAAAAAGAAGTAGAAATCAACAAATAAACAACACTACAGCTCAAAGCCCTAGAAAAAGAAGAACAGACCAACACCAAAAGTAGTAGAAGACAGGAAATAGTTAAACTCAGAGCTGAAATCAATGAAATTGAAACAAAAGAAACAATACAAAAATTGACAAAATAAATAGTTGGTTCTTTGAAAAAATAAACAAAATTGATAAACCTTTAGCCACACTAACAAAGAGAAGACGAGAGAAAACCCAAATCACTAAAATTCGGAATGAACAAGGAAATATCACAACAGATACAACTGAAATACAAAACATAATTAGAAGCTATTTTGAAAATCTATACTCCAACAAAATAGAAAATTTCGAAGACATCAACAGGTTTCTAGAGACATATGAATTGCCTAAACTGAACGAGGAGGACATACACAATTTAAATAGACCAATTTCAAGTAATGAAATAGAAGAAGTCATCAAAAGCCTACCAACAAAGAAAAGTCCAGGACCAGATGGGTTCTCAGCCGAGTTCTACAAAACTTTTAAAGAAGCGCTCATTCCAATACTCCTCAAAGTATTCAATATAATAGAAGAGGAGGGAACCCTCCCAAACTCATTCTATGAAGCCAATATTACCCTGATACCTAAACCAGACAGAGACACATTGAGGAAAGAAAATTTCAGACCAATATCCTTAATGAACATCGACGCAAAAATTCTCAACAAAATTTTAGCAAATCGCATACAAAAGCATATTAAAAAGATAGTGCACCATGATCAAGTGGGTTTCATCCCAGGGATGCAAGGTTGGTTCAACATCAGGAAATCAATAAATGTAATTCACCATATCAATAGACTTAAAGTCAAGAATCACATGATTATTTCGATAGATGCAGAAAAAGCATTTGATAAATACAGCACCCCTTCATGCTCAAAACACTAGAAAAAATAGGGATAGTGGGAACATTCCTTAACATTGTAAAGGCCATCTATGCTAAGCCCATGGCTAATATCATTCTAAATGGTGAAAAACTGAAAGCATTCCCTCTAAAAACTGGAACAAGGCAGGGATGCCCTCTTTCACCACTTCTATTCAATATCGTCCTTGAAACTCTAGCCAGAGCAATTAGACAGACCAAAGAAATTAAAGGGATACGAATTGGAAAAGAAGAACTCAAACTATCCCTATTTGCTGATGATATGATTGTATACTTAGAGGAACTAGGAAATTCCACCAGAAAACTGTTAGATCTCATACATGAATTCAGTAAAGTAGCGGGATATAAGATCAATGCACATAAATCTAAGGCATTTCTATATGTAAGCGATGAATCTTCAGAAAGAGAAATTAGGAAAACTACCCCATTCACAATAGCTTCGAAAAAAATAAAATACTTGGGAATCAATCTCACAAAAGAGGTGAAAGACCTCTACAATGAGAACTACAGAACACTAAAGAAAGAAATTAAAGAAAACCTCAGAAGATGGAAAGATCTCCCATGTTCTTGGATAGGAAGAATTAATATTGTCAAAATGGCCATACTACCAAAAGTGCTATACAGATTCAATGCAATTCCTATTAAAATCCCAATGATGTACCTTACAGAAATAGAGCAAGAAATTATGAAATTCATCTGGAAGAATAAAAAACCCAGAATAGCTAAAGCAATCCTTGGCAGAAAGAGTGAAGCAGGGGGTATCGCAATACCAGATCTTCAACTCTACTACAAAGCAATAGTAACAAAAATGGCATGGTATTGGTACCAAAATAGAAAGGTGGATCAATGGTACAGAATAGAGGACATGGACACAAACCCAAATAAATACAATTTTCTCATACTAGACAAAGGGGCCAAAAATATGCAATGGAGAAAAGATAGCCTCTTCAACAAATGGTGCTGGGAGAATTGGAAATCCATATGCAACAGAATGAAACTAAACCCATATCTCTCACCATGCACGAAACTAAACTCAAAATGGATTAAGGATCTCGGAATCAGACCAGAGACCTTGCATCTTATAGAAGAAAAAGTAGGTCCAGAGCTTCAACATGTTGGCCTAGGACCAGACTTCCTCAACAGGACTCCCATAGCACAAGAAATAAAAGCAAGAATTAATAACTGGGATAGATGCAAACTAAAAAGCTTTCTCTCAGCAAAGGAAACTATCAGCAATGCGAAGAAAGAGCCTACAGAGTGGGAGAAAATCTTTGCCAATCATACTTCAGATAGAGCACTAATCTCCAGAATCTATAAAGAACTCAAAAAACTCTACACCAAGAATGCAAGTAATCCAATCGACAAATGGTCTAAGGAAATGAATAGACACTTCACAGAAGAAGATCTACAAGCAATCAACAAACATATGGAAAAATGTTCAACATCTCTAGTAATAAGAGAAATGCAAATCAAAACCACCCTAAGATTCCATCTCACCCCAATTAGAATGGCGATTATCAAGAACACAAGCAACAACAGGTGTCGGCGAGGATGTGGGGAGAAAGGTACACTCAAACATTGCTGGTGGGGCTGCAAATTAGTGCAGCCACTCTGGAAAGCAGTATGAAGACTCCTTAGAAAACTTGGAATGGAACCACCATTTGACCCAGCTATCCCACTCCTTGGCCTATACCCAAAGGATTTAAAATCAGCATATTACAGAGATACAGCCACATCAATGTTCATAGCTGCTCAGTTCACAATAGCCAGATTGTGGAACCAACCTAGATGTCCTTCAATTGATGAATGGATAAAGAAAATGTGTATATATATACAATGGAATATTACTCAGCCATAAAGAATGATAAAATTATGGCATTTGCAGGCAAATGGATGAAACTGGAGAATATCATGCTAAGTGAGATAAGCCAATCTCAAAAAACCAAAGGAAGAATGATATCACTAATAAGTGGATGAGGACACATAATGGGGGGTGGGAAGAGTTAGTGTTAGGGTTAGAGTGAGGGTTAGGGAGGGGGGCAAGAATGGGGGAAGGAAGGACTGTATAGAGGGAAAAGAGGGATGGGAGGGGTGGGGGGAAGGGGAAAAATAACAGAATGAATCAACCAACATCACCCTATGTAAATTTATGATTACACAAATGGTATGCCTTTACTCTACGTACAAACAGAAACAACATGTATCCCATTTGTTTACAAAAAAAAAAAAAAGAATCATTTCAAGTTCCTTGAACATGACCTCATAGCTCTTAAGTCTGGGTTATTTGCATTAGTTAGTTCGTCTTCTTCCCCAAAATGCAACAGGAACAGAAAAGAAATTGAGATGGGAAGAGAGAAGAGGAAGAAATTATCTAATTTTGAGATCTTGCCTTTCAAGGATCCATGACTTGAGTAACAAATCTTAAAGCTACTGCTAATGATGCCCTTCCAAAACAGAGGACTAGAGTGGAAATAAAATTAAAGAAACTAGAGAAAAGACAAAAACCTAAACTGGAATTCTAGGGAAGAAGTTAGAGAATAGGAAAGACTTTCCAAGTATTTAAGGTGTCAATGCTAAGAAAAACTCAATTGAAAATTGTGAGAATGTTCCAATAACTGTCAATCCTGATGTGGAAAAAGCATTAAAACTAGGTCAAAGAAAGCAACAACAAACAATTTCATGACAATGAATTTCTCAGAAGATTAAAAAAAGAGCAATCTTCTACTTGTAAAAGATTCTAAAACACATTCACAAAACGTTTTTCTCTGACAGGCATTTATAACCAATTCCCTTCATGGTGGACAGTGACATTACCAAATAAATGTGCTGTTGTTTATTTTGGGTTTTGATTTTTAATGAAAGTTGTAGGATAAGAGAAATTTGAGTGTCTAGTATAAGCTAGTATAACAAAACTCTCCCCTAAATCTGGTCATCCCCTCCCATTACCTAAATGCAAACGCTAATTACGCTTAAAAAGGGAGGAAAAAAGAACCATCATGTCCATTTCCTTAAAAGTCCTATTTTGGGATTCAAATTTCTTCAAAACAAAAAAGCCACACCTGAATTATTCAGCTGCTCTGTGGTTAGACTAAAGTTTTTATGAGCATTTTTCTGTCCATCAGCCATTGCAAGTTGGGGAAAAGGAGACAGATACATCGTAATTCAGAAGCTATTCTGGGGCTCTTATGTGACCTGACATGATACTAAAAGTCAGCTAGCCCACCAAGAACTAACATACATTTTGGAAAGCAGTCCTTGATTTAAAAGCTAAAGAACACTCTCCTCATCTTCCATTCTCACTCATAAAGGTAACTCATAACCCCTAGAATCCACCCCCCTTGCCAAAAACATACCACAACATTGGAGAGAAACCAAATAAATGTTTCGATAGGTTGCTAGAGTTAGTCTTAAATGGCCCCCAATTCAGGGGTACAACTTTTTTCACTCTTTTCTTCTTAACTTGTGCTTTATTTTATTTGTTTATTTATTTTTTAATGTGCTGCTGAGGATCGAATCCAGTGCCTCACACATGCAAGGCAAGTGCTCTACCACTGAGTTACAACCCCAGCCCTTAACTTGTGCTTTAAATATACCACATGATAGCAGTCTCAAGAGGACCCATGTCCGCCTTATGTGATGGGCAACTAACTGCCTTGCACCCAGCAGATGTTCAGAGTTACTTGCTGAACTGAATCCTGCAGTCACAGGTTTGTATTACAAGCACTGGACAAATGGTCACCAGAGCCATTTCAAATGCTCACCCTCACATGCCAAGTTCTCTGTGAAGGACCAAAATTAAGCCTCAGGGTGGAACAGCCCTGTGATGCTGATGTTAGCAATGGCCAAGAGGAGAAAGACTGGAAATAGGGTTCACAAGAAAATCATCTGAGGCACTGCATCCTCCTACCCTAAAATCTACCCAAACACCTGGGCAACAAATTTCCTTCACTGTTGAATCCAGTTTGAGTTGGAATTTCCATCACTAGCCCTATAAAGAATCATGATTATGTTGCACAAATCACACACACATTTGATTTTAATGTTTGTGTTCTTATTCTGTGATGAACTCTTCAATCCACTCCAAATGTCACCTCCGCTGAGGAGGTACAATTAATTGTTACTTTCTCTGTACCCTGTGGAATATTGTCGACCCTCTCCACTCTTACCCCCTAATTAGGTCCAACTCCCCTAGGAATAGCAGGACCCCTGGAGAGCTTGCTCAGGAGCAGGGCCACAATGGCCTAATCCCAACCCTACTTACATGGACACCAGAAAACAAACAGCCCTGGATTCCTACTCCAAGTTTTTCTAGAAAGTCATGTCCCCACTAGAACAGACAAGAAAACATAGATATGCCATGACATAATTTATTATTTACACTAATTTTATTATTCCCACTGAGTGGAAGAAACAATAAATAAGACTGTACTCAACGCTATCTCCTACCAGACCCAGGGAACTCACAGATGAATAACTCAGATTTCTACCTAGGATATTGATGCACAAAACATTCTTAGATTCTACTGCTGGCCTTTACTGAAGTAGATCCAGACAGACCATGGATTGCTGCTCCTCTAATTACTGTTTATTTTACTAGTGTGTAGGTTTTCCTCATTAAAATAGTGTCATGACAAAATGGAGAGCTCAATTTAAGGGTAAATAAAGAGTGGTACATGAACATCTCAACCTTTACAGAAACTTTCGCAAAGTCAAATTCTATGTTCTTTGTTGCCCTGTGTTCCCTGTAGTTGAAAGGATATGGAACATTCTACAGCTATGCAGGTGACTTCTCTTTTCATACAATCTGATTCATTAGGATACATTTTTGAAGTTTACCAACTAAGGGCATTTCTTTTCTATTGCTATAAGAGTCTTCCTCTCAGCAATGGGATACACTCAACAAATATGGCTGTGTCTTGCTTATATTAAAGTAAATATTTGAGACATGTCTCTTCTTGGAGAGGAGACTATGAGGGCAATGACAATATCTCTTCTTTCAATGTCTGAAGTGCCAAGAACAGGGACTCATACAAAACAAACCAGTAATCTTCAAACTTGAATTCACATTGTGATCAAGCACCAAGCTCATTGAAAGTACAGATTCTTGAGTCTCCGGGGACCATGAACTACTGGTTCTGGGAAACTTCATTTCTAACAAAGTGAATCTGACAGATGGAGGTTTTCTGTCCATTGCACTGAGAATTATGGAAGTAGGCCCTGAATTTTAAAAAAATTAAATACAGTACAGACTGAGCTAAAGAGACATTCCAAGGTTACCACCAGTCCATTCTCCGGTATCCACATCTTGAATCATACCATGGCCCCTGGAGAACAGAACCTGACTGCTTAGTAAACTGCCTTGCTCAATAGCAGAAAGAGCACCTTCCCCAAACCTTCTCCTCCATTCTCAATATGTCAATACCTAGGCTTGAAAATAACATCTGAGGACTCAGAGCTCCAAAAGTTCAAAGACTTTAAGGCCAGGCCAAAAACTCCAATATTCAGCACAAAGAGAAAAATGGAAACTGAGGCTCTAGGACCATTATGGGACCAGGCCATTGGGATTCCTTTGTCACCTATCCCCAGGGTCTTCAGGATTTCATTCAAATGTGAAACCTCTAGTAGGAGGTAAAACCAACAGAGATGTTCAAGACGACAATAGAGACAATGACAGGGCAAGCAGTAGCCTGGGAGGCAAGAAAGTGGGGGCACCTGATTCCTTTTTAAAAACGCTGGACCCTGCCCTGTGCTGTTCACTGGTTCTTCCCCAAGCCCAAGTCCTATTGGCCTGCAGGGACTTTAAATCCCTTGAGTACAGAGGAAATATGCTCCATCTCTTATATGTGTGTTAAAGTCAGGCACATGCTTGGTGACTCAGAGACTCTGCTGGAGAACAAGGCAAGGTAATATAGTGAAGGGTGCAGGCCAGAGACAGCAGAGATGAAATGCCACCTCACCTGTAAATCCCTGCAAGGCTTGCAACCAGGCTCTATACAAAAGAAACCAGTAATTGCTTGAGCCAGTATTCCTGAGCCAGCCACTCAACTCCCATTATAGAGCAATGAAGGGGGAAGCCTGGAGGTGGGAAGGACCTGGCTGTCAAGACCCTCAGGTTCATTCACACTTCGCTGACCTTTATAAGGCCATACTTACCATGAGTCTATGAAAGGAAAAGGGAAGCCAGCTCAGGCTGCTCAGCTGTCCACCCCCATTCAGGGGAGAAACCTCATTGTTCAGGACTCAACTTCATTAACCAAGAAGTATTCCTTGATTCCCAGATTATATTAACTACACCACCACCCCCTCCTTCCCGCTCTTATCACAGTGTCCTGCTTTCCTGTGAATTTGTGCATACTGAGGACAGGACCAGTGGGTATCCTGTCCCTGTCCTCCCATCTCATTCCAGGGACTAGCACAGTGCTAGCTTGATGCACACAAGCACCAAATAGATGTGTCCTAGGAAAGAAAGGACCAAGCCAAGCCTTGACTGTCTCAGATGTAAAACAGATAATGTTTGACTTCCAGGACAGCTGACGATTAAAGATGATAAATGTGATGTGGCTTAGTTCAGTCGTCATTCAATAAAGTACACATAGTTCAACAGTAACAACCTGCCTGAGACTGTTACCAACACGCCCAGAGTGAGCCCAGAATGTTGGAACTGAGGCAATGGAGTCCCTTGTAAGGGGCCCAAGAGCCAGAAGCAGTGGTTTCTTTGAGGTTTTCTGAGCTCCTGTTCTCCAGAACCAATCCCACAAACCCACCTTTAGCTTCTGCTTCAAATAAAACCACTGAAGAATAGGGGGAAGAGGAATGTTAGCTCTTTGTTTGGAGGAGCTCCATGTTGTGTCCCAGTCTCAGTGAGCCCCACCCAAAACCAAGGGTCTGATGGGAGGGAATGCAGAGAAAAGCCATTCCCACAGCAAAGTAGGGAGACAAACTGACTTATGAGTCCAGATTCTAAAGAAGCTAAACACACACCATGTGGCACAGCAACCGGGTGAGGATGTGGGGAAAGGGTCCTTTCCCAGCCAGAAAACATCAAAGCTGAGTCAACACTGAGGTCAGCTGTGCAAAGGGGGCAAAATGGAGGTCCCCATGTTCTGGGAAGAACTCACAGGCACCCTGCTGCTCGTCAACTGACCCAAGATGCTCTGGGGATTTCTTTTTTGGTGTTCAGGATCAAACCCAGGGCCTCTCGCATGCCAGGCAGGCACTCCACCGGTGAGCTACATTCCCAGCCCTGCTCTGGCCATTTCTATCTTTGAATTCCTGCCACGCTGTGATGCGGTTAAGAACTCCTCCTTTGGGAGAGAGTCACTTTGAGCAGTACTCCATGGAGACTTGCCAAGAATTCCCATCCATCATTCTTATGAATCAATACATTTTTTTTAACATTTTCTTCAAATTATAAATAAAGCATATGATCCATTGTAGAAAATCTGGGAAATATAAAATGTGCAAAGAGGCAGGAGTAAATACTCATAATCCTACTCTCATGTTTCCCTCAAGGTTTCTATCTGATTTTTTTTTTTCTTTTAAGTTATATCTAGGTATCAGCCTAGGGCAGTGATGTGCACTAATGTCCTAGACACTCAGGAGGCTGAGGTGGGGGATACTTTGAGCCCAGGAATTTGAAAACAGTCTAGGTAATATAGTCAGACCCTATGCCTTAAAAATAAAGATAAAAAGTTATACTTGGTTTTCTGATTTTAGAAAACAATGCAAATATACAATAAATATGAAAATATGACCATCTATAAAACACACAAATGGAGAATCAAAGAGCTCCCCAAGAGCCGGGCACAGTGGTGCACACCCGTAATCCCAGTAGCTCTGGAGGCTGAGGCAGGAAGATTGCAAATTTAAAGACAGCCCCAGCAATTTAGCAGGACATAAGCAACTTAGTGAGACCCTATCTCAAAATAAAAAATAAAAAGGGCTGGGGATGTGGCTTGGTGGCAAGTACCCCTGGGTTCAATGGCCCCAGTACCAAAAAAAAAAGAAAGAAAGAAAAAGCTCTCCATGATTTGATGCAAAAAGTAAATCTCTAGCCCTGCTTTCTTTCTCCTCCTCTCTGCTTCCATCATCTCTTTGGGCTGAGGTTTTGGTATCCCCCCATATCTCTAATTTACAAGCAAGCACTGCTGTTTCTTAATTTTTCAGTTCTCCACATGCTCTACCAACTTTCTAATAGATGCTGTCACTTCCTAATCCCACCTCTATTTCTCCTTTATAGTCATATTTTAATTTGGGTTTGACCACACTTTTTCACAGTTATACTATATTATATATATATATATATATATATATATATATATATATACACACTATATATTCCTCATGCTATAATTAAGATTTAAAAATTTTTTTATTGTACATTTTTGGTTCTCCAAGGAGTTACCATTCTCTACCAGTAATTCAATACTAAATTTTTGACTAATGTATTGCGTCTCCCCTTGAGATGTACAGATGCATCAGGTGTCCTGGAGAATCTCTCTAGGAGCTTTTTCCTCCTGACTGATCTAGGTTGGTGGCCCTCCCCACCTGGGCACAGCTGCCATCCTGAGATTTTCCCTGGTGTCCCCCCTGGAGATACACTTTCCTACTCCCAGCAGTATCTTCTCTCATTTACTCTCTTGTTTCTCTAGTAGTTTCCTAAGATGGCTAAAATTTGGGGACATTTCACACCTGGAAATGTCTTTGTCCTACCTTCAACCCAGGCTGAAGCATATTAGCAGTTATCAGGGGCTGGAGAATGAGGTTTAATGGGTACAGGGTTTCCTTCTGAGAACATGAAACTGTTCTAGACAGAGGTGATGGTTGCCCAATATTATAAATGTACTAAATGCCACTGGATTGTATACTTAGTTATGATTAAAACAGGAAATTCTATGATATGTATATTTTACCACAAATTTTACAAAACAACACATGGCTAGTGCCTCCATCCATAATCTTGAGGGTGTTTATGCCTTTTTAAATCTTTTTGCTCTGTTTTATAGGGTTTAGGTGGGTATAAAAGGTTCATGGGCTCTATTTGCCATCTGTACTTGGAAGTCTAACTCCACAGTATTTAAAATATGAAATCAGCAAATGTTTATCAGGGAGATGGAAAACAAAGAATTATAAGTTACAATCCTACCTTCAAGGAGTTTACTATCAAATTGGGATTTTACACACACACGTGTGTATATATATATATACACACACACATAGTGTCTATAATTTTATATACATACACACATATGTATGCATATTCTTTCATTATGTATATGTGTGTATACATATATATATTTTATGTGTGTATGTGTGTAATGAACGAAAACCATACTATGCAATAAATTAGGTCAGAATGGTTCAGTCAGTAAGAGGCATGGAGCTCAAAAGAAAGGGTTAAAGCTGTGGATATTAAGATAGACTTTAAACACTGAATCAGAGCTGGGTAAGAAATACTCTAAAAAGGGAAGATTATTCTAGTGAACTGGGTCACAAATATATTTAGGGCATGATCAGGAGGCCAGCTGAACTAGTTTGTAATAAACTATTACAACAAAAAAAAAGGAGGTCTGGGGTCAGAATATAAAGGACCAACTTGTATATTCTTTAAAAAAGAAAAAGAAAAAAGCCTCGAGACACAAGCTTCTCAATCCCAGTCTCACCAAGCCAGGTTAAGATGTTTGTATTAGCCTACCTGTTGAGAACCCGCCACATTGCACTTAATCCTGGGCATTTCCATTTTCAGCTGTAGAAAAAGAAAAATGACCCAGAACACCACAAACCGCATACCGTGATCCACTGCAGAATTCCAGGACCCTTGGCATGGCAGACTTGGGCTCCCACTGCTGCTTGAACTTCCACATGAAAGATAGTCTGTGAGCTGCACTGACCTCTCACTCATTGTCCTGACTCATGCTAGAGGCAGGAGGCAGTAACACCTGCTGACTGGTGACCAGATGTCCACTGAGTACCTAGGACGCTTTTCCTTCTCAACTGAATAGGCAGATCAGAGAATCAGCATGGATGCTACACAGCCATGGGTGGTCTGCAGAAGATCTGTCAGTGGGTTGTGAGGGTGGGTAAAGATCATTATCCAGTCTCCTGTGGGGTTCTCAGCAAAATGAACCAATAAATTATCTCTATAGGTCTGAAAATTTAAGTTGGGTTTGGGTTATTTGCACCTAAAAGGCATTGATACCTCCTCCAATTGACACATAACCCTACTAAGCCTCATCAGTACTGGGCTCAATCATCCAAAGAGCTCCTTCGAATTTTACTTCTCTTCCAATCAGCAAGGTTCTAAGTTCTTTAGGTGTCATTGTATCACTCCCACATCAACCTGTGCATTTCAAGTACTTAACAAATACTGGATGGAGGGATGGATGGATGGATGGATGAAAGGAAGGAAGGAATGAAATTAAGAAAAGAAGATATGCAGAATGTCTGGCTCATTTCTTCTTTATTCATCTTCTATCTTCCAAGTCCCAATTTCTCTGTTTCAAATCCCTTGGAACAGAATTTCCAATAGGTCTTCATCTGATGACTACAGAGACCACAGTTAAACAGGAGAAGTTCCATTCAGGTAAACTATATCAACTTCACACTTCCTACTCCAGTGACCCTGGGGAATGCCCAATTTTTGAGAGCCTGTGTATGCCGGGCACTTTATTTGGCATTCTGTTAATATTCTCTCAAACAAGTCATCATCAAGGATCCTGGATTACAGGTTAATGATCCCCATTATTCAGACTCAGAGAAGCTGAAAATCTTGCCCAAGGTCATACAACTAGGCTAAGAACAGATTCCAACTTGAGTATGTCTGGTTCCACAATCTATTACACCTCAAAAATCAATCACTTAAATGGATAAATGCCTACATTATGTGAGCAGAGGTCCTCAAAAAAGACCAATCTATCCCAAAATGTCTCTTCCCCTGAGGCTAGAAATTCTTCCATTATAAATTCATTCTTTGGGTTGTTTTTCTATAATCTTATGAATAATAATTTATATTAATATTAACCTTCATTAGTCATGAATCACTTTCATATAAATTCTTTTGTTTGATCTGCACAGCAACCCCATAAAGCTGCTTATATTATCCCCATAATGCAGATGAAAAGACCGAGGTTCAGAGGGGCACTAGTCTAGTCAAAGCCAAGTCAGCGATTGTGGACATCCTGAGTCTTTCGACTTCATGTTTTCACATGCTCTTTTTACATGCAACTTATTAGCTGAGATGAGGGCTTACAGTTGATCAGACATTATGAGGAACAGTGCCTCAGGAAGGGGCAGATAGAAGAAAAGATGGTGAAAAGAAGGAAAGTGGATGAAGCAGATGGAGGAGGCTAGAGGCAAACTCTGCCTGCCACACAGTCTGCTGGGCTTGAGCTGGGCTTAGATGCCCAGGTGTTATTACTAGAGTAGCCACACAGCCTGTCTGGGACAATCCCAGGTCATGCCCAGCATCATTATTACAGCTCCCTCTTTTTCACTTTCAGAGGAATTCTAATTTGGAGGATAAATTATATAGTCACCACCACAGGTGGCGTGGCGGGCGGTCCCCATACCCAGTCCCTGCACAGCTCCCAGCTATGTGTGCTTCAAGTGAAAGCAGTCCAGTCCTCTTGCTTCCCCTTTCAGATGAAATAAAGAGCAGCATTGCTGCAGTTCACATGGAGGTTCCTGGGCAGATCTGGGCACTCCTTATAAAGCCCTTTTTCTCCTTTGGTAATTACTGGTTGCCCCATGAGCTTTAGCACCAACCCCCGAGTAAGCCACTATGTAATTATGGGAAGCCTTGAAAACAAGGATATCCTCAATGTGTCACAGGCTTTTCCAGGAGGACTTCTGTGCCTGTGCCCACAGGCTCCCCACCCAGGGAGAGCCAGGACTCACAGCAACAGCTTATGTGTGGAAAACACTGTTTACAGGGTATGAAGCCATGTTACCCACATTACCCCATTGGCTTTCCAATGCCCCCATGAGGAAAGTGTGCAAGTGACATCAACTCCAATTTCACTCCAAGTTTAAAGAGGGGAAATGATTGCCCAACGCTGGAGTCAGATGCAGGTCTTGTGATCCCTGCTCAATGGCCCTCCCCACCAACCACAGGCACCCCAGAACCCACTGCTCAATTCAGAGCCAGCTTCCACTCTGGGGAGCACAGAAGGGCAGTCATCAGCCTACACTCTCAGAAAGACTTCCAGGACCTGTAGTCACCTACTCAGTTATTCATCTGTTCCAGCACTTTGGCCATCTCCCCACCTTTCCACACACATCACTTTTATTATCTTAGCTTCATTTCAATTTACTTCATGTTTATTAAATGATCCCTCTGAGATGCTCATCATCAAGGCTAATGTATAGTTTGGCCCCAGGTCCCACCCACAGTACCAACAATCCCTTGGTTTAGGACAAAGAAGGAGGGCCTGAGAGTCAAGGCTCCCAATACACCAGGTATCCACTCACAGGCTGGGGGTCTGAGGCAATGTGACTCACCTCTCTATGCTTCAGTTTCTTCTCTTTAAAACAAAGAGGCCAAAGTAAATCAGAGTTTACAATCTGGTGGCCGAGAGACTGCATCTACTTCCCCAGACATCTTGAATCAGCCCACACAGCATTTTTTAATCACTTTTTTAAAAACCCTCTACACTACCTGCACCATTCCTAACAGTTTGATTCTTTCATGTTCTCTGCACAAAGGCTTTTGAATGTGCAGCTCCTATACCAGATGACCTCTAAGTCCCTCCTAACGCAATGGTCCATGCTGGGGATGAAGCAATGGCTTAGACCCAAACCAGGCTGCAACTTCCAAGTGATACACCTCACCTAGGGATGAGCTTCTGCCTCAGTGCCCTATCTGCTGAAGAGGACAGTCACAGTGCCCACCTCACAGGGTTACCAAAGGAGTTCATACGCACCAAGTGAACACAACAGGGCCAGCTTCAGTGCAGGACTACATACTCATACTCATTAGTAATTTTTTTGTCCTACAGATTAAGCATCCCTAATCCAAAATCCAAAATTTTGGGGGCACCCTGATGAGGCCTCAAGTGGAAAATTCCACACCTGGGTCTCATAAGATGGGTCAGTCAAAATACAAAAAACATTGCCTTCAGGTTAAATGCATAGGGCATATATGAAATCCAAAACACTTCTGGTCCTCAGCATTTCATATAAGGGACACTCAACCAGTACCATATTTTGTTTATTCATTCATCAGCTGATGGACAACCTCTGCCTTTTAATGTTATACAAAACAAATTCTACAGTGTCTACAGAGGCACAGTCACCCTCTCCAGGGTCTCTCAGGGGCAGCCACTCTGACCCCATACTTTTTTTTCTTCAGTGCTGGAGATTGAACCCAGGGCCTCACACATACTAGGCAAGCCACACCCCCAGTCAAACATATTTTGAACAAACACTAGAAAGACCATCATACCAAATGATGGCTTAGGTCTTCTCTGTACCAGTGAGAGGGGAATAAATGGCATTTGGGGACTGATATTTGGGGGTTAGGGTGGTTTTTCTTAAAGAAAAGAAAATAATATGGTAAGAAAAGTGGTAGAGTCTTCTCTTGAGCACAAAGAAGGAAATGGAAACTGCCTTTGAATCAACTGTACCACAGACAGGAACAAAGCTAGATTGTATGGATTACATTCCAGAGAACAAAACAAAACTTCATACATATATTCTGTATATGTCTGTGTATTTATATGTACATATGTCACCAAAACAGAAATGATTACTCATCCTTTGATTATAACAACCATATGATTCCAAGAGTTCAAAAATGCTCCTGGAAAAACAAGAAATACATGTTATTATCACCTGTGTCTTCTGGCTCACTGTTGTAAGCAGAACAAACCAGGATGTCCAAGACCTCATCCCTAGAACCTGTGACTATGTTTCCTCATAGGCAAATGGGATTTTGCTAGTATGATTAAATTAAGGATCTTCAGAGTGGCAGATTATCCTGGATCATCCAGGGGATCCAGTGTAATCAGAAATGTCCACTGTGAGAGGGAAGAAGAAGGGTCAGAGTCAGAGGAGACATGAAAAGGGATGGTCTAAGTGACACAGGCCAAGACCCAAGGAATGAGTGTGGCCTCCAAAAGTCAGAAAAGACAAGGGAATAAATCATCCCCTCAAGCTCCTGAAGGAATATAGCCCTACCAACACTTGGGTTTCAGTCCTCTGGACCCATTTTAGACTTCTGACCTCACATATGGTAAAATGATAAATCTGTGTTGTTTTAAGCCACTAAGTGTGTGGTCATTTGTTACAGCAGCAAAAAGAAAATAATATAGGCACTGTGAGCAGTGCTGCACACCTGTTATCCCAGCAGAGGATCAAGAGTTCAAAGCCAGCCTCAGCAATTTAGGGAGGCCCTATCTCAAAAATAAAAGAATAGGGGCTGGGGATATAGCTCAGTTGGTAGAGTGCTTGCCTTGCAAGCACAAGGCCCTGGGTTCAAATCCCCAACACCACAAAAAAAAAAAAAGAAAAAAATAAAGAAAAGAATAAAAAGGGCTGAGGATGTGGTTCAGTGGTTAGGTACCCCTGGTTCAATCCCTGGTACCAAAAAGAAAGAAAAAGAAAAGAAAGAAATTAATACAAGCAAATAAAACTCCCAGCTTTCTTAAAGTTGGACATTCAGTCCCTCAACACGCGGAAAGGCACTCTGAGAAGGTGACATTCTCCATGGGGATATCTGCACTTACAGGAACAAAAATGTGGCATTTGTGCAAATAAAAAACACAGCATGTGAGAGAGACACAGACAGACAGAGAAACAAAGATAGCAAATGTGTACATAGGGAACCTGGAAAGAGGAGCAAAAATCAACTGTGAAGTTAGTTACACTGGAATGGAAAAAGAAAAAAAAAAAAAAAATCACAAATTTTTCACATCTGCCATGAAGCATTTCCCAGCACCTTCAAGGCAGATGGACCCTGGTGAAAGGTTTTAATAAGTAACTGCCCCGTGTGGTAAAGCTCAGAAAATGAACTTTCAATTCTCTTAATTTTCCACTTAAATGGATCTGATTCTCTCTATGGGGAGGGAATGAAACTCCCCCAAACCATGAAAAGCCCCTTTTCCACATAACAACTGATAGGGTAGAGATAAAACTTGGCCGTGTAATGGCCTCATTATTCTTACTGCAAACCATCTGTCAAATTTTGTTTAACAAGTAGGGTAAATTCAAGAGAAATAAATAACAGTTTTCTGCAAGCCCTCATGTCCACACAGGTATACTTTAAATGAGCTATGCTTGACATAAAGCACACACACACTTACTTTCTCAATTTCCTGGCAATGCGCTCTTGCTTAAATACACAACCATCAAGCAGAGAGAGAGAGGCGCAAATCATTCCCGATGCTGTTGGGGTTCCTCCTCCTCCCGTTTACTTCCTCTGAGAACTCAGACCCAAACCAGTTCTGCTCCTTCCTGGCTGCCAGTTCCCAACAACCATCACGACTCACTCACAGGCCTCCTAAAGCAAACAGCACATAAATCAGCGACAAAAACTAACTCAACTTCAAACCAGCCCGTTCCAACATTAATAGCGCCTTTGTTGTCAATAAACCTATATTTGACTTCTCCTGTTTTTATGTGTATTTTATTTATAAATTACTAATGCTTTTCCTGGAGCAAAATGGTCAAAGTAATATTCTACACAGAGCCATACTCTGTCAGTTGGAGAAAGGAAAAAAAAAAATACAGTTCAAACTGAATCAAGGAGAGAAAACTATTAGCTGTGAATTGACAGGCATTTCTCCATTCTGCTTGATCACTGGCAACCTACCCTTTCCATCCTCCCTACCAGGAGGCAGTCAGCATGACATGGACTTTTATGCGGTAGTCAATCAGACAGATGGAAAGTGGAAGTCATAGCTCTGAGGAGCCATTCCACCTCGACTTTGCCTGTTTTTTCAGAGACAATAGTATTGATGCATTTATCCAAACAGATGGAAGTATAGATGATGTGGCAGTGGTGGTTTTACTGCCAAGTGAGAACCTTCAAAAACCAAGGACATGTCCGAACCCTCCAGCCCCTCAGGAATGTGAAGAACTTCCAGAAGCAAGAGTTTTCCAAACTTGAGAGCAAGCTGGGACACAGTGCTTACTGGAGGGGATGAAAGAGGTGAGCAGTACATAGAGGAGAGCATTAAGAGGAGGAGGTTAGAACTTAACAGGAAGAGCCACATTTACCTTTGCTCAGACACCAGAAGTTCTGATCCTCTCCCATGGGGAGGTCATGATCTAGTGGGTTTTGGTTTTTTGTTTGGGTTTGGTTGTGACTGTTGTTTGGTGCTGAGGATCAAACACAGGGTCTTGGGTATGCTAAGCACAAGCTCTAACACAGAGCTATACCACCAACCTAGTAGGTTTGAAAGCGAAGCACCTCATATTAAGGGAACAGAAGGATGAGAGTCTGAGTGTCCTGAGCCTCTGACTTTAAAGGAACTGTTCTTCCTCTAATTCTGTTCAAGTGATGAAAACTAGGTTACTTTTACACAACTTGGGAGAACTGTAGTGTGGCAGGTAACATCAATCTTCCTAGGAAGAAAAGAACTGCACTGAATTTTCCAATAGACACTTGGGCTCCAACCTTCCATGTGTCACAGGTTCATGGCAGGTCAGAACAGGATGGCACCTAAGAGACTGTCCCCCCGCCCCCCGGCCACTTGACAGAATCACTAGGAAACTGGCACACAGGCCACAGTGTGGTAAGAGGTAAAGTTGCCACCAGGATCCTGGTTTCCCTACCCCTTCTATATTTTAATTTTTAATCCATAAAAAGTAGGTTCTTCCAGAAGTCACTAGAATAGGTGCCAGTGTGGATGCAGAAGGGACTCTCACAGTGTCAGATGCTTTAATTTTTTTTTTCTCCAGGCATCCATCTGAGGGAACAAGCAGGTACAAACTCAGAGCAGTGCCCCAGTCTTGTCTGGGTGTTGGTAGTAAGTTTGCAAGGGAGGACCCACTCTCCTGCCTCAGGGACCACACCTGTCCTACCCTGGGCTGGCTCAGCTCCTCCCCAATTTTAATTCTGCCCCTATGCCCAACATCCCCACCTCTCCCAACCTTGCCAGTGGATCAACCTTCTCCATCCTCACAGGATCTATCACATCCATTCAGTTGGCCAAGAAAGCAAACCTGGGTTTAGAACTTAAAGTAATAATCTATTGGCACAGGAGTTTTAGCTTAAAGCTGGTAGATTTTGCCTATCCAAATTTCAACCACACTTCAGGATTCAGCTCAAACCTAATTCTTCCTCATCTCCTCCTGTGTTTGGACATCCTGGGTCACGCTGCCTCTTCCCTATGTTCTTAAGTAACCATAACAACTAACATGTCAGGAATAAGTTTTAATCCAAACCAGAGTCCCATCCCAGGGACCCAAGAGCATCTTCACTTTTCTTCACCTCTCACTCTCTCCTGCCAAGCTAAGGAAATCTTTACCCAGATTCAGAGTCAGCCAGTTCTATCATCATGCACTTTTCCAAATTTTTTTTTATACTTGAGCCTAAACATTTGAAATTCAAAATCCAAAACTAGATTTTCCTCTTCTCCATTTTCTGCCACGTCATCACTTATTGAAGAAAGTAAACATCAAGCACCCAAGCCAATGGAAAGGGAGAAAGGGTAATGGATCCAAAGAAATGTAGGTTCTATAAATGAAAAATTTTAAAAGCGTAATGACAATCTCAAATTAAATATCCTGTCACACATGCATTTATTGAGTGCCTTTTCTCTGCCAGGTACTCTGCCTGGTGTTTTCATTTCTCTCATTTGAACTCAGAACAACCCTATCTCCACATCGCAGAGGAAAAAAACAGACTCAGATGGCAGATGGTTTCCTCTGAGTTACATGATCAGTGAGCCCCACGGTCTCCCCTCTTTCTCAGACCAACTGAGTGGCCTCAAGACAGGGCTGAGTTTTTACAAATATGGGGTGGTAATGAAGAGTGGCTAACAGTAAGGGCAAATCAGACCCCTTCATTTTACATGTGGAACAACTCAAGCCAGAAAACTGAAGTGACCTGCCCACTACCTGCTAATCAAAAAAAAATGGACATTAAATGAAGAGAAGGAAAATAATGCAATGGAAGGGATGGCTGACCTCAAATAAAGACACAAGGACACTAGTCCCAGACCTGCCACTGGTCAAGATGTCACCTCCCGGGGCTCAGTATCATCTGAAACACAGCAAATTATAGTATCACAGGAATCAGAGATGCTATTCTGGGCTTAACATTCTGTGGCCTCCAAGATCCAGAGTTCTTTTTAGACACTACCTTAAAAGTATATCACACACCACAGTACACAAAAACACACATCAGAGTAACAGAAAGAAGAGAAATTCAACTCACTCTCTTTTGAATGTAATGTTTGCTTAGGGTTTTTTTTTTTTTTTTTTCCTTCTTCTTCTTCTTCTTTTTTCCTCCTGGTAAAATTGCTTGTGTTTAACTAACACACACATACATAAGGCCCAACCTCTTTGGCCATGAAGGTTCTGTTCCCAGACGACATTGCACCAGAGAGAGGGGAGATGTCATCCAGCAACGGTGGCCCATGAGGGCCAACAAAGAGCGGCCAAGCACGCCTACTGTCACCACCCTAAAACACCTGGTCGAATCTGATTAATGAGATGAGGACCAGATGCTAACAAATGTCTGCTAAATGAAAAGAAAAAAAAAGAAAGAAAGAAAGAAAGAAACAAAGGGAAAAGGAAAGGCAACCAGAAGCCTGCCTTTAATACAGTGTACTTTGTTATCTGTAATGTCTTTCAACCACAGATAGCAGAATCAACCACATGGAATCTAAGATGCATGCCAGGTGAAAAAACATCATAAAGACATAATAAAAAGTTCCACCAGTGCCTATAAATTGCTAGGGGCTGTTACAAGGGCAGAGCCATAAATTCTTGACGTTTCCCAAATTAGAGGGTACCAACACGTATGCAAATATATTTGTGTGGGTAATTGAGGGCTAAAAATCTTACATTAGGCACAGCTACCTCCTTCAAAGGCTGCTAGGGGAGCCTCCGACAGGCGCACACATATAGCACACACTGTAGGAATTCAATTTGGAAACCATCATCTAAAGCACAGAGGAGAACAGGAAAGTCATATTGCTATAATGCTTAGATTATCAATCATCTTGACAGTTTATTGGCTTTATCACCACACATACCATTAAAATGATGTCTGGCCTAGACTGTCAGGAGCAAACATTAAACAGACCAGGATTAAAAAGCAGATCCCAAACAGCACTCCAGTCAAGTTTCCCTTCCACTCTGAAATTAGTTAGAGCTGACTAAGAAGCTGGCGCTAGACTTTGAAGAAATATACAGCCCAAAAGGCTGCGAGTCAACTCAGACCTGACGAGCTGATAGGTAATGTCATGTTATGGCAAATCTGACTCTCCTGCAGTTGATTTATCACGTACTCTGTGTAACAGAATGATTGCTAATGGTGGAAGGGAGAAGGAAGGGGGGAAAAACAGGCTCTGCCATAATTTGCCTCTTCTTGCAACCAGGGGCGTGCATCAAAAGGGCCAAGCCAGCTCCCTGAAGTGGAGTAGGAATGCTAATAAATTCACACTACTGAGCAAACATATTAACATTACCCCCACACAGGTTATTAAAGTAATTTTACAGATTCAGAAGAACCGAACAGGCAGCGGAAGAGACATTCATAATTCAAGAGCTCTAGACAGTGTAAGAGTTACGAACCCTATACGTTTTTAAAATGCTTCTGCATGTGTCACTTTGGCAAGGAAATCTCAACACAATTAAAACTATACTAGCACATCAAGAGGGCTCAATTGAGAGCTGTGTACCTGCCTTTTACTAGGCCAGCGCTTTATAGATGCCTCAGGAAGAAAGGGGAAATGGGAAATTCAGTGCTAATTAAAGGGAACCTTCTGTGCCTAAGGAAAAATGGTGGCATTTCTAAAATATATATGAAAGAAACACGTTTTCAAATCTCTGCCAAGGGTTTGACTTTTTCATAGTCCCTAGAACTGTTCTGTGTTTGTTTGGAAGTTACACAGCTATTCTGTTTGTGATTAATAGCTTGCTTTCCAGGACAAATAAGTCATTAAGAAGGGTAGGGTGGGGCGCAGAGAACTGACGGGGCAGAAGCTGGCCCCGAAACAATGCAGCGAGTAAGAAATTCATACCACACTTTTCAACCTTTCACTCCCTTGCTTATTTACCCAAGTGGGGTCCCCTGCCTTCCCCTCTAGGTGACTTCAGCATGACCCCATAAGTGAAGACAAACATTGGGACCCATCAGAGGCTCCATCTCTTGTCCCTTCCCTTAGGTGGGTTTGGTACTTTGGGAATTCAGCTAACACAATATTCAGGAAAAGCTCTGGGAAATGACAGGACAGAAGCAGCCATGGGACATGCAGGAACTGCATCAGCAGAGGTCCTGCCCTCTCGGGGTGTCTCTGACTTCCAGAAGGCCTTGCTGCCATTTTGTGACACTCTATCCAGCCACCTGTTTGCAAGCAGTGCCATCTTGCTTTGTCAGTTGTATGTCAGGGGCTGACAAAACCCCATTCACCCACAGAGAGCCATTCCCACCCATCAGATGTCACCAGGAGGAAAAATAAAAGTAATGCCAGATCACAAGGTTGTACATGGCTGAGAAAGCCTGAACTTTTCACCTGAATGAGCATCGAAGTTAGGGAAACCAGGCAGGACCCACCCCCCACATCCTCTAGCACGCACATACCCAGAACACCACAACCCTACATGCAAGAGCTAAGAGAGACTGACTGGGAGAAGGACAGCCCACGACAGAACTCCTCACACCAGAAACCTCCTCTGCCATCACCTCTGGCTCAGATTTCCAGAGCACTTTCACTATCAGTGTGGAGGGAGCTCCCACAACAACCTTCCTCCCTACACTGGCCCCTGCCAGGAAACAGACAGAATCTCCTCTTTCACACTCCAAGACATCAAGGCACCAAGAGCTCCATGGGGAGAGATGTAGCAACCAGTCAGTGAAATCAATCACTGGGGTCACTGAGCACAGGCCAAGGGACCAACATGGCACTGAACTCTATCATGAGGGACTTTTACAGCAAGATCCTTGTCTCCACAGAGGCAACCACTGACTCAGTTGGAGGATGGAATTGGCTGATCACCCAAGTAGATGGAGAGATGGTTTGCTCTTTCCATCAGCCAATCCCATTCTCCTGCAGGGCAGGGACCATGTCTCATTGATGTGCTGCACAACTCCAAGAAACTGTCATGAGACATGAATGAAAAATAAATAAATAAATAAATGATTAATTGACCTTTTTAATCAAATAAGCAAAGGGTGAAATGGAAGAATGAACTGTTAGTCAGTTTGGAAATCCCAGTTCTGCTGCCAACTGGGGCCCTTTCTTCCACTCAGTGACTGAAAGCAATCAGACAGTGGAGCAACAGGGAGCTGTATGAGCTTCTTTTCTTTCCTCTCAGTCCTCTCAAAACATTCTGGTTCTGCCCCATCACAGCCCTCATGCCAATGTTCTTGCTATACTGAGTGCCCATTTGGGGTCCCCTCAGCCTAACTGTAATCACAACAGCAGGGCAGGACAGGACTGGTGGGCACAGGGAGTACAACCAGGAAATGAGAAGACCAAGGTTTATTTTAGCCTACTTTACCTAGGCCTCATTGCCTTCTACTCCAGAAATGTTCCAAAAGACCCTTAGGGTCAAACACTAAGTTCACTTGGTTTTCTCTCACTATGAAGAGTAAGAAGCATTTAAGTTCCTGTGTTTGTGTTTAGGTTATACATAAAAGGGAATGGGGAGAGAAGAAACAACTTTGGCCCATAGGAGACTCTTCATACACATGTTAAACTGAACTGAGACCCACAATAGTGTTTAAATAACTCACTGTGAGTTTTAAACAGAAAAAAATGAGACATCAGTGAAAGAACTATTATCATTACACAATGCAACAATAGGAACATTGAGTGTTAAGTTTACCCACAGGAACAGCTGAAGAGGAGACCAGGGATCAGGGACAGTTTTATGGGAGGAATAAGAATCAGCTGGTCCTTGAAGCAACATTAGTCTGTTTTCTGTTACTGTAACAAAATGCCTGAGGCAGGATATTTTATAAAGAAGATTACTTAGCTCACAGTTCTAGAAGTTCAAGGACATGTTGCCAGCTTCAGGTCAGTTCTGGAGAAAGTGTCAAGCCAGAAGGTCATCCCAACAAATGGTGGAAGAATAAGAGGGAAAGATCACATCACCATACAGGAAAACAGCACATGGGGAGAAGCCAATCTTGCCCTTTTTATAACAATTCATTCTTATGAGGACAATCAGGGATCCATGAGAACTACCATAATTTCCTCCAAGAGCAGTGCTTACAGTAAGCTCTAGTGACCTCCCACTAGGTTCCACCCCTGAAAGGTCCCATCACCTGTTAATATCACCACACTGAGGATCAAACTTCCAACACATAAACCTTGGGGGACAAAGCACATCCAAATGATAGCATATGGGAAGGAGAAAGGTCAGAAAGAATGTGGCAGGCATGGGGGTCGGCATACTGACGTGGTAGAATAAAGAGTTAACAGATTGCCGCTCAATTCACCATAGCCAGATTGTGGAACCAACCTAGATGCCCTTCAATTGATGAATGGATATATATATACAATGGAATATTACTTGGCCATAAAGAATGGTAAAATTATGGCATTTGCAGGCAAATGGATGAAACTGGAGAATATCATGCTAAGTGAGATAAGTCAATCTCAAAAAACCAAAGAATGAATGATCTCGCTGATAAGCAGATGATGATATATAATGGGAGGTGGGACGGGTTAGCATTAGGGTTAGGTTTAGGGTTAGGGTTGGGGGGGCAAGAATGGAGGAAGGAAGGACTGAATAGAGGGAAAAGAGGGGTGGGTGGGGTGGGGGGAAGGGGGAAAAATGGCAGAATGAATCAAACAACATTGCCCTTTGTAAATTTATGATTACACAAATGTCATGCCTTTACTCCATGTACAGAGAATCAAAATGTATCCCATTTGTTTACAATTAAAAAAAAAGAGTTAACAGTAGTCAAGAGAGAGCTAGGACAGGATGGAAGAGAGACAGTGAGGATCCAAAACAGCACAAAAATGAATATTTAATACTCATCCCTACTCTCCTGCTAAATGGTTCTCCTCCAGTGTTTTCTATTTAGTGACAGAGCCACCATGGTAGAGATCTCTGGCTGTACCCTGGTTATCTACAACTATGTGTGGTCATGCAACTAAATTCTGGTCAGCTTCTGGGTGGTTTTGAAGAGTAGAATCTAGAATGTAGATGGAGTAGTGAGCAAGCTATAACCACGCTAGGAAGAACAGAACCACAGTCTAGAGATGGCAGAGCAATAAGCACAATAGGAATCTCAGAAGTAGGAGGATTCTAGGAGCCCAACACCATGGAACCACCATGTCTGCCCTAGAGGGCTATATTTAGATGGTGATATTAAAAAAAAGTGATAAATCTCCATCTTGTTTAGCCACTTTCAAATATTAACATTCAAACCTGTACCTGTTGTTGCTCACTTCTGAATCTATTAGCATGTTTCGTGGCTCATAGAGGCTCTCCACAAATATGTGACTCATAAATAATTAAGTTAACACAAAAATGAACCAATGCCTCTGGTATCTTTGATGGCTTTTACTTCATTAACACCCCTAACCTATCTGGTATCTGGCTAATAAAATGACCTTATGTTCCCAGATTACATGCTTTTGCAAATGAAGTCAAGGCTCTATTAACTATCAGGTAAATACCCCCTCTGTTCTCCCTCCTACTCCTTCATCCCCCATGATTGTTGGTATCCCACTGTGTGCATGTGGCTCCTGGGCACTTTGTTCCCAATGTAACAACAGTGCATCAAAAGAAAAAAAATCCCAGAGGAACTGAATATCACTGGTACTTAATGACCCAGTAGACAGCCACCTTGATGCAAACCAGAAGGTGGTTAATGCTAGAAGAAACTGACTTTAAACCAAGGTAACAGAGAGTGACAAAGGGCGTACAGTCCCTATAAGCCAAAAGTCATGGTTTATAAGACTAATATTTCATTTACCAAATGGGAAATGGGGCATACTGGATTCTTGACCAATTACAAAGCAATACTGAACTCAGGGTGTGGGAGAGTTTCCCAAATGTCTGAAACCACAGGTCAAATGTCATTTAGATCCCAACATAGCATATTTTTCCTTTACCTATCCACTACCACCACCCCTGCCCTGCACACACCCAGCACATATGCAGCAATAGTTTTCGGCATAAGAAGTTGCAAACTCAAAACTGCACAGTCAAGTATTCTGGAAGAAACCAAAGCAACTTCTCTAAAAGCCAGTTGGCTTTGCATGCAAATGCAGATTTGTGCTTTAAGGAAAGCAAGCACAATTTTGGTAATAAAGAGAAAGGTAGTAAAGAAAATGGGCTATGAACCAAGAGTGGGCAGCTTCATCTCCAAAACATGTATTCTCTACAGAAAGCAGCCCCTCCCTGGCTTCTGCATTTTTACATGGTGACCATAAAAAAGCCTTTGTGTATTGTGTGCCATGACACCCTGCCACAGAGACTTAAGCATTTGGGTCTCTCAGGTGGCACAGATAAGGGCCGCTATGGGTGGCAGGTGGTGTGGGCTGTGTAGGGGGCATGACGGCCTCAAAGGCAAGAGCAGCTTGCCCCTGCTGGGAGACTGCAGGACTCAAAAAGGAAAAATGAGCACTGGTTAGGACAAAAACAGGGAAAAGTATATCTCATAGAGCCTGGAGGACCTCTGAACCCCTAGGAAGTTCAAATATAAACATACAGCAAAAATAAACGCAGGCCCTGCTTGCACCTGCAACCATGGATGCCAGGGCCAGCTGGGAACTGAACTTGACACTGGCCACTCCCAAGCAGTTTATTGTACCCGATTCTTCCCAAAGAAACAGGGTGGCTTGGCAAAGGATGTTCCTCCACTCCCAGAGGCTAGAGTAATGGTTCCACGAATTCAGGTCAGAAGTTAGTTTAATATATAAATAATAAAAAGCAAGAAAGTATCTACTTATTCTCTAGACTTGGGTGGATCAACACAAGTCCCCTCCCAAACTGTGCACCACCAGGGCAATGATGGTGAGATGAGTCGTCGCCAACAGTGAATATTGTGGAGACCTGTGCTGTCCTCCCTGGCTTCCTGGCACTCTGCTGGATGACATGTTCCAGGCTTTCAGGAATGTGAGTCACATTATAGTTCTCACCTAGGAAGTGTGAAAGGGCGTGAGGTGTCTGAGTTTCAGGTTAAGGCAGTAGAAAGTTTTCTTTCCCCATCACCAAAGAATGGAGAGGACTCCAAGAAGATAGAAGAGCCACCAGGGGAAAGGAGCCTGGGTCCCTGCCTGATGGCAGGAAACCCAGCTGTCCTCTCCCACCCCACTCCCCTGCAGCCATGCACCCTCTGCTCCTGAGAAGACAATGAATGGACTTCAATCACATCAAGCCACAAAGACTTGGGAGCTGTCTTTAACAGCAATTAGTCTTCTCTATTAGAACAATTCGAACTTCTTTAGCAGCTGGGTTGATCTCTATTTTGGTTATGTTTATTTACATAGCAAATTCACCCATTTGAGTATGCTGGGCTCTGGTTAATGTTAATATTTGGTTTGTATTCCCTCTATTGGGTTATTGAGTCAAACCTGAGAATAAAAATAGATAAAACTCACCATGGAAAACCTATACAGAAAAGTCACCAGCAGGCACTCATAAGTTGACCCCGTCCCATGTCCATACACAGACCCCTTCTGTCTCACTTTCATGTTCCTTCTGTTCTCAGAAGAGGCAGGACACACATGGAGCCCACTCCTTTTACGAACTTATTAGGTCAGTTACTAGTAAGAAGGAAAAATGATTTAACACAAATGCATCAGGCAAGAGTGGGAGCAACCAGGAGCACATTTTCCAAGGGGATAAATATGAATTTCAGTCAATGGAACAAGTTGTTATCCACTCCCTATATAGGACTCCCATTAAAAAATACTTGTTTCAAAGAAAGAATTGTTCACAGTTTATTCAAGATCATTATGTATGTTTAAAAAAAAAAAAAAAGTAAGCTATGGACTGACTCCTTCTGGGGTGATAAACGGAAAAGAAAAAGACATTTTAAAAAAGGCAATATCCCAGTGCCCTGAACACTGGAGCACCCCAGGAAGCTCACTTAGGCTCATTGAAGTCTACACTTGTGTTCCTAGAGAGGGGTCAGGAAGAGTGGGCACCTTCAGTAGCCAAGTCTGTGACTTGAAGCAGGGACAACTGAGAAGCAATCTGAGAATCTGTCCAGGATCCTGGTAGCAGGTAGCATGAGTTCATTTCTAGACTTGGGGAAACCAATGCAAATGAACAGATGAACTCACATTGCCAAGTTTTTACTGAGTATCTGCTGGATCATTGAAAAACCTACTGGAGAAAGTAAATTTTACTATTTTGGGTTTGAAAGAGATCTTTGAGATCATCTGTCACTTGTCAGTTGTGAGACTCTGGCTTGACCTCCCAACTTCAGTTTCCTCATCTGTGGAACAGGGATAATACCATCCTGCTGCTTGTGAAAATATTTTAAGAAAATATTTAATCAGCTAATCAATGCAAAGCATTTAACAAAGGTGGGCCCACAATTTACTTAAGCAATCATCAGAATAACAGTGGTAATTCTTACTGAAGGGTTTAATTAAGTGTTGTGTATTGTGTGGTGTGTATTAACAGTATTTGTTATGGTTTGAATATAAGGAATTCCCTGAAAGCTCATGTGTGAGACCATGCAAGAACATTCAGAGGTAAAAGGATTTGATTATAAGAGCTATAACTAATCAGTGGATTAAACCATTTGGTGGATTAATAATTTGAAAGGATTCAAGGTTGGTAACTGTAGGCAGGTAGTGCGTGGCTGTAGGAAGTAGGTCACTGGGGCATGCCCTTGGGAATTATATTACCCCTGGCTCCTTGCACTCAAGTTCTTCTTCCTGGATATCATGTCCTGAGTTGCTTTCCTCCACCATGCCCTTTTGCCAAGATGTTCTGCCTCACCTCAGGCCGAGTAATGGAATCAGCCAACCATGGATTAAACCTCTGGAACCATGACCTAAAATAAACATTTCTTCTTCTAAGTTGCTCTTGTAGGGTATTTTGGTCACAGTCACAAAAAAAGCAATGGACACAGTATTTCATGGACGCATGGAGTCACCAGAAGATTCCTGCCATCACCTCCTTTTTGCAGAAAAGAAAACTCAGGCCCAGAGAGTACATAAGTAACTGGGCCCATTCACCCAGCTGGGAAGAATGAAGCCAGATTCTGCCCATTGGCAGTCTGACTTCCTTTTTATCCTCTTCACAGTCCACATATTGTCTCCCAATCTCAGATCCACAACCCTGGGAAAGACACACAGGCAATGAGAAATAAATACCACAGACATGTCAAGGAGAGATGCATTTTAGGAATGGGGACAGGAAGATAACTGGAAAACTGGAAGACAAGAGGGGGTTAAAACCTTCACATCTCAAGCAAGATTTCATGCCCAACAAACAAAATGGTGGTGCCTCGTTCATCAATACAGAAAAATTACCAAGAAGAGGAGAGATTTAAGGAAATGCCTAGATCTTGTGCTGCAGACCATGTCCATCCCTTCATTTTCAGCACCACCCTTCCTTCTTGCCTCCAGGTTCCCAGCCTGGTTGTCCAGGTCAGCACATCCCCTAGACTAGGTCCTGCAGCAGCTGACGTGCAAATGTTCTGCCTCTACCCACCTGCTTTAGAAGGAGAATCCACAGCACCTCCTATAGTTTGTCATCAACTTCAACTCACCTCCCCCACTTCAGACTTCTGAAAGGGAAAGAATGAAGGCGGCCACATCCCTAATGCCAGGCCACCACACCCCATCCTCCCCTTGTTAATTTCCCCCATTATTCCTGGATCAGTTTCCTCACCCTGCGCTAATACCTCTCCCTCTCCCATGTTTATACCCTTCAGATATTTGCAGGCTATTATCATGGACCCACTTAGTCAAGCAGCGCACATTAAGTTCTTTTCATCTTTCCTCATAAATCAATCCCTTAATCCCTCCAAGCCCTTTAATCGTACTCACTGCTCCTCTCTGAACTCCATCCAGTTTCCTCAAGTCTCTGATAATGTTGTGACACGGGGCTGGTTGCAAGGCTCCAGCTGCTGACTCACCAAAAGCCGTAAATGTCAAGGAGCTCAATGAATGCATACACGTGCCCATGAGGCTCCACCTGGAAGGACGAACACCTTGCCTTGCCAGCTGCCAGCTCCCAGCACCCTTGCCACAGCCATGTCATCGAGAAGTGACTTCAGGTAGCTATAAAGATGCAAAGCATTCTCAAACATTCTGATGCCATAAGGAATTTAAAGGGGAAAAAAGTACCTACAGGAAGTTTTATAGCCCCACGAGATTTTCACCAGCTATTCCACACAATCCCTACGAATAGAGATAATACCACTGAGACCAAAGGGGACACAGGCCATCAGGTCCCCTTAGTCTCAGTAGCACTACACCTCCACCAGTGATTGGCCATTACTAAAAAGACTGACAACACCAAATGGTGGGAAGGATATGGAGCAACCAGAACTCTCACATTGTGTTGGCAGAAGTAAACATGAAATGGTCACTTGGGGAAAAGTTCTGGCAAATTTTTGTAAGACTAAACATATAATTACCCTAGGTCCCAGAAATTCCACCCCCAGGTATTTACTCAAGAGAAGGAAAAATAAATGTACATGCAAAGACTTGTATACAAATGTTCACAGCAACTTTATAACTAGAATCTGGAAACAGCTCAATTGACATTGAACAAGAGAATGAAAGAGCCAGTCTCTGCAGACTGGGACATTACTCAACAAGAAAAAGAAACAAACTACTGACACACACCATGAGGATAGATCTCAAACATGCCATGCTGGTGAGAGACGCCTCATATACACAAAGGTGCATACTGTGTGATCCCAATCAGATGAAGCCCTAAAGCAGTCAAAATTACACTGCCTCTGGGGAAAAGGGAGCAAGGATTAACTGAAGGGACAAGAGGAAATTTTCTGATTTGGGTAAGGGCTTGGATTACACAGAAGTTTGGATTTATCAAGACCCAAAATGGTATACTGTGTTTGTGCATTTCTCAAAAGGAAAAAAAAAAATCAACGAATATTGAACTCTAGAAAATATTCTCCCATTTGTTTACGATAAAAAAAATTGAAAAAAAAATTGAAAATTACAGAAAAAAAAAAATAAAAGAAAATATTCTGCATGCTGAGTGTTAACAGGGAAGGACACTGATGTCTGTGACTTTCTGCAACATGGATCAAAAAATATGGTGGGGCTGGGGTTGTGTCTCAGTGGTAGAGCGCTTGCCTAGCATGTGTGAGGCACTGGGTTCTATTCTCAGCACCACATATAAATAAATGAATAAAATAAAGGTTCATCAACATCTAAAAAATATATTTAAAAAAATATGATGGACTTCAAATAGAGGTAGAACACAGCAAGCAGAGCAATATGTTCATGGAAGAACCTGGGGGGGGTATATCACATATGGCTCTATGATCCTTTCAGTTTTTCTACAGTTTACGAATTTATCATCAGAACACAGTGGGGTTGGAAAAAATCTTGACCATTTCCATTCTTGACTTCTTGGAGAGCCTGGAGCCATGGTTTGTCATGGCTTTTATCATTCCATCACTATCTCCACACTTGCTGCTGCTTCTGGGTGTGGCCAACTCTCCCAGTTACCTTTCCCCACCCTACATACGTCTGCCACTCCCTTCCCTTCCCCATTCTCTGCAATCTCTGTATCCCTGGGGAGAGGGGGACCTAGACCAGAGGTTCTTAACCTAAGGTTTCTGCAAGGGGGTCAGGGAGTAGGAGGGCGAGATCCACCAACCTCCTGAACTTACATGAAAAAAACTCCATGTATGCACATAGGTACATTTTCTAAAAAGGGCCACAGTTCTCAACAAATTCTCAGAGGAACACAACCCAGGAAAGCTTAAGGCACAGCCTGAAGATCTCTGAACCACTTCCAAAAGTTCACCAGGTCAGGTAAAGCTTCCAATTTAGAAATCACCCAAGTTACTAGTTGTCAAAGTGCCTCTCCAAGGCATATCCATCTCATAAAAAGAGAAGAAGGGATGCTTAAAAACAGTCATTTGAGATCCTGTGTTCCTGAAACATCTCCAGCTTTGTGCAAAAAGATTAGAGTTAGTGAGAATAAAATAAAATTACATTTATGACACATGCCATTGCTCAAGTTTTTTTTAAAGTTTTAGATCATAAAACTAATAAATATTTATAAGTCCTTGGCACAGTGAATTGCATACAAGAGAAATGTTACTGAGGACCTACTATGTGCTGGATGCTTTACTATGTTCTTTAATTTCATTCTTCACTGAGTTCACCAGCCCCAGCCCCATTTTATAGATTTTAAAAACTGAACCTTGAATTAATTATGCCTCGAGTTAATCCATCAAAAGTCATACAAAAAGAGGATTTGAATCCAGGTCTCTACGGTTCCAAAGTTCATTTTCTTCAAGCTTCTCTAAGCAAGACCTCCAGGTAGCGCATCACTGATTGCCCCTAAATCTTGCAAAATCTCTTTGAATTCAAATAATCCATACCATGGAATCTGAAAATGCTCAGAATGACCCAGAAAAAGAAACATTCCAGAATGTGAAACTTGTCTGCACAGATGAGCCTTTGTTTTCAAAGGTGACAAACTACTGTACAAGATTACTTGTTTCAATTCCTGATTTGACACCTTCCACCACTGGTGAAAGAGTGGATGGGCTGGGGTGTAAGAAGGGACACAGCAATGTCAACGGCAGGAGCATCCTGCCTCAAAGCACCTTGTGCTCAGTGGAAGGGCCTGCCTTCGCTGGAGCTTGGGGACCACCACAGACACCATCACCAGGGTTTGACTATAAAGTAGCAGCTACCCCGAGGCCCTGCCTTCATCTTCTATCTGAGACTTCTTTAAAGTGAGCCTGTTCACAGGAGGGTGGGTATGTGACATTGGCCTTGACTTCTGGATCCTAGGGACTTCTCTGAAGCAGGGAGCACTTCATCCCCATAAGCGACCGGGCTCTAGACTTCAAGGGGACTGTCCTTTGACCCAGCTGCCTGCAGGCAACGTGGGGGAGGGGCTTCTGGAGAAGAGTGACAGTCATGATGTCACGAAGGGTGAAAAGACGGTTGAGAGGCCTTCAAGAACCACGCTGGCTACTCCTCAGTAGTCCTTCCTCTGTAAGGCTGGCCCTGAGGTTTCAGCTCTGCACAGAGAAGTTACAAGAGGAGAAATGAGGAGCTGGTACTCAGGAAAAGGCCTCCTCCGTTCCTGACATCCTAGTACCAATGCAAGTGGCTTAAAACAAACACCAAGGAAAACTTTAAGGGGAAAAAGGCATAAAAGGCTAGTGTGGGCAAGGTATGGAACTATATGGAGAGGTATTGCTAGTGAAACCTGAAAGATGGGGGAGAGAGAGAGAGAGAGAGAAAATATGATAGATGAATGTACAGACTGTGTATGCCACACCATACAGGTGACTGATCCCAGTATCAATTGTCCCCTTCTCCCTCGAAATAAAATTTCAAATTTCAGCAGAGCATGTTGCCAACCCAGAATGAGACTGCAATTTTCCAAGTATCTCACAGTTAGCTGTGCACTTACAGCTTCACTGCTACAGGGAATTTCTTGAAGAGATTCCTTTAAAAGGGAAGAGAAAATGTTCTTCTTTTCTTTAACGTCTCCTGCCAGCCTGGAATGTGGACAAGATGGCTGGACTTCCAGTGCCATCTTGGGCCATGACATTTAGTCCAAGGTGCCATACCCTAGAGACAGGAGATTGTGTACCCGGTGACAACATGAAGCAACCATATCGGCCCTGTACTGCCAGCCTCTCATCTTATTTTACATGACAAAGAAATAAACATGAACCTTGTTGAAGGCTTAGTAACTGGGGTTATCTATCTTATGCAACTGAACTTAATCCTAACTGATAGAATTGGAAGAATAAATGGGTAAGCAGTATCCTTTTAACCTATCTTTTTGTCACATCATCCCACATATGGACTACCTGTAAAAACTTAAAATTCAACAAAAATATACCACTTATGGTAACGCTGAAGCAATATTTTAATATTATGTTTGCAGAATCTGAAACTTGGGACTTAATGGGTTAAGAAGTTATTTTTAACAACAGCTAGCAAAACTACCTCACCCTAATCATAGTTCAGGTCTCTAATTGACCCCTACTGTCCTAATTAGGAAGGGTTAGTGTGTTAGTCCACTTTACATCACTTTGGCAAAATACCTGAGATAACCAAAGTCTAAGGAGAAGGGGGTTATTTTAGCTATAGTTTCAGAGATTTCAGTGCATGGTCACTTCACCCTGTTGTTTTGAGACTTGTGGGGAAACAATATGTCATGGTGGGGAACATGTAGCGGAGGAGGCTTCTCATCTGGTGGCAGCTAGGAAACGAAAGAGAAGAGAAGGGGCCAGGGTCCTAATGTCCCCTTCAAAGGAAATGTCACAGTGTCTAACTTCCTTCCATTAGGCCCCACCTCTCAAAGGTTTTACCACCTGCCAATGGCACCAAGAACTGGGGACTGAGTTTTCAATACCTGGGGCTTTGGGGGACATTCAAGATCCCAACTCTAGCAGTTGTTTGGTAGAAAAAGCAGCCCCTATACCACCCCATTTGGAAAGACCAAAAGTAAAAGACCATCATTTTCAAGTTACTAAATCAAAATGACCATTTTAAGCAAATCCGCCTGTTCAGGGCATTGTGCCTTATGTGACAGAGGGAAATGTGGGCTCCTCGTTAACTGGGCCTCAGCATCGCCACCTCATAGCAAGTGAACTCTAAAATGCCTACTTTCCCTTAAGGGGAATTTATAGAGAGAGTTGCAGGCTTTAAATAAGGACACTTGAAGCAAGTCAGTAAGGGAGTCACGAGACCAGAAGCTCCCTAACGAGGCCACAGGGAATAAGAAATAGGAAATGGTGACTGGCTCTTTCCAGATGCTCTCCTCCCCTCAGTTACGACTGAGGAGCATAGACAACACCTCCTGGAACAAAGGTCCAAGACCCAGGGCTGCGCCCAGCGAGCCTGCTTCACCACGTGTAGTCTCAAGGACGGGGCAGGCAGTTACCAAGCAGCAGGGGCACAAGGACAAGGCGCCAGATTTCTAGGTCATAACTCAGCCATCTGGGTCAGGAAGACGATTCTCCACTGTACCTGCAGCAGTCATAGCTCTTCCACTGCACTCTTCTGAAGGGGGCACTTCTGAGCAGGCCAGCCTTGCCCGTGTGACAGTTTAGGGACCATCTGAATGTGCCCGCTTTAACCCACGAGGATTCTCAAGAGCTCCCTTGGCTTCCCATTCGCCATCTTGTGGCTCTGATTCCATGGACTCACAGACCCCCAAACCTGATCCTCTGTGGCTCTCTCCTCCCTTAGCAGGCCCTTCCCAGAGACCCAAAGGGTCAACATTCCTGAGAACCTCAGGAAGAAGGAGGTTTTCTGCTCGCTTCCCAACTTGGGAGGATTTGTTCCTCCAAGGATATCTGAGTGGGTAGGGAAACTCATCTTTTAGGTTCCCAGAGGTTGGATTTTAGTGATAAAGTTTTAAATTGCTGTCCATTATTAATGTTAAACTCGCAGCAGTCAGCCCTGAGATCTGCAATTATAACAATTCATAAAAACAGCCCCTTTGTTAGTCGCGCTTGAAGAGCTTTTGAAATATAATTGCAACGCGGTGCAAAGTAAAATAAAAATTCAGATTTTCTTTTACCGAGGCCATGAACAATACTGTCCTTTTTTACAGCAGCGGAAAGCCTCAAGACATCCGTTATATTCCTTCAATGAGCTTTGTTCAATAAATGCTAAGCCTTGAAGCTTTTAAATGTATTAAAGTGATTATGATATCATCACGCCAAAAGCACTTCAATAGAACATTAAGACAGAAACAATTTTCCTCCACACAAACGGCATAACAGTAACAAAAAGTTGATTAAACGCACATTGTATCAAAAATATTTTCAGTATTTATAGACATATGTAGATAACATTAACTGCAACCCACACCATGGGCAAGGAAGGGAAGAGAAAGTCATAAAAGCATTAGGGGGAAAGTGAATTTTAACAATAAATCTTCAAAACTTAAACTGTGGCTCGACTGTGATTTTGCTTGTGGATTTACAGTCAAAGTCACACCACATAAAAGAGAATAGGGCTCAAAATTCAGGAATACTAGAGGAGAACAAGTCCTTGCTTTCTTTCCTCCTCAGCACCCCCACACACACCACCTATGCCAGGCTTCCTTAAACTCCTCAATATGACTGGCAGGAAATGCGAATCTATTTATTTAAAACATGTAACATACTGCATTTAACATACTGCAGACAGGCAATGACGCTGCAAGGGACAGATGCCTTCAGCTGTCAAACCAGGAGGTGTAGAGAGGTTAGGATGGGACCACGAGGTGGGGTCAGAGTAAAACCGCAAGATGCAAGATTCTCTTTGTTGCAGGCTTGTTACCGAATGCTCTTAGCACAGATAAGGGGATTATGAATTCACATGTGAATTTATCCCCTATTAAACTTTCAGCAAAAGGGTCAGTTGGCTGGAATGGCAAAGCCAAAAGCACCATGGTCACATGCCACGGGAGGAATTACTTGTAGGCTCTTCTGAGAGATGTAAGAGAGAAACAAGGGGCCATCTCCATCCTGAGTGCACAGAAACTAACGCTGACACCTGCTCAGTTCTGGGTCCTGCCATTTTGCTCGGCCTTATCTTGAGGGCATGTTCCCAAGGCACTGAAAGCTTGGTAGCACCCTTTGTCATGTGTCACAATAGGATGTGCATGCTTACTTTTTGCAGTAGCTATTTACAAAGTAAGGATATTGATCCTGTGCTTGTCATGGATGATACGAATATTTATCAGTTGTTTCTGCTTCTTGAGTTTCTTTATGGGGTTTTATAAGGTGAAGGAGTTTTACAATGTGAAATTACAAAGGAGAACAGTGTTCTAAGGAACAGACAGGAAGACTACAGAAAAGAGGTGAACTCCCAAACCAGTCAAGACCAAATCCCCACATCTGACCAAGTGCCGTTCAACTTGACTTACCCGCTAGGCCAAAGGGAGAGTGTCTGTGTTTCTCACTGGAAAACACTCTATAAACAATGCACACTACACAAGAAAAGCCACTGACAAGGCCTTTTATTACCCAACTTGGGGCCCTTGTGATTTTCTTTATGGGAGAGTATCCTTGTCCATCACTCCAAGCACTGTTTCCTGGCCCTGGCGGCTTCTTAAACCAGCCCAGAGAAAGGAGCATATAACAATGGGCCAAGAAAAATGGGAAATAAAGACCATACAGTGGGTGACAAGTTCCCCCACTCAAGCAACTAGCCAGTGCTGTGGGCCAGAATTGATTTTCTATACGACATCAGAAAGGATTACCTCTCCCCCACAATACTGCCCAGGGGGATGGAGTGGAAATCATAATTAATTCAGGCAAATTCAATTCTGAGAGTCCGAGTGACAAATACTTCCTTATAATATGAAGCACAGTCTCAAAACATCTTAAAAACAGTTGGTGGGAGCTATAGCAACACACTCAATGCAATAATGACGCGAAGCTACACAATAAAATGCCTGTGACCAAATAATAATTCTTCCCAGTCAGGAAAGAATATTCTTTTAAAAAATAAATTCAAACTTCAAAGAAAATGCATTTCCATTAATAATCCTGCCTCTCCTTCCCTCCTGGTGATATGGGATAGGTAGGAGTGAAGGTCAATTGAATTCTCTAAACTATCTTGGTTCATTCAGCCAACAAAAATATTCTGTATTAGAGAAAAATACATTATTGTGCTTCTGATGCAAGGAATCAGATAGGAGAGGTTGCTTCCATAGCCAATTTATGACTTAAGCCCCCAAGAATCTAAAAATTCTCTTGCAGCCAACTATGAATTAGCCATACCAGCAGAGAATCAGTGGCACCTCTAACTCAAAATAGTCAATTAAAACACAATTTGTTTTCGGCTTCAGAGTCTATGCCATTGAGTGGGAGGGTCATACTGTGGGGAGAATGACAACCCAAAATCTAGTTCCAATCCCAGGATAATCAACCAGAGACCTTGGGCCAATCACTACCTCTCTGGAGGGCCCAAACCTCCTTTCTAAAATGTAGCAGTTGACTTGTGTGTCTGTATATTAACTCAGTTCTGATCATCTGTAACTGTGTGATGATTATAATCTTTCCAAAGGTATTCTGCTTAGAATTACATTAAAGGAGTTTCTATTCCTTGACCCTGCCAGCTAGGCAAAGGTGAACATGTGCTGGATAAAAAGGATAATACTTTGGAATTAACAGTTCAAGGTTATTCTCAAAGTAGAAAATCAGAAGTGAACTGTGTGTGTGCACACATGCATGCCATACTGTACATATATCTACTTGGCCAAATACATCTCATTTCATCATCACAACCTAATTCCCATTAGGGAATGTCTCTGTTTAGCTAATTATGTGTGCTCAGAAAGGTTGATATGAGCAGGCTTTGAAATCAGACAACTGACTCACACGCCAGCTCCTTAGGCAAGTTCTATAACATCTCTGAACCTCGGTTTCTTCGTCTAGAAAGCAGAAAGGATGATAAATAGTGCCTTGCTCAAAGGATTATTATGAGATGCAAATGAGATAATCCATATAAAGTAGGCACAGTAATTACTATAATTATTATCACTTACCACTATCACCATCATTACTACCTCTATTAATATCTCACTGGATTGTTGTAAGAGTTAAATGAGAATACATATTAAGTATTTAGCACCAGTACCTGGCACACAGTAAAAGCCAATAAATGTTGTCATTATTCTTATCATCTATTACATTCATCTATGGAGTATTATTATATTATCGTCATCAGATAAGCTTGCAGCACTTCTCTTGAGTCCAATACTCCTTGTTTTCCTTACAGAGATCATTTTCAGTGGAATAGTTCTAGCACTCAGAACCCCTCAAACATAAACCACAAGCCCCAATCAACCCAACACTTCTTGGTAACAAGGATTGGTGAGAGGACCCAAGGAGTGTAAATGGGGAGACTGACTTTCCTCCCCTGAAATTTAGAAGGCAAAACCTGATGAATTCAGAAATCTCTCAAACTCCGACATCACACAAGCTGTCAGTCACTGAAATCTATGGATCACACACAGAACCCAGAATCCACTCTCACACCTTATAATACACACACACACACACACACACACACACACAAACTTGAACTCAAAGGAGTAGTTTTACATATAGCTGCAAGAGCAACTTGTGAGGAGGGATGTAAAAATCTGGGCTTTACCGAATTTTGTTCTTTTTAAAATTTTTCCATTTTTTAATTGGTACATTGTAATTACACAGAATAGTGGGATTCATTTTGCCACACTCACACATGTAGGTAGCATAATTGGATCAACCTCATTCCCAGTAGCTTCCCTTTCCCTTTCCCCTCCTCCTCATATCCACTTGCTCTGCTCTACTGAGCTCCCATCATTGTTAGTGTAATTTTAATTAGTAAATACACATGTATGTGTTTTTATCTATTTGCAGAACTCACCATAGTATATTTGTACATGGACATAGCACAGTTTGGTAGATCTCATTCCCACTATTTCCCCATGCCCTCACCTCCTCCCAATTTTATTTGTCACAATCATGTCACGGAGTCCAGTCCATGAGTTTCTCTACTAACCCTTCATATTACACCTATGACAATGTTCAGCAACATTCAGTTCTATTTCAGTCCTCTAATAGCAAAATGTCTATTTTTTTTTTCCAAAAGTCCAAGCAGGTTGACATCGTTTTGCCCACAGTGGAGTGACTGTTGCAAAGTGAGATGCCCTGGCTCTTCACCCAGTGCTCAGGGCAGTTCAACCAGCAGGTCCATCTCTGCTCCTTAGGAGCCCAAATTAAACAAGTAAGCATTGCATGTTTCTCTGGCTATAAACTCTGTGAGTTGCTTTTAGGGAAAGGAGCACAAGATCTTAGAAGGACTCATGTAAGGATTCCTGTGATGATGGAGACAACATGTGAAAATGGTCAGTTTCCCAATTTCTTTTTTTTTTTTAATTATTTTTTTTTATTTTTACAGACTGCATTTTGATTCATTGTACACAAATGGGATACAACTTTTCATTTCCATGGTTGTACACAATGTAGATTCACACCATTCATGTAATCGTACATGTACACAGGGGTAATGATGTCTGTTTCGGTTTCCCAATTTCTGTTGGTTCCCATAAGAGAGAAGAAAAGTATATTTTGAGGGTTAAGGGGACTCCCGCCTATCAGTGGGGACATAAGCAACTGGGCTTGCAGAGAACAAAGAAGATGGCACTGTGGCATCTAGCCCTCCACTCTGTACACACCCTTGTTTACAGCTTTGCTTCCCACTGAAATTTTCCCTTGGCTTCAAGAAGGGTATTGCTGCTGACTCTGGACATTCAGATAGCAGCGCACTCAGAATCACAGGCACGTTGGCAGGACACTCACCACCTCACCCGCCGCTTGCTTACTTAATGCCTGGCAAGTGAGTCTCAAAATGAAGAACAACAATTCTAACTTTTTGTTCCTATTATTTAGTTACTTTATTAGAGTTTTTCTAACTCCTCTGCACAAAGGGAAGGGTAAGCTGTAGAAAACTAAGTGGCTCTGTCATCAAAAGCCTTCACCACACTGGCACACAAACACCTGTCAGGGCAAGATGCCTCTTTATCAAGTCTTCAGACCTACCAGGAGCCAAGCACACTCTGAGCTCTCAGACTATTTTCTTCCAATGTTTTGAAGTCCCTTTCAGTTCACATGAAGGCTAACGATTTCAAAAAGGTGGGGAAAGGAAAAGTTCTTTTTTTTTTTTTTTTTTAAGAAAAAGGAAAAGATACTGAACCGTGATTATGAAGTCCTAAAAGCCTTTTAGCTGACAGCACAGGCTTTGTTGAATAGCCTCTAAGAACCTCCACTGAGAGACAAGATTCAGCAATAAAATAGAGGCAGAGCATACACAGTTTAGCATCCTTGGCCTCCCAAATTCAAGTACCCTGTTTGATGCCAGGTTTCTCCCCCAGTAGCTCTTTGGAACACTCAAGGTCCAGAGAGGCATCAGACCAACTGACACATGAGCTCACCTACCCCATACATCATGTGCTGCCAGCAGAGAAATTAGTTTGTATCAAACTCAGCACAATCCTGCAGTTCAAACCAGAATTTCAAAAATAGCAGAAATGGCTTAAACCCTCAGAGTGCCCCACAGTCCATCTCCACCAGAATGCTCGAGCCCCCGAGCCTGAGTGAGGACTGCCCAGCTAACAAAGCTGCTTTCCCAAGAGCCTGCCCCACTCCGCAGAGCTCGGACCACTCATGGGCACTTAGCACTTGGGCACTTAGAGCACTCACAGGGGACAGCACTGGCATATGGAGAGCCATGGTCACAGCTGCATAAACCTACCTGCTATAATTCCAGTAGCTATTGCACTTCCTGCCTTCTGCCCTGAACACTGGGTTCCAGCTGTAAGAGAATCAGGGTGATGGGTGGAAGAAGAAAGCACAACCAAGATTATACCAAAGAGCTTCACAATCTCCACGTCGGAAACAGGAAACCATGGCCTGGACAGTGTGTGGAGCATTTGGCTTGGGTGTGTGAGACACCAGCTTTTGAGGGAAGGAACACTCACCCCTCCTTCAGACATACCTTTCCTCTGAAACTATTACACTCAGAGAGCTTCAAGCTCTGGCTCCAGACCCATCCATCTCACGACAGAAAGCACCTCTCAAGCTCCTTTCTGACACGAGCCCATCATTCACCATTTGCTGGTACGCACAGTTTTTGCTGACAAAGCTCCATTACTAGAAAAAGCTCAGTAAGTAAAGCTGATTTGAAATAACTATATATTATATGGAGGCTGGATGAGGAAAACTGATTTGAAGTCTAGAAAATCATCATATAAAGAGCTCTAGAAAGAACTGCTTAATTATTTAAATACCTTCACTTCCTACAGACTGCACATCATTTGATTTATCATCAGTGCTAAATATTTGGTAATTTACTGGGGTCATCTGACAAAACAACTCCATATAGCTAGTACACACCAGACACTGTAATTCTTCCATGGAAATGCCTCTGTCTCTCTGATTAATGTTCAAATACTGAGCTAATGCTAACAAATTGAGGTGTGTGCCAATTTCGGCTCTCCAGTAAAAGTGTGAAGCTGAGAGCAGGCCAGCAGGGTGGCCTGAAGAGCAAATGACTGTGTATTGTCCTCCACTCTGCTAGGTAGGCGGACAGCATGTCTGGGATGGTCTCAACAAAGACCTTTATGCAGAGACAACTGAATGGAGATGACTGGCCCCTGACTCAATGGGCACGGCATGTCTTCCAGATCAAGACCTGAAGAGGAGGGTGCATGCCAGGTGCAGTCTAGGCCCAACTTTCTCCTGCTGCCCCCGCTCAGAATGCCCTTACCCACCCTCAACCTCTGAACAACTACTGGTTCTTCAAGACCCATTTCCTGCATAAAGCTCTCTTTCATTGTCTAAGCTCAAAATGTTCTCATCAGAAGAGCTGATAGATTTCAAATGTATAGCTTGAAAAATTAAAACCAAAATCCCCAAGAATCTAGAAAAAAAATGCGAACATTATGTATTAGAACTTACAAGACGAAATTAAAGTACTGTTCAGAGAGAGATTCACAGCTTTAAGTATGAACAGTTCTAAACAAAAAAGAATGAAAAAGCTTAAATTAGATGTGCAGCTCAGAAACAAAACAAAGGAATAAAATAAACATAAGGAAAGTAAAAGAATTGGTAGAGATAAAACAGTAATTAATAAGAGAAACAGTTGTGCTAATAAATCCAAGAGTTATTAAAAAATAATCAACTACTAAACCAATAATCCAGGGGAAAAAGCATAGTCAAAGTAAGAATACAAATGTATATATAACCACAAATACAGAATAAATTAAAAGACATAGAAAATATAATTTTACTCAAACTTTTTTAATACATTTGAAAACCTGGATAAACTAATTATTTTCTGGTATAATCAAAACTAAGTCCAGGGCTGGGGTTGTAGCTCAGTGGTGGAGTGCTTCCCTAGCATGTGTGAGACACTGGGTTTGATCCTTAGCACTACATATAAATAAATTAAAAAAGGGTACTGTGTCCATCTACAACTAAAAATAATTTTTAAAAAACTAAGTCTAGAAAATATTGAAAATCTAAGGAGACCATGTAGTACAAAAGATAAAAAATTATCAGAGACAATGAACAAACCAAGCTGCACGTGTTCTACAGATAAATGTTACCTGTAAATTCAAGAAGTAACCAAAATGTTATCTGAACTGTTCATTCCAGAACATAGAGAAATATTCTACTTTTACAAATAAGTACAGATGTTCTTCAACCTATGATGGGCTCACAACCTGATGAATCCATCTTAAATTGAAAATACCATAAATCAAAAAATCATTTCATATACTGAACTTACTGAACATCTTAGCTTAGCAACACAGCACACTGCAGAGTGCTGGTACCCTCATGATCATGTGGCTACCTGGTGGATGCAGCACAGGCCACAGCCCAGCAAAGAGAGAGAACATCCCAGTACATATCACTAATCTGGGAAAAGATCAAAATTCAAAGTATGTTTTCTATTGAATACACATCATTTTTGCACCATGGTAAAGTTGAAAAAATTTAAGACAAGCATTATAAATTCAGGGCCCAGCTACATAGCATTGTATTAGTCTGCTCAGGCTATCTTAATAAAATATTAGCCTAAAGATCACTTATGCTGGAAGTCCAAGTTCAGGGTGACTTTAGAGTTGGTTTCTGGTAAGGCTTCTTCATAGTTTACAGATGGCTGCCTTCGTGTTGTGTCTCACATAGCCTCCTCTCTTTGCACAAGATAGAGCTCTCTGGTGTCTCTTCTTGTGTTAAAGGGGCATTGGGCCTATTAGATCAGGGCCCCATCTTTTGACTCCATTTAACCTTGATTAAATGAGTCCCTATCCTCAACTACAGTCATATTGGGGGTTAAAGCCTCAATGTATGGACTTTGTGATGGATACAATTCAGTCCATGAACAAACAGAGAATAAATCCTCCCAAGCAAAGCACAATAAAGGAAAACTCCAGCCAACTACTGTCATGAAAGGCAATGCAAAAACCCTAAGCAAAACATTAGTCAAAAAGAACCCAGATAACACACTAAAAAGGATGAAATCACACAAAAATTTTAAAACCCACTCTAAGTAATAGGTCACAACTAAGAAATGATATTATATCACTATTAATGTAGGGTTTTTTTTAACAGGATTTATAAGGGCTTCAATATTAAGAAATATAGTTTATCATATTAGTAGGTAAGAAATGGGGAAGTCATATGTTTATCTGCATAAATGCCAAAAGTTCAATATTAGTTCCTAATCTAAAAAGTGAAAAAAGTAATACTTTAAAAATTACCAAAAACTAGAATCCTCTCACTACTAGCCAATGCAAGGAGAAAAGGTAAAGAAATAAGAAGCATAAAATTTAGGAAGGAGCAAAATCACTTTTTTCAGAAAACAATTATATGCTCCCTGCCCCCCAAAAAAAAAACAGCTTAACTGAATAACTTTTAGGAAAGAGACATTAGAAGGTACCTGGTTATAAGATTAACATTTAAAAATCAATAGTTTTACTCTTTACTATTTCTTGTTTATTCATTCTGTTTCAGTTAACTACAATTTGTAAGTCCTCTTATTTTTGCAAAGCATTTTTCAAAATCCTCAGCAGTAAATATTAATTTCATTTTATAGATGCAGAAAGTAAAAGCTCAAGAAAGTTAAATCACTTTTCATGGCCACAGAGCTAGTAAAGAGTCCTCCGGTTCCAATCCCAATATTCTTTCCCTATAACGAGGTACCTTTTTCTCCCATAAGAGAGATTAAATTCTGTCAACTCAGTTAACTCTTAAATCAACACAGGTATTAAAATATATATTTGCTGAGGATCAAACCCAGGGCCTCACATGTACTAGGCAAGCACACTACCACTGAGCCACAACCCCAGCTCAACAGCAAATTTTTTAAAAATTTTTTAGTTGTCAATGGACATTTATTTTATTTATTTATATGTGGTGCTGAGAATTGAAACCAGTGCCTCATGCATGCTAGGCAAGCAAGCATTCTAACACTGAGCCACAAACCAGCCCCAACAGCAGATATTTTTTGAGGAAATATTTCACTTAGAAGAGTAGAAATATTAAGGGAGAATGGAGGCAACCGTCCAGAGAGGGCTTTGGGGGTAATGAACACACAGGGAGAATGCAGGCTATCTCCAAAAGTAGGGAAAGCCCAACAGCAGACTGGAAAGGCTTAATCTGTTTCTAATGTAGAAATTATCTATGAAAATGCACCTATTTTAATGGGGGGACATGATGAATATCATACACAGCAATCTAGATAAGAAAATCATTAGCTAAACTCATGTTTGCTTTAAAGCCGATAGATTATTTTCCCCCACAATTCATGCCACTCTATAACCTCTTAGCACAAACCAACATTTTATCAAAAGTCCTCTTTGAAGTAGAGAAAACTTGCATTTCTAAAACCTGTCATTTTGTTTCACATTAGTGAAGTAATATAAGTGCATGCACAATGTATCCTGATACCTTTGAGAGTGGGCCAATTTGGCCAGAACCAGTAAACTTCTAAGATTATCAGGGAAGATTAGGGATTTATACTACACAGTTGAGTTGAAACACAGAATTTACTCTGTCACTTAACAATTATGTGTTACGCACCTGCCACGCACTGTGTACAATACTAGAAAATATAGTGTACAGTAACAGACTCAAAACTTATATTCACAGGACTTAGAATATGTAGTTGAGACAAGAGACATAAATAAAATTGCAATTGTAGTGGCTATTGTGTCAGTCATCTATTCTAAGATAATTCTGCCCAAAAATTACACTGGACCTCAGAGGTTTAAAATAAACATTTATTCTTACATATCTGCAAATCAGCTACAACTTAACCCGACTAGGTGGACTCCAAGTTACAGACCACAAAGTTAACTCATGTCTGCTCTGTTTGATTTCATGGTGAGCCCAGTCTCAGAATAGGCAATGGCAGAAGCTTAAGAGAGGCAAACAAAATGTGCAATGCCTCCTAAGGTCTAGGCTCAGAACAGGCACACTCTCACTTCCAACTGGTTTCACTGGCCTGAGCAATTCATGTGGCCATGCCCAACATCAATGGGTCCAGAGACCCACTCTGGCGTAGAAATTGCAAAGCCACATGCCAAAAGCATGGATCTAGGGAGGGGAAAAACCTAGCCACAGCAATAAAAGGCAGACAGGTGATGTTTCATAAACACCGACAGAGATCTGGCCTCGTGAGGGAAGACAGGGAAGGCTTATCTGAGCAAGTGCAACTAGAATTGAAATCTTAAAGACAAGTAGGAATAACAAAGGTGGGAAGTGAGGTAAGAAACCTCTAAGCAGCATGTGCAAAGTCCCAAAGTCCGAAGGAGACAAGACCAGTTTAATGCATTTAGGGAAGAAGAGTACGGTTGGGCAGAGAGAGACAATGTGGTAGAAGATGAGGGATGAGGAGGCAGAGACCCAAATCCCATCAAGAAGTTTGCCTTCATCCTACAACAGAAAACCATTAGAAGATTCCAAGCAAGGAAGCACTGTAATGAGATCTGCCTCTTCACAAGATCACTCTCCGCAAAACAGAGACACAGGTGAACCAATTAGGAGGCTACTGCAAAAGTCTAGGTGAGAGATGATGATGCCTTGGGCTCGGACGGCTGCTGATAGGGACAGAGAGAAGTGAAAGTGTTCAAGGGACACTGAATGGACCAAAAAACCCACCATATTATCAAATCAGCCCTGCCAAGGTCACTGCCTTCCTACTGCTAAATCCAGTGGCTATTCCAAGGCCTCATCTTGGTTTTCTTCTCTGCACCATTTAATACCTCAAAATATTCTCTCCCTTTACATTGTTCTTTCCTCAGCTTTGGTCAAACCACAGGTCTCCTGGTTTCCCTCCCCCTCTCTGGCTGTTCAGTCTCAGCTCATTCCTTAATTCCTCAGATCTGTCCTATAATCTCTTCTTACCCTAAACTGATCCCTAAGCCCAAGTAAATTCATCCACTCCCCATTCCCATTAATGAAGTTCTAAATACTTTATGCTGATACTTCCCACTGGGAAATTTCCCTCCAGCCCAGACTTGGTTATCAACCCTACAGCTGTGTGCTCAGCTGCCTCCTGGTCATTCCCACATGGATGTCCCAAAGGCACCTCAAATTCAGTGTCCCAAATTCATCTGTATCTCTTCCCCTAAACCTGAAAGCCCTGAAACTTCCTGGTTTCCCTATCTCCAAGATTATGACCACCACCTAACCAGTTGTTCCAACCAAAAAACTCAGTCAGCTGTGATTCTTCCCATGCTCGCTCCTTCACATCCACTCAACATAAATAACATCACAACTGCCCCTAAAATATTGTCTGGATTCATCTGCTTTCCTGTCACACTACACTGTTCCAGTGCAGCCCCATCTGAAGGACTCTGAAGCCTCATAACTCACCTCCTAACCTGCATCCCTACCCCATCCTCTCCGTGACAACTAAAGTGATCTTACTAAAATACAAACTTGACCATGTCACTCTCCTGCCTAAAACCCTTGAGTGACAAGCCTTACCCTCAGAATAAAATCCAAACTCCTTCACAGAGTTTACAAGCCCTTTTGTGATCTGGCCTCTACCTTTCTTTTTTTCTGTGACTTGAATATCCTCATTCTGAGGTGGAGATAATAATGTTCCCTCTGCCTAGAAGAGTGTTCAACTCCCAGCACCACTTTCCTTGGCTGCCCCATCTCATTAAAATATAGGTTCCATGAGGGCAGGAACCCTGCCTGCTTAGTCCATGGCTATTTCCCAGTCATCAGCACAGGGATTGCTCCTGAAAAGCATTAACTGTTCTATAAAGTGAATGAAAATAAGTGGACCCTTCAGGAGGCCTTTCCTGATACACTTCGCTCCTCCCAAAGTTGGGTGGACCTTTTAGATGTTCTCAGAGCAGCCTCAGTTTTCCCCAGGTTAGTGGTACCTCACTACTCACTTGGCTGCACCCTCTTATCCTCCTTCTCCAAATAAAATATAAGCTCCATGAACACAGGAACTCTCTCTATGGCAGGAAGGAGCCCTGAGAGCTACAGTGAACCAGAAATGGCCTGGCCTTGAAGGAGGTTCCTGAAGGCATGGAGCCAGAGATGAAATAAAACCAGCAAAGGAAGGCCCTAAGAGGGAATGTCCAAATCGAATGAACCACGTCCAAGTAACCAGGGTACACAGAGGACATTCATGGTGAGAGAAGGAAGAGGAAGTGAGGCCGCAGTCAGAGGCGTGCAAACATCAAAGACCAATGTCAGTCGCAGAGGCTACACAGTACCATATCTGCCCTCCCTGGCAACATGGAGACGACCTCTTTTTATACAGAAACGCATACAGATGGGACAACAGCTCCAAATCTTGCAAAAACACATCAATTTCCACTAAAATCCTCTATACATTGTTGAAGAAATGATCTTGTGGGGACTTTCACCCATCGCCATTTTGTTTCAAGGGGACAGACTACATTTAAATGAAACCTGAGGTATATGTTCATGTTTTTTTTTTTTAATAATGGGTGGGATTTCATTAAGTCAGTCAACTTCTTCCAAAGTTATTAAAGAATAATCTTTTAAATGTGAAATGCTAAATACTTAAATTGAAACAGAAACCTTCCTTAATTCAGTCAATTAAATATAGTAACACGATCAGGGACAAGACAAAGCAATTCTAGAGGTGAGCCCAAGCAAAATCAAATATTGAAACTAAAGAAGTTAAAGGAATGGAGAGTCCCAGTTGACAGGCAAAAATATGGCCTCTTTGGACCTTCAATCTCTTGGTTATTAACAGCAGACAGTGCCACATCCGTCACCAAGCCTGAACCAAGGACCTTTGCCTGAGGTTAGCTTCCAAAGTATCCACTCAGCACATTCAGACTCTTAAATATGATGTTCCCTTTGCTATTTTTCTCCACCTGACTTGAAGCAGGTTGTAATGTTGGGAGACAGCTGCATCCTTCCAAGGTGAATGTAGGCAGCTCAGACTGGGTAACCAGCAACACACCAGCTTAAAGACCTTCTCCCCTGTCCTGTGACCCTTCAGAGCAATGGTCTAAAAATCAAAGGGATGACAAACCATTTCTCAAATAGAGCATGGCTCAAAAGCCAGAGAATGAGGAAAGTGGGGGAGGAAATAGGAAATGAAGGAAAGAAGGCCTATGCCTTGGGGGCCAAGGCAGCAGCAGTGACCCGGTTGCCTGTGTGTGAAAGGACCAGGGTGTCCTTTGCTGCAGCTGAAAGGGGCCATGTGGATAAGTAATTAGAAAAGGAATAGTAATTACCACAGAACTGATGAGGAGGCCTACAGGACAGGGACATTTGTCAAAGCCCATAATTCCTGCAAATGAGCAGCAGGCCTGGGTGCCCAGGTGTGGTACACTCTGAGTGATGTTTAAGAGCAGGAGGGACTGCTTATAGAGGGGACAGCAGGGACCCAAGAGTTGTACATGCCTCAAGTCCCCAAGAAGTGGAAACAGAAATCCAGTCTTTGTGCCAGCAATTGCGCTCAGGGGTTTGGTCAAAGTGCAGAGCACAGCAGAGCAATCCTGCACAGTGAGGAGAACTTGATGGAAATGTGACATCAGAAGGAGGACTTGAACATGTTTGCAAGTGGAGATAGAAGGGCATTCCTAGGAGAGAGGTATTATGGGCTAACTGAAGCTCCCCCCATAAACTCGTATGTCAAAGTCCTAACCCCCAGGAACGCAGAATGGGGCTGTATTTGAAGACAGGTCTTTAAAGTGGTAATTAAGCTAAATGAAGTCATTATGGTAGCCCTAATCCAATATGACTGGTGTCCTCAAAAGAGGAGGAGGTTAGGAAACAGATACACAGAGGGAAGAACCATGAAAACAGGGAAAAGAGAGCCACCTGCAAGCCAGGGAGAGAGTCCTCATGAGAATCAACCCTGACAACACCTTGGTCTTAAAACTTTAAGCTACACAATCGCAAGAAAATATATTTCTATTGTTTAAGCCACTGGGTTTATAACCTTTTGTTATAGCAGTCCTCACAAACTAATGCAGGGTTCAGCACAAGAGAAGACAAAGGACTAGGAAAACAAGACACAATCAGTCAGTTCACTTAGCTTTAGGAAAAGAGTAGCTAAGCTAGAAGAGTCACTGGAAGACCAGGAAGTTGACACAATTTCTACAGACACTAGTTTCAAGTAGAGGAGTAACTTGGATCTGATCGCAACTCTCTACATCTGCTCTGTTGACAAGGTGTGGAGGAGAAAAAAAGGAAGGGGCAGGAAAAACAAACCTTAAGGGTATGAGAAAGTGAACTTGGATTTGAACTTGGGGTGTTGGGAGGATGGTGACACCATTAGATAAAGGAGACAAGAACAAATTTGGGGAGGAACTTGATGAGCTGAGTTTGCACATAATTGGAGTAGGAAGGCAGGGCAGAATCCACCCCCGCCTCCCTGTTTCCCAAGAGCTGCCATTCCCTGGCAGAGGTTGGGTCTACATTTGTGCAAACACCTCTATTTCTCTTTGGAGTCCTATATTCATAAGCAGTGATTTTTTTTTTTTTTTTTCCGGCTAGTACTTGGGTTTGAACCCAGGGAGCTTTACCACTGAACTACTTCTCCGGCCATTTTTACTTTTGCATTGAGACAGAAGCTCACTAAGTTGCCTGGGCTGACCTCAAACTTGTAAATCTCCTGCCTCACCCTCCCCAGTTGCTGGGATTAGAAGCATGTGCCACCATGCCTGGCTCATGAGCAGTGATTTTTTTTTTTTTAATCAACAAAACACCATAACCAACTTTGCCCAAGTGTAATGGACTTCAAACAGAAAACAATAAATAAGACTTGAATCATACCACTCTCAGTCCAGGTCCCCTGCATCTCCTGAAACTCTCAGACTCCTATTTCCATTCCGATGGGCCAGAATAGAGAATCCTGGGAAAAGCAGTCAGAACATTCTGATGTTTGCAAACTGTGAAAGTTCAAACAAGAATCTACCTCATGGGAAAGCAGGGAGGTGGGAGGCAACTCTTAGGATGTTGTGGTCTTGGACCACTTAAAAAAGCATAATCAAAAATCACTTTCAACACCCACACCTTCTTTCAGAAGAAGAAAAACACTTAAAAGCACTGCCTATTGGGTGGAGGAGAAAGTTGTATAAATCATTTTATTTTATGCTCCATCATTTACTCAGCACAGGATTCCGGTGACACCTCTTGATTAGGTTTAATTTTAAGCCAGCAAGAACACCACATACCGTATTGTCAGAGAAAGTTCCATTTCTCTCCAAGCCTGATGGGCGACTATTGTAATGTAAAACCCAGGGATTTAAATAACACAAGCAGATTCTATTATGAGGAGAAAGGTTTATATTTTGGAGTCTTTTTGCTTCAAAGGAGCCCAGATACCAAACCATGAATTACCTGAAACAATGGGCTTCAATGATCAGCCCTTCCAGGGTTTCTTTAGGAAAAAGACTACTTCACTGACTAACAGAGGAACTGTGATCCCATTATCTCTCAGAAACAGTCCCAGGTTCTCAAAATTAACACTGGTTAGGAAAACTGGAAGAGGAAGAAGAGTTGGCTTCCCCTGAACTACCCAGATTCCTTCACTACTCCATTAATACCCAGGCCCTATTCTCCCTTCCTCAGGGCATTGGCTCCCCCCAGCAGCTCGAACTACTCTACTGTACACCCATGCTAAGTTCCAGGGAGAGCTTCCCAGGAGACTTCCAAGCTAAAGAGGACCATCTCCCCAGGAAACACAGAAAGGAAGCAATTACAACTGGAGGGAGAAAACTAAGAACTACAGCCTCTTGGGTCTTCAGAACTCCCTCCTGTACCCAGCCACAACCTGTCCACATCCACTCCTTTAGTTCCCAATGCCAGGTGCTCTCCAAAGACCCCATCAGTCACATAGGACTCTTGCTCTGATGTCTCAGAGGACATTTAGAGTCTTCTTAAGAGATATTTTTGAACCTGACTATGTGCCAGGTGCTAGGATAGCAATGAAGTAACTACAAACTAGACTCCACCATCAATGAGCAGAAAGTGTGTGTAAAGACAACATACGGCAATGCTGGTCCTGCAGCGTGTTCTACACACTTAAGAGACAGGCACCAATCCTTAGGGCAGGACGGTGGATTGGGAACAACTTCCCATAGGGATGGATCTTCCTGGAGACCATGTTTATCAAATCAATCAAGTACTGACACATCACTCACACACACACACACACACACACACACACACACACACGAGTCTTACCATTCAACTGACCAGTAATCCAGAAAAAGGACAAGATACAAAAGGAAATGATGTTACAATGAGGGACCCAAAATATGTCCCACTCTGACCACCTCCAAGTAGGTCCAGAACACTCAGCCCTTGTGCCAAGGTCATCTGACAGATGGTCTGCTATAACTGCAATTGGGTCTGTACTGCTATGGTCTGAATGCTTTTGTCTCCACCCCTCAAATACAAATGCTGAAATCCTCACTCCTGAGGTCTCCCTACTAAGAAGTACAACTTCATTAATGCATTAGGGTCCTTATAAAAAGGGATCAAGAGAGACCCACTACCCCTTCTACCATGTGAGAGTGAGAAGTCACCTAAGAGGAAGTGGGACCTCACCAAACACCACATGTACTGTCACCTTGAACTTGGACTTCCAAGCCTCCAGAACTGAGAGAAATAAATTTCTGCTATTTCTACCTGGTCTAGGGTATTTCTGTCATAGTAGCCCAGACAAAGACATATATCCAAGCAAGCCTGGCTTAAAAGAGCAGGAATCACTCGTGCCCCACTTCCTTTTTATGACATCTCATCCTGCCACCAAGCTGTCCTGCACTACTCACGGGAATCCTGGATTTCAAAGGGATTATGGGTAATAAATCATCTAACAAGGAGGAGAGATGGCAGTACAGCAGGAAGAAAAGAGTCTGCAACAGGAGGTTCGAAATTATATCACAAGAAACACAAATAGATCAGGTGCAGCAGCATCAACAGAGAAGTCATGAGAATGCAAACTCCTGAACTCCACTCTGAGGAATCCTGATGTTGAGAACTTCAAGCACTGAACTTGAGAATTCCAGCTTTTCCTAACACAGTTAGTTTGAGTAGCAAGATCATCTCTTCAGAGAGTGCCCACCTCTAGCATACCTTCAGCTCCCCAGCACTGCTGCCACTGGGTAGCACGCAGGGCCTCCGCAGCCTTCCTCCTTACCTCTCCCATGTGTGATGCTGGCCTCGGCAGGTTGGAGCTGGGAGATGTAGGTCTGTGGTCAAGCACTTGCCTAACACACACAAGGCCCTGGGTTTGCTCCCCAGTACAAGAAAAGAAAGAGAAAGAGATGGAGGAAGGGAGAAGAAAGAAAGAAAAAGAAAAGTTCCAGCTCTACTCGCTTGATCTACACCTCTCGATTAAAGCCTACTCTGCTTTACGCCAGGCTCACGTTTGCCGCCAAGAACTAGGAAGCAGCAACGGAAATGATTGCCACAGCTTCCCAGTATTTACCACGCAGTCTGAGAGCAAAACAGCTCCATCTTGGTCCATCATGGAGGAACCCAACCTGACCCCCAAAGCTAAAGGTGACCAAATCATGTCAAACTCCCTCGTGCCCAAGCCCAGGTCATTCTGTTCTCAGACTGGCCACACCCACCCTCCCACCATCTATTAGGACCTCCGAGAAAGAGGGAAACTGAAGGATGAAGACAAAGAACAGATGTGGGCTTTGCTCTGGCTCAGAGCAGAAGGCTGTTTCAAGATGTTTTTCCTCCTACCCACCTCGTGTCAATGCCTGACCCTTGCTAAACTACAGAGATCAGTGTTTGAAATGAAAAGCACACACCACATGCAGGGCTGACTAAAATTTTCCCTTCTGATTCAGCCGTGCACTGGAGGAATTTTTCACCCCCACAAAGGAAACTGTCCAACAATTCAATGTGACACACACTTAATGAGCACCTACTATGTGTCTTGCACTACACACTGATTGTTAAGGGGCATTAAGAAGTTAAAGAAATGGTCCCTGTCCCTGCCATTTAAGAGTGCTGCTTCAATGGCCTTCATTTTCTCTTGCCCAGGCTTGGGTAACTGTGGCAAACTACTAAAGCCCTCTTCACTATAAGGTGGGGATAATAAATCCCACTGCAAAGAGTCATTATGAGAATCAAACAAGACAAGAGTAGAAGGGTGCATGGGACATAATGAGGACATGAGTGGGTAAGACCCCCAGCCCCTTGCCTCTTTCCTTACTCAATTTTGGGAAGACAAGAATTCATGTGACGGCATATAATTTGGTGTCGAGTCGAACAAGGCAGAGTTTCAGGGAGTTTGGTGCAAGGAGAACATGGCATTGGCAGAAGCGTCTGGAAGCTATCTATGTTGAGCTGAGGCTTAAAGCCTGGAGAGTTGGATAGGGAAGATGTGGAAGGGAAGGAAGAGAGCATTCTGTATAAAGAATGGATTTGGGACTAGGAAATAAGACGGGCAAATTAGTAGGACAGTCTGGTAGATGGTTTTGGCTCTCCCTGAGGAACAGGGCAGATGAGCAGATCTCTGAAGGGCCCAGCAGAGAAATCTGGCTTGAGCAAGAAGACAAGGGATCAAGGACAAGGGCTCAGCTCTGGTCCCATGAACCTTCCCTGACATAGGAATTCCCCCAACCTGAAGACCCCCACAAGGCTACATCTGTGTCAGGCTAATTGCTCCTTTTGGGGGGACACAGGGGATCTTGGAACTCTCCACTCGATTTTCAACATCAAAGAAATTAGAAATAAACATTCAATATTTCAGGGACTGGTTTACATTAGAGTACATCAGCATGGGGAGAAAAATCATGTAGTCATTTAAAAAGATTATCATGAATACTATAGAAACACAGAAAAATGCTTTTGACATGTTAAGTGAAAAACAGCAGAACTCAAAACAATGTGGGTACCATTAGCGAGAGAATGGTTTGGTAGAGGGAGCACAGGCTCAGAACAGCCAGAGCAAAGTTCTGATACTGACTCTGCAACTTAGGCACTGTGAGTGCCTAGGCTGGGCTTACCTCCACCTCCTTAAAGGTAAAAGAGAGATGATAAAAAATGGCCTTCTGGGTTGCCTGGCTTACAGGTGAACCTCAACCCCCACAGATGAACACAACTTGCTGGATGCAATTATGGTGTTTTTTTCAACAGAATAAAAGGTGAAGATTCAAACATGGGAGGTGAGTTTTTTGAAGGCAGGGAAAGTGTCTTCCTTACTACTGTGTGCCCAGAACTCAGTAAGAGCAGAAGGAAGGTGATGGGATTCCAAGTGGCTTTTTACTACCACTACCTACGGTTGTTGAAAAGACAAAGAGGGTGTGCCCGTCTCTATCAGACACTGAGAGGACCATAATCAGACCACTTCTCCTCTCTGGAAGCTAACTTCTAAAGAGGGTGCAGGGGCCAACCTCTGAGCTCATGAACCCACCAACCCATTTGGGAGACCAGAAGCAGCTCTATACAACTGACATGCTGGGCCAGGGCTGGTGACTCACCAAGGAAGTCCCAAAGCTTGAAAGACCTCCCAAGGTATGGAAATGGATCTTTCCAGAGTATGGAAAAGGTGGTCAAGGCCTGCCATGGATCACCAGTGCCAACACCTGAAGATATCCTATCCACCACCCAGGAAATGACTAACCCTTCTCCTGCGGGAAGACTCCCAACCTCATGCACTCTGGGAGACATGACTGTTCCAGGGGACAATCACTGGGCCTCTCAGGCCAATGGCACTTACAAGGAAGAACCTGCTACACAGAGGCAAGCTCTGAGCCCCACACACACACCATCCAGACACTGGGAAGGAAAGGCATCATCCACACCATAGCTGGCACGACCACCTACCTGCTCCACATACACCCCGAATCTCTAAAGGACACCCGAGGTTCCTCTTCCTAATGGCTGAATCTTCTCCAAAAGCAATTCTGTCCTTCATTTTTGTTTTTACCTTCATTGACATGAAAGCACAAGCAAGGTAGTCAGAATCTATTCCAACAACTTGACCTTCACATGAAAGGGTTTCAGAACTGATCCTCACACCTTGTTGACAGTGGAAGAGGAAAGGGGGGAAAATGAAAAAAAGGTGAACCCCAGGACCAGGAGTATAGGGATACTGAAGATAAACCCCTTGGACTCCTCCCTATAGCTCAGATTTAGCCTTGGTGCTCTGCAGGTGACAAGCCACAGCACACAACACATGACCCAGAGGAGCCGAGCCCCTGAAGATCAACACCAAGCTTTGAATCTTGTTGGAAAATCGAAGGACAGTTACACTGGCTTCTGGGCCCAGAAGGCTGCACATACCCACTGGCATTATACTAGATTCCCAGCCCCACATCAACTTTCAGGTTTTTCCCCTGAATAAGCATGGCAGTAACTCCCCACACCTCTGCAAAAGTCCGGCACTGTTCTGTGACTCCACGGAAAACAAAGAAGTTGCTGGCTCCCTTCACCCCACCACCTTCTATTGCCCACCATTTGTCCACACACAGCCAGCCAGTATAACACCTGCACATGACCAGAAACTAAAAACACCACCAGATGTAATTAAAGTCATCAGAAAGAGGTTGAGGGGAAAGGAGATAAGAAAGCAGCACCCGCCCTGGGTTCAGGTTGGGCTCAGTGCCCCCAAACCTCTATACAGCAAGACCCCGGAAGTTGCCAAGGCCTTTGGCAAGGTGGGGGAAGGGGCAGTTAAGGCAAATAACTAAAGGCATCTCAATTGATGATACGCCCCCAGTGACTCACTGTTTCTTTATTGCAACATGCTCTCTATAAAAACCATTTTCCTCTCACAGGATCTGCTTGGGCAACATGTGATGTCATCATAAATCATTTCTCTCTCTCTCTCTCTCTTTTTTTCCTTTAAAATGTCAGCAGATTTCTTGGAGTTTCTTAAAAGCCAAGAGAGCCAGCACCATCTCCCAGTTTTGGCAGGGAAACCCGTTTTCTTTCCCAAGACGTCTGTCTTCACTTTTTCCCCTTGCTCTCCCTTAGGAGCACTGCAGAGATAAAGCCCTGAAGAGTACAGAGAGTCACAGAAAGCATTCATGAAAACAGCCTTCTTTTCTACCCTTTCCAAATGCAGGCTCTTTCCCTCGCTCCCTATTTTCCTCTCGTCCTATTTTGGTGCACTTCCAGGGGAAGTGAATGTATAGTGAGCACTTTTTAAACAAGGTCTAATACAATCCATGCCTCCAAGACACGGATGCCATTAATCAGAACGAAGGCTTTGTGTGAGAGAGGCCACAGGCTGGATGGGCGCCATGGACCAATAATGCAAACAGGCCCCTACCTATCCACCCCACCCCACCCCACACTGCCCCTGTTGGGGCTCGGCATTCAGTCTTCCTACCCTACCCGCTCCAAGCCCTGTGCCCAACATTTCCCCAAAAGACCTCCTGTGAAAACCTTCTACCACAGGAGAAAAAAAAAAGTTTCCTTTCATTCCAAGTTCATTGGACCAAAAAGAAATCATTATCATCACTTTAGCTGCAGAATCTCAAAAGGAACAGAAAAAGTCAAACCAATTCTAACCCATGAGAACTTGCAGGGCCATGGCAGAGGGGAATCAATTGCTGGTTGGTCACACTGAGCATCTCTCTTCAGGCATCTATCTTCTGGAAGGGGTTCTTCCAGAAAGAGCTCTGTGATCAGAGACTGTGGCCACCCTGTCCCCAACATGCAGTGACCATACAATGATAAAGACATGAAGATGGTGCTGGATTCCTAATAGCCCTGATTTGTACATTCTTGACCCCAACTGACAGTATTCCCCACTTGTCACCCCAACCCCCAAAAAAAGAATCCAATTATCTAAGGACAACTTGGAGCAAAGGAATATAGCCGTGAGGAAGAGTGACAACTGTCTGTGTTAAGCACATTGGGGCTGTTCTGAATGCCTTTAAGCACCTTCTCATCTCTCCCCTTAAAACCATCTCTTCTGCCTGATCTAAGAGGCCTGAAGCTTCACCATTAGAATAAGGATGCACCACTGGAAACATGTAACTATTTCTTAGAGATTTTTATACCACTATCAGCCAGTTAGACTAAATATGAATAAGCAAGAAGAGTCTTACTAAGGACAGAACAAAGAGAATGGGGGCAACACACAGCAATATGGAACTGGGGCAGGTGAAGAATTTGCAATCTTAATGTTTGCCATAGGGCTGTTTCCAGCCCTCACAATTTACCCACACGCAAGTGGGTCTTCCAGGAACCCACCACATTATACACCTACTGGGGAGGCCACATCCTTTGTTTGCCCCTCCTCTTTCTCATTACCCTGACAAATCCCAGTTCCTTATCCCGAAGAAAGATCAAAGAAACTTAGAAGGGGAAAAGAAGAGGAAGATCTGGGACAAAAAAAAGGCACAGAAGAAAGAGGTCTTTGCTCTATGCCATCTCCAGCTCTGGGAACAGTAACTGATACAACTCAGACACTCTGTGTGCATTTGCTAGATAAGCCAGAGACTGCGGGGCCCAATCCTACCCTGGTCAAGAAATGACAAAAAATTGCAAGAAATGGAAAGTCAACCCTGCAGCAAGCAAAGTCTTGGCTCCACTTTATCTCGCCCTTCCCTGCCTTTGCTCATGCTTTGCCCTTCTGCCTGAAAAGTCCTCCTCATACTCGCCACTGGTTCCACCTGCTTATCTTTTCAGATTCACCTCAGACATGCACCCACTCCAGGACCTTCCTGCCACCCGCAGGATGAGTTGAGATTTCATCCCTTCACTGGGTCCTACTCACCTATTTCTATATACATGTCCTCCCCTGGGACACGTATCAATTTTGCTCCTTTCATGTCTAACACCCCACCTGGCACACAGCAAGTACTGGTCACTGTTGATAAATCCATCGAGTCATTGAAAGAAAAACATCACCAACTCACCTGAATTGTTTAAGTATTGGTTTTTGTTGGTTTTCTGACCTTCCTTTCCTTTTTGAAGATTTATGTCAGGGTTTCTGAACAGCTCAAAAAAGGAGAATCAAGGGAGGAGGGGATGGTTTAGAAGTGGTAGAGATCCATGTCAAAGAGGAGAAGGATTGATTGGGTGGAAAGTGTTTCCTTCCTGTGATGAAGGAGCTTTCTGGAATCTCTCCATAAAGCAAGGTCACGTCATCTGAGATGGAAAACAACAGTGAGTTGGGGGAGTGGGTACAGCCTCCTTTAGACAAGGCAATCCCAGGCCCCATCTGCAGGGGGAATAGGCCCCAGACTTTCATCAACCCCTCATGAATGCCCAAGGTACTCCAAGGTGACTTCAGTGGATGGAAAGAGATTATTGATAAGGCATGTTAATGCTTACAGAACAGCCCAGGGCTGAAGCAAAGCCACCGACTCCCACAGCACCCACAGACAGCAGGAAACAATTGAAGGAACTCACCAGGACAAAGAAAAAAGGTATCATCAAGATTTCTCCCACAGACCCACCCCATCCTCCTGCAACTGCTGGTTCCATCACTCCTGACTCAGAGCAAACTGAAGATGGGAAAGGAATAAAAACCTCTCCCCAAATATAGCAACAGCCCTCCAAATCCTCTCCCACCCAAGGCCTTATTACTACCTCTTGCAATCTCCCAGGCTCGCTTCTGGAAAGTTTCAAAGTCACCACCAACCAACCCTTCCTGACGCACAATGGCATTTAATAATTGCTTACGGTTCTCGCCTGGGAAACCAGGCAAGCACCCACAATTCATTACATGTGTGACCTTTCGAGCCCTCAGCCCCCAAATGATTTTCAATCACTTTAATCTGAGTCCGATTCAAAACAGATCTGCTGTCAGCAGCCTGAATTCTGTAGCCTCATAGATGGGCAGTGCCTACGGCTAATCTTTTAGTGCCTTAATCATAAAATGCAGCACTTCCCCAGCTGTTTTCACCCAAATAGCCAGAAAACGGGGTGAGCAGGGTGTGAAAAATGATGAATTATGAACTCCAAAGTAGTATTTCATTAAGCCAGATTGGACGCTAAAACTTTAACGGTGCTCTCTGCAATTGAAAGGTCATTTTATAAAAATCCAAACTGAGAGAATCTTGAGGTCTGTGCATTTCCTAGGGGAGCCCACCACCCGTGTGCCAGATTGGGGGAGAGGACCAAAGCCCTCACCAACCTAAACTGGTTTTTAAACCATAGCCACTTCAGATTTTTGCAATGTGATGCCGAGCGCATTCAACAGGTCTACAAATGCGCTGCATTAGCCCAAATTTAGTGGGTGTTAATTGAAATCAGAGCTGCAGTCGTTACCACCGACATGTTTCTAAATACTACCCAATAAATTTTTGTCTGTTTCAGATTCTCTATGACAGCTGGCAATGAAAACCAAGAGAGGGCACGTAAAATGGTCTTCTTATGTTCTGAGTCCCACAGTGTGCATACAGAAGGACATCTGCACGTGGGTCTGGCCTATGTCTGCTCACACAGACGTGTGTGTGGATAAACACGAGATGTGCATGCCTTGCCTGATTTTAGAAGGTGAGCAGGGGACATGTGCAAGGACACACTTGTATACTCTTTTCCAACAACTTCTTTTACCAATTCATACTCCTCCCAAGAAAGCAAAACAGCCCGCTCTCGATGTGACAAAAACAGCCTCGTTTACAGTGAAGAGGGTTTCTGGTACAACTTATGTGCCTCTTTCAGATGGGCCGTTTCCCTTCCTTTCTCTCTGGTTTGCCTCACCCATGTCAGGTAAGCCTTGTTTTAATTTAAGTAACAAAATTAAAATTTCCTCCAGGACAGAGCATTTAAGGGTCAGCCAGGAAAAGGTCTTCAGTGCACAGAATCTGAAAGGAGGGAGGTGGCAACCCAGGGGAAGGAGGGAAAAGTCTAGAAAAAGAATCAGTTTCCCTGAGTTCCTTCAGAAAAATACAGCTGCATCCTCCCAAGTACTCATTAGTTCATTATTAGTCTGAATGAAAAGAAAAGAGGTGCCTTTGTACTCTCTGAGTCATGACTAGCTGAAATAAAAAGGGGAGGAGAGAGCTGGCCTAGAGGCTCCACACGGATTGCCCTTCCTTGATCCCCGAATGATAAGTTGAGGAGTTCCCCAGATCCCAGTAGTATTGTCTAACTTTGCCGGGGGTCTATTCCAACTGAAAATAAACACTGCAGTCAGCTTCCACAGCACTGTGCCAGGAGGAACCTTGGAGGCATATATGTTTACCAAAGACTAATGGCACCAAAGGACTCCATTTTAGCCCCAGCAATAGAATCTCATGTAGTTTCTTTTTTCCTCAACATATACCCCATCAATCTAATTATTCAAATGAGTATCAGTCAAGGAGCCCTATTGCTCCTCTAGGCAAACTCGCTCCCTTCCCTTTCTTTCTTTCTTTTCCAACCTCCCAGGCTTGGTACATGCCTGCCCTAAACACAGCTAACAGGTGTGATCACGTATCACACAAAAATTACTGCACGTGCAGGCTTACTACATGACATACCTATCCCCACACACACCACTGTGTGTACACAAAAACACACTTCTGCCAACACACACATCAGTGCATGCCACTCTCACACGGGACAATGAACACATACAAAACACCTATAAGCACACACACCAACACCCACACACCCCTTCAGAGAAGGCAAGAGGGTCCCTTGAACTTAGGAGAGGGGCTGTCTCCCCAGACACGTAAAGCTGGAGGAAAATCAACAGATCCTGGCCTCCTCCAAAGTGATTAGAAATATTTCTACAGAAGAAATAACTTCTTAATGGAGAAATCATCCAGAACAGCCAATCCATCCAGCATTCTGAGACTTTCCTCTTTTCATAACTCCACAATAAGGGAGTCCCTCGAATGGTCTATGGGAAGAATGAATCAAACTCCTTGATACACAAGTCTGTTCTGCCAAGCAGCAGGTCAGCATCACCTGGGAACTTGTTAGAAATGCAGAGTATCAGGCCCAACCCCAGACCTACTGAACAACACAGTGCATTTTTAACAAGCTCCCCGGAGGTTTGGACACACTCAAGTTTGGGCGGCCCTCCTTAGAGCCTGCCCATCCTATAACCAGGATGTGCCTAGCTGAGGTCACCCAGTCCTCACCAATCCTAAACATCCTGGCTATCCAGCTCATGCTGAAGCAGAAAGAAGGGAGTAAGGGAGGGTTCTCCATCATCAGATCCACTACCTCCTCACTCACCAGCAGGAACTTGAGTTATCAACAGAGCCTCAGGTGTCCAGACCTCGCCTGCTTCTCTAAACACACCAGAAGCTCTGTGACACTAATAGTTTCCCCCCCCACTAATTGTCTCATCACTTCACAACTGCTGCTTTTTGATTTCATTATGCTTCTCATCAGTCTCAGATAGGAATATAACCGAAAAAGAAATTGGAGGGGAACAATTTCAATATCTCAAAACACATGCAAATCAACACCCAGAATCCTACCTGGAGTGTTTTTATTGAGACAATTCTGTGCTTGTCGGAGAGATGACCTTATAATAAATAAATTCATATCTTGCGAAGGTAGATTTTCTCCCCACCTTATAAAGCTAATTACACCAGCACAACATAACATTTTCCTAAATGCCTGATAACCTCATCCTGTTACTCAGGAAATATTATTTTTAAATAGGTGTGATAGATACAAACTGAAACACTTGGATTTCAATTCAGCCCCAATTCCCGGATCCCCTCTCTGAGTAATTTAAGGACTTCCTCCAGATAGTTTTTCATATTCTTTTAACTGACATTTTATCTTTATACAGTATCTCACAGAATGAGCACGCACTAAGACAATGACAGCCAAGAAGGCCTGTCATTTCTCATTCCGACAAAGACAGATGTCTTACACTGGCTTATGCCAATAATAGATCCAACAAAAAACAAAAGAGACTACACCTGCCGCTGATGTAAAGGCACCAATTCACATTTGTGACACTCATTTGTCAATTAACAGATTTCTTCCATTGTTGACACACGAGACTTAAAAGATGTGGGCTCGAATGTGATGAATTAAAAAAGACAGATGAGTAAGCTATGAGCTGCAAAGTAATGCTATAATGTGCTTTAGATATGAATATCAACTGACACCCCTGACAGGCCATACAAGGTTTTATTTCATTTTGCACTGTATCCAGGCTTCATACTTTGTCTTCTTTGTTCGCTTTTCATCAAGCTCCTAACATCTCATTCTGACAGCCAGAGACATTTAAGGCACTTTCGTTTCAAATGCAAGTTAGCGTACTTGATTTGTCATTAAAATGCAAAACGATTGCCTTTGCAGGTAAATGTAGGTATGCTTAAAAGGTTGGATCTGCAAAGGAAAAGCTGAAAATGGCTTGGGTTTCTTGCTTTCCCTCCTTCATGAGCCTGGTTGCCTTGTGGGGACCCTGCCCAACACCCCCTGGGGCAAAGGTCTGCTCAGAAAATGCCTCAGCAGTTCCCTGCCCCAGCAGTGGCCAGAGACCTGGGCACTCAAGTGAGCCAGGTCCAAGTATAGATCAGTATTCCCTCCCCATGAGGTGTCCCACAGATCTGCACATTTACTTGCATTCAAACCAACATAAGCACACACCAGCACTCAGTCTGTGAAGAGGACACATGGACGGGCTTATGTCAAGATGCTCAGAATGGTTTTTCCCATTGAGCCCCAACCTGACTCTTCCTCTGCCTCCTACAGGGAAGAGAAAACTGCAAACCCTTGGACACTCCATAGGGTCAGATAGGCATGATGGGGTAAAGGGCATGCTACCCCAGAATATGACATCGTAATATTTGAAAAGATAGTAGAAGCAGGAAAGGCAATCTTACCCTCCCCTGCCCTTCTCCCCTAAAGCAGACCTTAAGAACCTCATTCAAGAGGTACCCTCTATGCCTCAAGAAAAGGAACATCCTTATATTTAAGACACGCAGCACAGAGAAGAATCTGAGCATGCCTTGCTAAGCTCCCCCAGTTCATTACCTCTAGATGACACTTCCCATCCAGTCACACCTCTCCACAGCTATCCATTTCTCCACCAAACCAGGCATTAAAAACACACACACATACACATTTTCCTGTTTCTTTGGTCTTCCTTTCCAAACACTCCCACAACATATGAAACTTATTAAATAAATTTGCATGCTTTCCTCTTATTAATCCATGGTTTGCTATGGGACCTCAGCTATGAACCTAGGGATAGGGGCTTCATGGAAAGGTCTGTTTTAATGACTCTTCATGCATTCAATATTTTCACTCTTTGGGAAATTATCTAGGCAAAACAGTGAAAACAATGAAACAACCATTAACAGGTGACGTTGTTCATCACAGACAGAGTAGAAACTCCAAAGAGTAGAAAACAATACAAAAGTATGCTGAACAATAAGAAAATCGCTAAAGTGTGGCACAAGTTTGTAAAAAAAAAAAAAAGAAAAACCCTTATCACTGAAGGGCATGCTACCCCAAAATATGACATCGTAATATTTGAAAAGATAGTAGAAGCAGGAAAGGCAATCTTACCCTCCCCTGCCCTTCTCACCCAAAACCTTATCACCCAAGAAAACTGAACCTCATAACATTAAAAGACCAAAGTAGACTTTAAGCCCTAATCCTAATTATGAAAAAATGTACTACACTCAATGTTAGAAGGAGTTTATTGTTCAGTGATAAGGTTAGGGATTATGTTTTACTTCTTTCTATTTTTCTGTATTTTTAGTTTTTTACTCAAATGAACTACTGTTATATTTAGAAGAAATTTTTAAAAGCTTAAAAAACTAATCTGAAAATTAGTATTAAGGTCTTTGGCTGAATTTCCTGTTCCCAAGCAACCATTTGTGCTTTCTAGGCCTCAATTTTCTTTGCTAAAGAAAGCCGCTGGGGCTGGGGCTGGGGCTCAGTGGTAGAATGCTCGCCTAGCATGTGTGAAGCACTGGGTCCAATCCTCAGCATCACATATCAATAAATAAAATAAAAATCCATTGACAACTAAAAAAATATTAAAAAAAAAAAGAAAGAAAGAAAAGAAAGCAAGCATTAGACCAGTGTTTTTCCAAGTGTGTTCTGTGGAACCCTAGGGTACCATGAGGGGTTTCTGAGTTGCTCCAAATGGCTAATTTAAATTTAACTTTTAAATTATGTTAACCATTTTCTAAAACTATAATATAAATTAATCATTTTCTAAAACTATAATTTAAAAGCAGTGTGCAACTTAGCAAGATCCTGTCTCAAAATAGAAAATAAAAAGGGCTGGGAGGTAGCTCAGTGATTAAGCACCCCTGGGTTCAACCCCTGGTCAAAAAAATCAAGGAAGAGTTATCCAGGTGTCGTGGTGCATCATTTATGATTGGCTTTTTTATTCACTTTTTAAGAGTAAATATTAAAACATTTTTATTCTGTAATAGGCCTATATGAAAATTCATTTGATGAGGATTCTTCTACTGGGAAAGAAATTTTGAAAACCAGATTAAACCAACCTACCTGTAATGCTCCTTCTACCCAGCATAGGCTACCACAGAAGGAATCAAGCAGTGTGATAAAGGGGGACAGCAGAGTTTCCCCTTTCACACCTGCTATTCGATGTGGGGCAAGTTACTTGATCTACCTAAGCCTCACTTTATCTGTAAAAAGGGAATGCAAACCTCACACAGTTGGGAGAATTCAATAAAATAGCACAGTAAGCACTAAATACCTGATGGTCAATGTTTTATCAGTATTGCTACTTGGTAGATAGGTGAGAGAAAGTAATGACTGAATAGAGGAAGGCTCAACATAGCCCAAACAGTTCACGAAGCATCAAACTAAAGTGCTTTCATAAGGTCAATAACAGATGTTTCTTTCCTTTCTTTACTAAATTGATTAATAGAATTCAGAGCAGGCTTTCTCTAGATCACCTGGCCACATTTATTTCCTCAATTATTCCCTCACTTTATCATCTCACTAGTGTAAACTCTGGGTGTACAGTCTTCTCTTAATATTAAATCAATTTCAAATCTCCACACTGCATCTTGCTGTGCTCTGCCTAAATGTGATTTTTATAATTGTCTTCTGGGAAGAGACTCTAAGGAGTCCTTTAAAAAAAAAAAAAAAAAAAAAAAAAAAAAAAAACCTAAGGGATCCTATTCATAAGAACTGAATCATTCAATTCCAAGTAGACCAGAAATCACAAAAATGCAAACTTTTAGTAAAGCAAAAAAAAAAATCATATAGGAGAAGCTTATGGTTGCAAAAATAATCACAGGATCCTTGCACCAAAAAAAAAAAAAAAAAAAAAAAAAAAAAAAAGTCAGTAAGTCTATAATCTTCCTTCTGATTTGAGTTTGTTTCTCAAACCCAAGGCAGGAAGGTAGAAACAGTTCAGAGCTGGACACAGTGGTGCACATATGTAGTCCCAGTAATGTAGGAGACTGAGGTAGGAGGATCACTTGAGCCCAGGAATTCAAGGCCAGCCTGGGCAATAGAAAGACCCCATCTCAAAAAAAAAAAAAAAAAAAGGTAGTTCTTGTTACCTAAATATGTCCAAATAATCAGTTATAGTTCATGACCAAGCAAATTGAGAGAAGGAAAAGAAAGAGTTGAATGAGAAAATTCCTCTCCAGTTCGAGTTCAATAGTGTAACTAGATTTTTTTTAACTGAGGTCACTCAAAATTATTAAATAAGATAGTCTGACATCTGATTTTTTTTAATCTTCCAGTGATTGCAGAGTCTATTTAATATTCTATCCACAGTATTAATAATTATGCTTATTTTATTCTAATGAAAAGTCTGCTTCTTCACCACCCCCGCCTTTTAAAACCTAGTTGATTTGGAAAGTGTTCTACTCTCCCTTGTTCTTGCCCAAGAGAAACCTGGTCATTTAGACCCAAGAACATAACCTTGAGATCTGTGGTCCGGCAAGAGCTGGAACCCTCTGGAGTCTCAACTTTGAAAAACCAAATCTATAACACACCAATGGCGTAGAACCTCAAGGAAAATAATTCCAAAGATAATTCTGCTCAAAAGCAAACAAAAGAATCAAAAATGACATAAACTACTTTTGGGATGTCTGCTCTTCCACAACGACACCTTCTACAGGAAGAACAAAACTCTTTTACATTCATATTTCATTTCATTTGATATTCACAACCCTGCCAGGTGAGTACCATTATCCCCCATTTGGAAAATGACAACAAAGATGAACTTGCTCAACGTTTCACAGATAATTTGTGAAGGAACAAAGATGGCTACTCAGGACTCAGGTGTCCTCTTTCATGATCTCCTTGCTCTTCCACCAGACCATCCCCCAGTCAGAACTCAGGGGGCTTCTTGGTCTCCAACAAGGACTCTGAGCAAGCATTTAGTTTCTCACTTAAAAGCAAAAACAGTCAATAATGCCTTAGTATTATATAGTTCTTACTAATTTATAATAACCTACCTCCTCTGCAACCTACAGGCAGCTCTGAGGAGTGAAAAAATTATACAATATTGTTTGCCTATAACTGATGAGAAAATTGAGACTTAGGCTCCTAAGGTTGTCCAGGTAAACAGAAGTAACAACAGGACCAAAACATACCCAAGGTGGTACCAGTGCCATAGAGATCCATAAAGGAACAGAACGATAAAATTTAAGTCAATCTAATTTTTTGCAAACTTTTAAAACACATTTTATTGTACTTCATTTTATATCACTTCATAGAAAATGTATTTTTGTACAAATTGAAGGTCTTTGGCAACCATGCGTCATGCAAGTCTACGGGCACCATTTTTCCAACAGCTCAGATGATCCTTAGCTTTTTTTTGCAATAAAGTAAATTTTTAAATTAAAGTATGTGCTTTTTTAAACATAATTTTATTATACACTTATAGAGTACAGTACAGTGTAAATATAAATTTTATGTACACAGAAACAAAAAGATTCCTGTGACTCATTTTATTGTGATACTTACTTTATTGCAACCATCTGGAACCAAACCCTCTATATCTCCTAGGTATGCCTGTACTCACTTTTATCACCTTTTGAAAAAATGATGAGGTCAAATAGAAGAAGAAGAAAACAAAATAGCAACATCCTTGAAGGCAGAGGGTGAATGTCCCATTTCTGTGGACCTGAAAAATAAAATTATCTTCTTTGCTGCCATGTAGCTACCAACCTACACTACTTTGCCAATTAAGGATCTTGAAGACAGCAAGGAATTCAAATTGGGGAAAAGAGGCAATCGAACAGGTTATGTATAGGAGCTCAGAAGGCGGCTTGGGATCATGCAAAGGTGCATTTAGATATTGGCTCCCCACTGACCACTGCACAGCACCCTCAGGAAAGTCACTCAGCCACAGTACTCTTTCATTCTTGTCTTTAAACTGCAAAGATCGCCTTGCTTGCCATAAGATTTAAGAAGGTAATCGGGGAAAGCTGACGGATGAATGGGAGTCACCCGTGTATCACCTTTTCTAATGAAAGCTATTGCCATCTTTTAAAAAACCCACTTTAGCAAATGAGAAATTTACAGATTGAATTGCATCTTCCAACAGAGAGGTGCCCAGTACCCTGCCCAGAATACTCCTGAAGAGAAGCCGATTTCCATCCTGGAAAAACCTACATTTCAACTGGAGACAAAGTCCTACAAAGGTGCCAAGGTGCTTGCAGAATGAATGAGGCACAAATTTTCCCAGGGGAGAATTCCACCTGGTGGAAACAAGACATCGTGGGAGAGTGACAATAAATGCGATTTCTGGAAGATGAAGTTTCAAGTTTGAGTTCCTCATCTTCTGAACAAGAGCAGGGCCACTATGCAGAAGTGCTACCGCATGCTCATAGCGTGAGTCATGGGAGAACTGCATTAGCTGTGACCCTCTAACAGCGTAATTGCTATGTATGTGTGTCAGGGCCAACGCTCAGGCCCCACTCAGCCAGCTGGAGGTGGCTTCTCTCCTCCACATGCCTGTCACTCCACAGTGAAGGTTTGAGAGGAAGAACCCATACCCCAAGTTCTTCCTTAGTCAGCCTCCCTGAAACACTCTGGCCTTTATGTCCCAGCACCACCCCTGTTCTGCACAGCATCTGGGGTACATCTTGTGTGACTGTTCTCCAATTTTCTCAGGACTCCAACCAACCCCTGAGGGCACAGAGATCAGGGTCTCCCCACCCCACTGAGGACAAACCTGATCCCAAAGCTCTGACATCATGCTAGCCATCTACTCAGTCCAGAAACATTGACCCAATAGGCAAATCCTGCCTCCCCTTCGGGCTGTGGCCCAGATTTCCATCTCTTCATGAAGTTTCCCTTGAAAAATTTTGTCTCTCCTGAGAACGTCTTGGACACAAGATCTATCTGATGCCCAGCAATTGATTAGACTGTGCTGTCTTATGTATAACTGAGGAGACGCATCTAGGAGCCATCCCAGGGCTCACCTGGGTCAATGCATTCATTCTGCCAGCCAACTGGGACCGCTCCCCTTCACATGTGGCTCCCAAAGTCTCTAAGGAAATAAAAATAAGCTTTCCTTCCAGACAGAGATGGAATCACTCTATTCTCCAACAGAAGAAAAGTACAAGGTTCTCAAATTCTACTGGAAGAATGTGACCATGACCCTGAATCGTCTTCAGTAATACATCTCATCTCCTCATTGAGTGTGTCTGCTTTTGAAGGAGGAAGTATCACATTTTAAGTTCCAGGTGCTGGGGAGCCCAGCATTGGAACCTTCACAGGAACTCTGTCTCCCATTATCTGAGGTTGTACAATAATATCTATGAATCTGTAAAGTAGAGGAGGGGACCTGCAAAGAACAATGGTCCAAGTCCTGGGCCTTTGAGGTCATCTGCAGACAGTTCTGGGGAAGCCCTGCTATCCTTAGCAGTTCCCACCCTTGCTAGTTGAATGATTAATCCATTGTCCTGGCTGCATGAGCCATTACCAGACCTTGAAGAAAGACCACTTGACCCAGAGGCACATTGGGGGAAGGACCCAATTGTTCATGGCAGCTAGAACAACCATTGTAATAACCCTGCTGGCATCCTCTAAAGCGTTAGTGTTCCTAGGCCCGACTTCCACTCACCAGATAAAAGAGGAAAAAGATAAGAAAAACTTTAAAGTATATAGTTAAATTCTCCCTCTAGTCTCTCTTCCTGGGCCTCTTGTCATGGACTAGAAAAGAATCAGTATTCCTCAGAGGACCACTAGACAAAAGGACCTTCGGGAGCCACTGCCAGATTCCTTTTTCCTAACAGCCCACATCAGGCTCATCTTTCTTACTAAAACCCAGCTGCCAAGTTTGGAATTTAGGGTATTCTTCTGCTATACCCAACAGCAACTGGAGGGCTGGTCAGTTTTCTGTGATCATAGTCTGGCTCAGGTGTCTGGAAAGAATTTCACAAGGGCTAAGCAGGGCAGACCAGCCAATCAACTGTTAACACAGATGAAAATGGCTGCCTCCCCAGGCTCCTTCCTTAGGTTCTGGATCACCTGCTGCTCTTAGGAGGTGCCCAATCCTGAGAAAGCAAGTTGATGCACTTAGAAGAAACAGGAAACACATTCTGAAAAATAAGTCACAGAAATCAAACTAACACCCCACTAAGCAATTCCCACATACCCTCCCAAAGGCTAGTTTGTGAGTGGGCAAGTACCCACCCACCCAGCTTCTCAGAAAGTAACAGACAACCCCTCTCATCCTGCTCCACCAACCCTGTAAATGTATTCTGCTAGGTTCAATCCACAGAGCTGCTGCAGAAGAAATGTAAAAAGAAAAATCATCAGAATTTGGGGTGAGCAAAGTCCCTCAAAACTCAGACACTGAAGCCTCTAGAGGGTGTATGTAGAAGTGAAACAGAAAAGGGTCTTGCAGAAACGGGTACCTTTGCAAACCGCATTTTATTTAAAAATATATGGAAATGATCCCCCGTAGTGTTATTTCTTTAGCAATAGGGAAACAAAATAAGGCTAGCTCCAATTAGCACAACTTTAATTTCAAGATAATAAAAATGAAGTGGCTTCCTTTGTCATCCTGTTCTTCTGTTACACAACTGAGTGCTACTTAAGAGAAACTATGCAAACCAGCAGCTAGGTTGAGGCCGCAAGCAGAGACAAAAGTACTCCAAGTAGCACATTTTGGCAATGCTCAACAGTCAGTTTTCCTTCACGTACTCACTCATTCATTCATGCTCCATCCCACCACCCCCAAACTCAGAGGCATCCACAGAAGGCTGCCCTCTCTGGAGGTATACAACAATACCTAGAATGTGTCTTTTCTGAGTAAACAAAGCTATACATATGAATCCTCTGATTTCTCTTGAATCCCTAGCAAATTAAATCAGGCTGAATTTCCAGGTATTGTTTTCTCTCCCCCAAAATACAAAAGTCTTTTTCCCTCAGAAAGGCCCCCTACATTTACTAAAATAATTTGAGGCTTCATCAGAAAGACCATTTCGCCTATAAACTGTAAATTATTTAAGTGACTCCTTGTATATAAATATTTTATATCCAAAATTGATTTCCAAATGAAATGCACATGAAGAATGACCACACTAAGCAGTGTCCAGTGCATCCTGGTCCTGGAGTTCTCAGAGATGTCCAGCATTTTAATGCAGTTGAAAAACCAAATTCCACGCAAGGTCACACATGATTATATGCACTACGTAGAATTAAAACTGCTGCCTCAAACTCCCTTTGTGTCAGACTAGAAAGCTACCGGGTAGACTCTTCAGGAAGAAAAGCTAGACAAATTTTTGCTTTGCTAAACTGCTGACTTTTCAGAGGAATAACCTGAGGTATAGATAAGGTTGAGCACGAATGCTGAATACTTAAAACAACAACAAAAACTGCCATGCCCTGAAAGCACTGAATTTTACCCTTGGCTAAGACCAGAGTAAAAATGTAAGCAACCAATCCTAAAAGGGTTCTGGTCACTAACCCCCATCTTGTGTCAAAAGGCAAAGAAAAAAAAAAATCCTGTGTCTAAAACTTGTGAGATAAAACAGGGCTATGATGCGACCCCAAGTCTCAAAACATGTACAGTTTCTCCCTGAGCGGCTTGAACAGCAGTCACATTGAAAAGGGTGAACAAAGAACAGAGACGCGCGATAAACACCATTAACCAGGGCTCCAGGCAGCGCAGAATCAACTAGCTCGAAATAAATGGGCAGTGAGACCCCAGTAGGAACTTCCCAGGAAGCCTCGGGAGTGCGGCAGCCCAGGACCCGGGGCAGCCTGAAATGTGGCAAAGAAGGGAAAGTGGGCTGGGAACAGGGTATACCTGAGCCCCTGCCCTGTCCTCTCCAACAACACTGGCCACTTCCTCCCTCCATCTCTTCCTCGGGCACTGAGGGTCACAGGTATGACAAGATCAGATGGGGCGGAAGCAAGGCAAACAAGCCCGCTTCTCACGCCAAGACCAGAGCCTGGAACTAAGCAAAGTAGCTCGCACACATAACCCCCCAATGTACCATCGGGCAAAGCATCACCTTGCTGATGGAGGCTAAGGACACACACAGACACAAATATATACACCAAAAAAAATAATAATAATAATACTTCTTTACCAGAGCAATAGCTGAGAAGAAAAAATTATAACCCTCAAGCCGTAGCGAAAGCTAAATCCTGTCTCGCCTTCGCTGCAGCAATCGGCTTGATGTAGCTAAATTAACAAAATGTTCCCTTGGCATTTAAATTCTCTCTTTTTCTTTTCTTTTTCCCCCTTGCAAACAGAGTAGGGGGTGAAGTGTAATAAGTCAAAAGACAAAGCAACTTCAAAACAAAATCAGTTATTTGTAAACAATCCTTGTGGGGATTTTTTTTTCCCCTCCTCTCCCCACCCTAAGAAAAACAGCCCTGCCAGTTATAATAGAAAGCCAAGTACAGATAAATCAATTAGCTTGCTAATTTCTCCCCTCTCATTTATTTAGCTCTGCACTGTATTTGTCGTAATTGACTACAATTATGTTAATTACTAACTCCAGTATAATTACTATATTTATTGTCATTGAGCACGCGATGTACCCACAGCAAAGCTGGCATTTGTCGGGCATCAAGAAAGCAAACTGTCGAGAGGTGATTCTCGGCAAACTGGCGGATGTGGCTTCAGCAAATGAAAGGGCAAAAGAGATTTCATGCAATGTTAGTTTGAAAGCACCGGTTCATTAAGGATATTAATTTTCTGATAACTACACATTTAAGCATGACACACTAGCGCAGTATCTACAGGATTTCGCAATTATTAATGCGTGACAGTTTCAAATGCTAAGTGAATCAATTAAACAGCAGCATTCACAATTTGAGAAGAGATAACTGCTTCATAACTACCTAAGACTACAATTTTCACATGACAAAAAAGAGCCATTGAGGCGCCTTCAAAACCTGACAGGTCAAGAAAGAAGTTTGAAACAAAAGCACCTTACAACCATCATCTCCCCTCTTTACTTGTCAGATCAACTTTGCTAGTGTCTCCCCAGAAACGGCATCACATGCCAGCTGCCACAAGGTGATTTTTCATGTCTTGTCAAAGAAATCTTTTATTCTATTTGCTCTGCATTAACATGTTACATTTATTGATCAAGGGCCTGTTCGGCAGCCACAGCAGGGCACTGAGCTCTCCATGCCTACGGGGCTTTGATGTCCCGGTGACATTCGAGCCCGAATAATGCACATACTAAATGGATTTAATGCAGAAATGTGTTTGGGCCTGACAGTTACATTAATAACAGCCCCTCACACTGATAAATATGCAATTGCTACTATTAAGAGTTACCCAATTATGGGGAAAATATTTCTCTACCTTATAAATAAATCCATCAAGAAAAAAAAAAGTTTTAACAATGGTGCATTTTCTTAAAACACTTCTGCGGCAGGAGACAGGCCGTGTGGGGGTTAACACCCCCTTTTTCATTCTCCCCTCCAATTGTTTTTAATAAGTCTTGCTTTATCTCAAGAATGGTTTGGGGATTTTTTTTTTTTCTTTTAAACCTCTTTTGTTGGTCTTCCCTGTTGTACCCGTCTCTTATTTCTTCAGAACCAGAGAAAAAGCAGACACCCAGCAGACTGAAAAATTGGGTTCTGGGTAAAGTCAGAGAGGCGCTTAGGGGAGGTGGTGCAGAGGTGGGGGGCACGTAGCTGATCTCAGTAATGATGGGTCTGGGGGAGGAGTTTTTTATTTAAACTCTAAACAAAACCTGAACATGTGTGTATGTGTCTCTCATTTAAAGCCCTAAGTGACCTTGTCTTATGGCAATGATTGCAGTAGGAGTGCAAAGGTAAAGAAAGCAGCTGGGATGGGAGAAACCTTTTATTGGAAAAGTCTTGGCCAGGGAGAACTTATAGTTATTATATTCCTGCAATTAAGTACAGACACCCAGCATAATGCACAATCACCCCCTTTTCATCATCAAGGAACAGGGAACAGCTAAAATCACCAACACCACGGTCCCTGAGGAGAAGAAAGAGGCTTTTCAAATAGCGAGTGTGTGCACATGAGTCCAAGGGCATGCATGTACCCCACCTCTTCTTTTCCCTTTAGACTCAAAACTCCAGCATGCAGTTCTTTCTCAAGGTCCACCTTATTTCAAGGCTAGAACAAGAAACAGTCCAGTCAGAGCAATTGCTAGGCCATTTCTCCCATGACCATGACCTTGGATCTGAGCCAAGCTTCCTACTTCAAAAGGAGAAGGAAGAAGAGGACGCATTCTCTGGAACGCTCCCCTTCACCTCCAAGACTGCCCAGGTATCTGAGGTCCTACCTGGTCAAACTTCCAAACCAGAAAGGTCTTAGAGAAACAGGAGAGAGGAGGGAAGGCAACATGTAAGACTCAGGGGCCTCGAACATGGATGAGCAAGATCTACTCAAACCTTCTACGTGACTTCCACCAGCTTTGAGTGACTTAACAAGAAAATACAGGTTTGGAAGTCACTGCTCACCTCCTTGAGCAAAGACAGCAATAATTTATACCATGAAAAGCTGTTTCAAATAACCACACAGCTAGTCCGACCACAGGGCCATTTAGTCCTAGGTGTCCCATTTTCATCATTGGTTGAGAACCTGGAGGTCCGCTGAGGAGAAAGTCTGAAAGGCTCCCAGCCACTCCTCCCACCCGCCACACCCCAAATCTCCACAGCGACTCTGACTACGTGGAGGCCAGCACCACTCACATGCACAGCATGTCCACGACAGAGAGCAGGGCAGCAGGAGAAGGGGGAGCAGTGAGGCCCAAGTCCAAACAGTTCAGGGAGACAGACTTCACACAGAAAGGAATACACACCCCAGGATTCAGGGGAGTAAAATGGATGAGATGGGAAATAAAAGGCAGCATTTAAAAGTTCAGGAATTTCTCATCCTAAGAGGCAAATAATGGCAGAAATATGGAGACAACGTTTCTGAAAGCACATTCTAGATTACACTGTAAGTTATAAGGATCATCATCGTGAACCTCAGGAAAGTCCTGTGGCCCCTGAACAATCCTCTCCAACTGCCCACCACTTCCCGGCCCCATCTCACCCACTGTGGTTCAATGTACCCAAAAGGTTAGAAATCCAGAAACTTGGGAGGACTTGGGAGGGGAGGAAATACTACAGAAACCACCTCACGGTGTCTGATATATCTGTCCCTTAGAGCTCTTCCCTCCCTAACTTAGTCAACCAATTCCTGTGCTTCTACCATCATGGCAGTCTCTCCAGAAAGTGTTAGAAATAAAGCGAATGAAGACCTTGCCTTTTACCCGCCAAGTCATTTTCCATTTCACCTTTTGGTCCTATGTTCTGCTGTTTGCTGGATATACTACAATGACCAATGACAGTCTTGGAACAAAAACAACAACAAAAAGGCATGTATATGTGTTTTAAACCACATTGCTCAGCAGAGATAGCACATGGATTTCAAATACACAGAACCTTGCCTCATCGAAATCATTCAAGATTTATAAATGCCCTAGAAATACACTGAGAATTCAAAAACGGTTTATCTTTCTAAAGTCTGTCTTTACTACCAAAGTTCTTCCTAGCAAAGATTATTGACCTGAGCTCTGTTGCCTCCCCACCATGTCAATCAATGTGTTTCCAGGAAAGACCACTAAATTTGGAGTTTGAAAATAAGTATGAACAAAGTACTTGACTGCAAAGACACAGTTTAGTAAAGACTAAAGACCGCACAGTTTAGTAAAGACTGCCAACAGAATATGCTCTGTGAGCTGTTCTCCTGAGAGTTAAGGTGGGGAGTTTTCTCTTATACCTGGTATCACTGGAATATGACCCAGTGTACCCTTCCTAGCTGATGGGGATTTAAAAAAAAAAAAAGAAGAAAACAAACAAATAAATAAATAAGATGAATGAGGTTTGACTATAGAATATTAGGGTTAGCTGGAACACTAACGTATCTGTATCAGTTAGGATAGGCTAGGTTGTGCCGAATTAACAAATAACCCCCAAACTTTATAACAGATTTATTCCTCAAAGTCTATGTTCAAAATAGATCAGCAGAGGGATCTACTCATCTACAGTTAAAATCCAGGACTGATGATAATAGCAGAAGAGAAAGTAGCAAGCTGTTCACTGGTTCTTAAAAGTTTCTGCTGAGCAATCATACCAGAGTACAGAGTTATGTAAGTACATAAGTGTTGAAAGAGAAGAAATCCTCAATATCTATGAAGAGACCCAATGATTATTAGAGAGTAAAGTGGGCCAAACCTGGATTCTCACTAGCATCATGTTCTAAGTACTAATAATAGCTATGCTTATTGAAGACCTACTATGTCCCAAGTGACTTAATAGGCTCATTACATACAGCACTTAACATCTCAGCAATTAGACAAGACCAGTAAAACACCAAGGTGATGTAAGCAAGATTTCAAGTCAGGGTATTCTAACCTCAAAGTCTTGGTTCTTTCCATTACACTGCCCATCTTCCCAACTGAGCAACGAGTTAACAGGCCCTATTCAATCCAGTGGTTCATAACACAAAGTGTGGTTGTCAACAAATATATGAAAAAATGTTCAATATCTATAACTATCAGGGAAATGCAAGTCAAAACTACACTAAAATTTCAACTCACTCCAGTCAGAATGGCAAAGATCAAGAATACAAATAATAATAAAAGCTGGCAAAGATGTGGGGAAAAAGTTACACTCGTATATTGTTAGTAGAACTACAAATTAGTACAACCACTCTGGAAAGCAGTATGGAAATTCCTCAAAAAACTAGAAATGGAACCACCATCAGACCCAGCTATTCTACTCCTCAGTGTTTATCCAAACGAACTAAAATTAGCATACTATAGTGATATAGCCATATCAATGTTTATGGCAGCACAATCCACAATAACCAAGTTATGGTACCAGCCCAGATGCCTGTCAACAGATGAATAAAGAAAATGTGGTGTATATATACAATGGAGATTTACTCAGCCATAAAGAAGAATGAAAATATGGTATTTGCTGGTAAACAGATGGAATGGAAGAACATCATGCTAAGCCAGACTCAGAAAGTCAAGGGTCAGATGTTTTCTTTCATATGCAAAAGTTAGACCAAAATAAGAAGGGAAAAGAGGGTACGGAATCCCAGAAAATAGAAGGGAGATCAATGGAGCAGAGGAAGGCAATTGAGGGGAAAGGAGAAGGGACAAGAAAATGATGGAATTAATTTGACCAAACTATCCTATGTACATACCTGGACATACCATAGTGAATTTCACCTTTATGTATTTCTATAAAGCACTAATTTTCAAAAGCTATACATAACTAGAAAGACCAGTAGAGTAGCAAAAAGGAAACAGGGGGAGGGAGGAGGGAAGAGGAAAAAGAAAGCGAAAGTACTATGGACTAAACTGAAGCAAATTATCTTCCATGCTTGTATGATTATGTCAAAATGAACCCCAATATTATATATAACTAAAATGCACTAATAAAAACAGTAATAGGAAAAAAAGTGTGGTTGTGTATGCTTAAAGAAGCTGTGATGTACACCAGGTGTCCCCTTCCCGACATGCAGCTGTGAGGAGGGGGCAGACACTCTGCTCTTTACTAAAACTGCACAAATCCCCCAGTCCTTTCCCCTCATTCTGGCCAAAGCCAGGGAAGCAACAAGCAAACTCCCACCTAAGAAATTTTCTCCTAAGCAATTCCCCATCCAGTGCATTTATCAGAGTGATGCTAAATAAGATGCGACTGCAAATAATTTAATTTTTAAAACGTAAGCTTCCTGTTGCCATAGATCAATTAAACCCTCTCACTTTTATTGCCAGATTGACATGGGCATATTTATCACTGCCATAGGAGCTCTGCTGTGCCCGCTGTGTTAAACAAGCAAAGCAGGCAACCAACTCAAAGCATCCGGGGTCCTTGGGGGAAAGGAATGGGACCACCAGAAAGGATTTTGCCCTGCCCCAAACAGGGAGAGAGAAAATTGAAGTTGGAACAACTCATTAAAAATCTCTTTTTGGGCTAAACACAGTAGCACACACCTGTGATCCCAGCTACTTGGGAGGCTGAGGCAGGAGGAACACAAGTTCAAGGCCAGCCTGGGAACTCAGTGAGATACTGCCTCAAAAGAAAATCTAAAAGGGACTGGAAGTGTGGCTCAGTGGTTGAGTGCCACTGGGTTCACTCCCTAGCAGTGGGTGGGGAGGACTTGCCTTGAGCAACTCAAGGAACCCAATACAAGCTAAAGCAAAGGATTCTGTTTGCTCATCTGCAAAGTAAAGGCAAAATATGAAGAAGTTCATGGAAGAATTCAAGCCAATGGACATTCATATACTCTTGGTAGCAGAAATTAGCATAATCTCTCTAGAGGGAAATCTGACATATGTACCAAAGCCCCACCCCCCAACAATTTTGTCTCTAGGAATTTGTCCAAAGCAACCAAGACATACTCATCAATGAGTATTCCAAGGGTATTTACAACAGAGTTTTTTATAACAGTAAAAATCTAGAAACAACCTAAATGTCCAACACTAAGAAATTGTTTAGACACCATTAAAAATCGTGAGCAGTATTTATCAAAATGGGAAAATGCTTCTAACAGTGTAAACCAGAGCATTGATTTTTTTTTTTTAAAGGCATTAAAAAAGACTAAGAAGGCATCATGATTTTAACAATGGTGATTTCCGGCTGGTAAAATTATCAGTGATTTGAAAAGACAACTGTTTCCTTTATAACCTTGTGAACTTTCAAATATTTCTATATTGATTATGGATACTTTTATATAAGAAAAATTATCTTCAAATATAAAGATCTTAAATATAATTTCATGCCGATGTAGACATTAGATCACGATCATTCATGCATTCAAATGCAAAGGGGCAAAAGGTCACTCCTCCTGGATGTAACCTGATTAATTCCCTAAATCCTCTATCCTTATTTCAGGATGGATGGCAAGACCCTGACTCTGGGAATTTTGTCAAAAGAACTTGTCCCAGTCACTGTAGTTGACCTCATTCCCACTCAATCACAACAGGAAGAATCATATCCAGGCTGAAACAGCAGAGGAGAGAGTTGTTTAGACCTTGAAAGGGAGACAGGGTTTTTATTTGGGCCTGTTTTCTTGCTTCCCTTTCCAACTTCCAACCTGACAGAGATCACACTGATTCTAGAGATTTTAATTTCCCCAAGACAGAACCATCTAAACACTACAACTTGAAATGTATGACCTTCTGCATGGGAAGATAACCAGTTTATTACTGGACAACCCAACTGAGGCAGAGGTGGATTCATCATAGTTAACGCAGAGGACTCTGAGATGTAATAGAAAGGAGGAAAAATCATACGGTAATTTCAAACAAAAGTTCTGAGCTTATAAATCCATAACTACCCTTCCTGTCGGCATGAGCAAGTAGTCACAGAAGAATCAACAGAACTAACTCTTTCACACATGAGATCAACATTAAGGATGGTGTATGGCTAAGAATGAATGGCAAGGCAACAAAGAAGGATGGTCCTAATGGAAGTGTTTTGGGGCCTAGTGGCGAAGTAAATACTAATGTGGCCATATAAGAAATTCACCTGAACAGAGCAATAACAAGCAGGGCAATTAAGTCAGTCATTAAAAACACCCAACAGGGCTGGGGCTGTGGCCCAGTGGCAGAGCGCTTGCCTAGCACATGCAAGGCACTGGGTTTGATTCTCAGCACCACATATAAATAAATAAATAAATAAATAAATAAATAAATAAATAAATAAATAAATAAAAATAAAGATCCACGGCCAACTAAAAATATATGTGTGTGTGTGTGTGTGTGTGTATACACATATATAAAAAACACTCAGCAAAGAAAATCCCTAGACCTGATTCTTCACTAGTGAATTCTACCAATCATTTAAAGAATGAACATGAACTATTCTTGGACTTCTTCAAATAACAGAAGAGGAAGGAACACTTCCAAACTCATTTTACAAGGCAAGCATTAGTTACCATGATACCAAAGCCAGACAAGGACATGATGAGAAAAGAAAATTAAATGCCAATATCCCCAATGAACACAGATACAAAATTTTCAATAATGCTAGCAAACCAAGTTCAACAGCCCATTAAAGCTGAGCCTAGAAGTGTATGCCTATAATCCCAGCTACTTGGGAGGCTGAGGCAGGAGGATCACAAGTGCAAATCCAGCCTGGACAACTAAGTGAGATCCTATCTCAAAAATTGAAAATAAAAAAGGGTCAAGAATTTAGCTCCCAGCAGAGTACTCCTGGATTCAATCCCCAGTATCACAAAAAATAAACAAATAAATAAATAAAAGTAAAAACCCTGACACACTAAAAGGATCATATACCATGGGACACAAGGATGGGTTCAATATACACAAATCAATAAATGTGGCACACATTAACAGAATAAAGGATAAAAATTATATGATCATCTTGATAGATGTAGGAAAAGCATTCAACAAAATTCAGCAAACTTTCATGATAAAAACTCTCAACAAATTAGGTACAGAAGGAATATACTTCAACATAATAAAGGCCACAGCAAACATCACACTCAATGGTGATAAACTGAAAGCTTTTCCTCTAAGACCAGGAATAAAACAAGGATGCCCACTCCTATTATTTTCTTTCTGTATAGTATTAGAAATCCCAACCAGAACAATAGGCAACAAATAAAAAAACATCCAGATCAGGAAGGAAAAGTAAAATTGTCTGTTTGTAGATGTCATGATCATATACATAGAAGACCATAGAGATTCTACCAAAAAAAAAAAAAAAAAAAACTTTAAAACTACTAAATGTAGTAAAATTGCAGGATATCAAGTCAAGACACAAAAACCAATTGCATTTCTGCTAACAAAAAAACTATTCAAAAGAGAAATTAAGAAAACAATCCCATTTACAACAGACTCAAAAATAAAATACTTAGAAATAAATCCAACCAAAGAAGTGAAACAAAGTTATTGAAAATTATGAAACACTGAGGAAAGAAATTAAAGGCACAAATAAATGAAAAGCTATCCCGTGTTCATGGACTGAAAGACTTAATTTTGTTAAAAGGTCCTCACTACCTAATGTGATCAACAGATGCGATGCAATCCCTATAAAATTCTAATGTCATTTTTTTAATAAAAATTTGTATGACAGCAAAAGACACCATAAAGCCAAAGCAATCTTAAGCAAAAAGAACAAAGCTGAAGACATCATACTATCTAAACATACTACAAAGCAAAACAATATAGTACTGGTGCAAAACAGGTATATAGACCAATGGAAGACAATATAGAGTCCAATAAATTTATGCATTTGTAGTCAATCTTCAACAAAGTCACCAAGAAACACAAAAGGGAAAGAACAGTTTCTTCAATAAATGGTGCTAGGAAAACAAAATATCCATATGCAGAAGAATGAAATTAAACCCTTATCTTTTATTATATACAAAAGTAAGTCAAAATGAATTAAAGATTTAAATGTAAGACTTAAAACTATAAAACCACTAGAAGAAAACAGAGAAATAGTGTCTTGATATTGGTTTGGGCAAAGACTTTTTTGATAGAGCATCAATAGCACAAGCAACAAAAGCAAAAATAAATAAATGGGATTACAGCAAGCTAAAAAACTTCTGCACAACAAAGGAAAGAATCATCAGAGTAAAGAAGCAACCTATGCAATGGGAAAAGTATGTGAAAACCATATGTGTTCATCAGTTTTGCATTACTATAACAAAACACCTGAGATAATCAATTTAAAAAGAGGAAAGGCTTATTCCATCCTATGATTTTGGAGGTTTCAGTCCATGGTCAGCTAGCCCTGTTACTTTGGGGCCTGAAGTGAGGCAGTACCTCATGGCAGGAGCATACACAGAGAAGGACTATTCACTTCAAAAAAGAAAAAACTAATACCTCGCACCCCCCTTCAAAAGTACACTCCCACAATGACCTAAAACCTCCCACTAAGTCCTGCCTCTTCAGGGTTTTGCCATCTCCCAATAGCACCACAGGACTGGGGACCAAGCTTCCAACACCTAGGCCTTTGGAGGACACTTATCCACACCATATCATCATACATATAAGAGGTTAATATCCAAAATATATAAGGAACTCAACTCAATGAAAAGAAATAACCTCACTTTAAAATGAACAAAGATCCTGAATGAACTCTTCTCAAAACAAAATGTATTATCAGATGTGATCGTGCACACCCATAATCCCAGCAACTCAGGACTCTGAGGCAGGAAGATCACAAGTTTAAGGCCAGCCTTAGCAATTTAGTGAGATCCTCAGCAACTAAGTAAGACTCTGTCTCAAAATAAAAAATAAAAAAGGCTGGGGATGTGGCTCAGTGGTAAAGTACCTCTGGGTTCAATCCCTAGAACCAAAAGGAGGAGGAGGATAAATAGCCAGTAGATACCTGGTGAGAAATCACTATTCGTCAGGAAATACCCATCTAAACAAAAATGAGAGATCATCTCTCACCTATTCAAATGGTTGTTATCAAAAAGACAAAAGATAACAAGTGCTGACAAGGATGGGGAGAAAAGGGAAGCTTCACACACTGGTGGTGGAAATGTAAACTGAGACAGGCACTGTGGAAAACAGTATGGAGGTTCTTCAAAAAATTAAAAATAGAACTATCGTATGACCCAGAAATCCCACTCCTGAGAATAAATCAAAAGATATTAAGTCAGCGTGTCAAAGAGCCATCTGCACTCCCGTGTCCAAGGCAGCACTATTCACAGTGGCCAAGGTGGGGATCAACCTAAGTGTCCATTGGCAAATGAGTGAATTAAAAAAAAAAAAATGATACTGATAATCACAATGGAATATTACCATAAAAAAGAAGGAAACCCTGTCATTTGCAACAATATGGATGAACCTGGAGGACATTATGCTAAGTGAAATAAAACAGGCACAGGAAGACAAACACTGCATAGTCTCATTTACATATGGAATCTAAAACATCAAACTCACAGAAACAAAGACTAGAATGGTGGTTGCCAAGGGCTGGTGGGTGGGGAAAACGAAGGGAAGTAGGTCAAAAAGAAAAAATTTCAGTTACGCAAGATGAGTAAATTCTAGAGAATGAAATTAGACTCTTATCTCACACCATATATAAAAATATACTCCAAATGGATTAAACACTTACATACAACATACAGCGTGCTGACTAGGTAATGTTGCTGTAGTACATACTTGAAATTTCCTAAGACAGATCTTCAATGTTTTCACCATTAAAAAAAAGTAGCTATGTGAAGTGACATATGTAAATTAGCTTGAATGTGGAAACCATCTCACAAAATTTATGAAAATGAAAACATCCCATTGTAGACCTCAAATATGTAGAATTTTTAATTGTCAATTATGCCCCAATAAAGTTGGAAAAAAGAAATTCACATGTTAGTATCTGCTTGAACCATCTCTGGAAGACTACGCAAAAATGAAGTAACAATAGTGAAGAATTCAGAGCAGAAAAGGAAGGTTAAAGGACACGAGAGTGAAGGTCACTCTTGTCCTCCTCTTTTCCTATCTGTTCCTTGTAATGGTTCTGCCATATGCAGGTTGGAACTATGCAAAAAATAAATAGAACCCCTTGCCTAAAAGCATATTGTGGCCTAATACACAAATAGACTGCAACAAATCTTGCAACCCAGGAAAGATTTTATTGCTCTGGGTTTTTTTGTTTTGTTTTTTGGTGTTTTGTTTTTGGTTTTTTTGTTTGTTTGATTTTGTTTTGGGGTTTTTTTTGGTGGGGGTACCAGGAATTGAATTCAGAGGCACTCAAACACTGAGTCACATCCCACAAATAGGACCACTGAGTCCTATTTTGTATTTTTTTTTTTTTGGGGACAGGGTCTTGCTGGGTTGCCTAGGTCCTTGCTTTTGCTGAGGCTGGCTTTGAACTCACGATCCTCCTGCCTCAGCCTCCGGAGTTGCTGGTATTATAGGCATGCACCACCATGCCCAGCTATTGCTCTGTTTTAGGTAATATCCTGACATGATTTTGGATGTCAAAAGGAAGGCCGCAGAGATGTTCTTAAAATGAGAGGAGAGGGTTGATTTTTCTGTGTACAATAATGTGAAGAGAGTTTTGTGTTTCTGAGGGCAACTCTGGAAATACAGTAAATAACATGGGAGAGAAAGGCACCTGGTCACTTGCAGAAGGCCTAACCCTAAATAAGAAGGGCAGGCAAGGAGAGATTCCCTATGGCAGGGAATACCCAAAAGATTCCCAGGAACAGTGCTATTCCAAATGTGTCTCCTGCTGTATGCTGCAATGTCCACCAACCCCCTCACATGCACGCTACACCTCAAGCTGGCATAATACATATTAATATTGTGTTGGGCTTCAGAGAAAAGCGGGGGTCCCTAGTGGAGTCAGGTAGGCTGCCAAGAGGGAGAACCAAAGACAAGAAGTCAAGAGATAGTCAGACTGATGATATGGTAAATCTGGGTGCAGTTTAGATTGACTGGGAAATTTGCTCCCTTTTATCCCATGGTCATGGGATGGTGGGCTCTAGGGGGCAGCTTTCTATAGAATATGGGATGTAGATTCCCACTCTTTCATTTGGATATGATGATCCCTGAAGCCCAGCAGGCTTGGGCCATTTTTTACATACATACCTACTTGGAAAGCAATGGATGAGCTCCTGTCTCTTCCTGACTCTCTGTTCTCCCCTCCTCCTCACCCTTATTCTTTTTAAGAGGAATGCTCAAGCATATAAAACATTTAGATTCTGATCTAGCTGAAGGCAAAGACAGACTGGAGCCTGAGCACATTCACATCTTCTGATACCCGAGAGGAATAGTGCCACCTTCCCTTGACCCCAGTTAGGTAAATAAAGAGGGGTAAATGATTCCACCCAAGCATACCCAAGTCAAGCCAGGGTGCTTCTCTCCACTCTGGTCTGCAGTTCCCTCCTAACATAAACTCTTCCTGAACCTTGGGCCTCACCCCTCCACTGTGCAACCCTGCCGGAACCCAGCTACAGCCCACTGTAGCGATCACGCACTGACAAGAACCTAAGCAGATGTGATAGAGACTCAGATTCAGCACTATAGAAAATTCTCTCCAAATTCTCAACTAAGGAAAATACGTGTTTACTATGTTTACTATTCTCCCACTGAATCCACTTTACAGATCCCCCACCCCTTGCTAAATTTTCCTGCATCCAGGATCCATCTTTTCCTATGATAAGGATAGATCCAGCCCTGCAGAGTTAGTTAAGAGTCCCTTCTCCCCAGATGCACACTTCCCAAGGTCCAGCCTCTTCTCTGCCCAAGGCGGGCAGGGCCCCAGGCGTGACAAAGATGGCTATCTCCTCAGATCTGATAGCCCAGCCCCATGACCCGTTGCCACTGACGCTTCCTCACAGGGCCCAGCCTCCCCAGAAGCACATCGAGGCTTCCACCAGTCATTCGCAAGACAACCACAGCCCCATGTCACGATGTCCCGAGGCCCTAGAGGCCACTCACACAAAAAGAGCTCCTGCCCCAGTAAAGGAATCTTCCATCTGAACCCAGCCAGGGGAGCTATTCGGAATGCACACAGGCCAAGGTTCCCACAAGAGTCAGATGTACTCCACTCTAGGATGTGCACTCCATCCTTTCTTTGGGTACTGGGACAAAAAAAAAAAAAAAAAAAAAATCCTGCATTTCTCTAGTGTCTACATCTATTTGTTTGGCTTCCTCTGGTCACCTTGTGACATTTCAGTTTCCAGATCTCCCGGGAGACATGCAAACCCCTGGGGAGTCAAGGAAGGAACACACAGTGGCCATGCTCTTCCCACCATCATCCTCTGGACAACCCCTTCCTAGAGGTGATCATCCATGGGGCGGAGTGCTCCAGGGCCCCAGCTACAGCTCTGCTGACGTAGCTCAAATCCTCCTCTAGCGCTGCTGCCTTAGTGCCCTGAATTTGTCCATTTCCCCCAAATTCTTAACTCCCAAGTATCCTGACTCAGAATTTGGGAGTGAAAAGTCTCCAAGGCTGGAAGCAGGAAAGTGCCTGAGCTCCAGAATTCAGGCTCCTTGCCTCTCCTTCTACCCCAAGAATTTGTCCCAGACAGAGGACAGCACACAACTCAAGGATGGCACTTAGGGAGAAAGCCCTGAGTGGAACCAGCTTAAGAGCAAAAGCCACCAGCCTGACCCTGCTCATTTATCCCACTGATACATGCCTTTCAAGCACCACCTACTCCCCGTCACACACCCCAACCCCAGTCATCAGCCATAACTTTCAGGACAAAATGAAAGAACTGTGTTCTCCATTAGAACAACATACAAGATTGCACTCACCTTTTGCCAAGACTGGAACAGTTGCTAGAGGATTTCCTTCCCTCCCACCCACCCCATGCCAACAGTGTTTGATTCCTTTGAAACACCATCTGGTAGAAATCATAATCACAAATATTTAAAGCTCCAATTCATAAAAAGTAAAAGAAAGAAAACACACACATGCACTGGCCCTACCTGTAATTTGGCAAATGCCTAGGGAGACAGCATTATCCGAAAAAGCACATCTAAACACCCCCAAAACTTTTACTGGCTCCATCTTATTCCTCCTGAGAGCATTCGGACTCATCTACATGGGCAGTACTGAGAAAGGGGAAGAACAAAGTGACGACGTGACAGCTTCCCATGGAAACTCAGGTGACAAGGATGATGCTCCAACACGCCATGCTCCTCCTGCAGCACAAAAAGGCTAGACAACGAACCATCTGAAGTGGAGTCAAACGTTTGGGTTGAGATTCCATGTGGCTCAGGACCCCAGGCTAAATAAAAGCACACTCTACGCAGAGCTGGAACCTTTGACTTTCATCTGCCAGCCCATGAGTACCCAGGGGAACTGGGCCTCCCAGGCCTGGCCTGCATCCTGCGAAGGTTACATACCTCAGAAGGTTGAAGCTCAGATCCAGCCTCTTTGCAAAATGTCCACAGTCCCTGCCAAGGTGTTCTGGAATTTCTCTGCAGTCTTGGCCTATGTAGGACACCTGGAAATTAAATGGAACAGAAACAATGTGGCAAACGGAAATTACCCAGCTGCTCACAACCCTGAGTCATTGATCTGATGATTGCTTCCGCAACTTTAAACGCATGCTCCTCACACACAAAAAGGCTACACTGTGACTGTTTTCCTGATCAAATCAGCTTCAGGGGCTTCAGGGACTCTGCCAACAGCTCCCCTTTCTGATACAGCTAGTGTGATGGAGACTAATCCTGGCACGATGGAAATTAGACTAAAATTGGCCAGATTCAGGTGTCCAAAAGAAACCCCAATGTCAGAGCACATGGATACAATCGTAACAATCAGCCTCTCACTCAGGGGTCTTTCCAACAGCTGCCCCTCTGGCTCTCCTTCTCTCTCCCCTACACTGTCCCCTTCCAATCACTCTGTAGTGCACGTGCTCTCAGAAAAGGACACAGCAGATGCACTTACTGGCATTCAACCCTCAGGGTGCTGAACAAATAGAGTTGGTTAAGAAAACCTCCCCAAACTGCCAATTCCATCTCATTACCATTGAGTCTAAAATGCCCTCCACTCTCCAAATGATGCTTCGAAGGTGACAGAGCAATGACATGTGGCCAGAGTTCCCAAGTCTCCCTCTTCCAGGGAGCCTTTTGCAATCAACCCCATTCAACTGACAGAGCTGCCTCCTTAGGCATTTTATTTTACTTATTCATTCTAAATGCCTGGCAAGTGTTCAAATGTTATAAGGCTGAACTGAACTTCAATCCCAGAACCTGACTGAGAAGGTCTATGGACTTAATCATTACCCCAAATACCCACTCTGGGGAGCCCATTTTACAGATACCTTCCAGATAGCATTCTGATGGCAGAACTGGCAACGAATTCCAAAACTGGAAAAATGAACCCATGGGTCAGAGATGGCCAATGGGTCACAATGTGTGATCCATTCCCGAAGTACAAAACCTTCAACTCCCAGGTGGAAATTCAGGCCTGTCACGTGGCCACCACCTTGATCCTGTCTCCCTACAAACTTACATTCTTCTATGCATATAGGCAAACATGTCTTGGAATGAGTGGGGGGTACAAAAATAAGGCAGCCATCTTACATTCTCAGATACTAGGTTGAACCACAAGCATTACCAACATCCAACTATTGGCCCTGTAAGACAGAACCTTCATATGACTCACCCTAATACAAATCACAGTACACCCTAGCACCTTCCGTTTTTCAAGTTATCACTCACTCCTCTCCTAACCAAAGGGGGTAAACCACTGACAATACAATAACCTGTTTTCACTCTCTTTCCATTCATTCTTCTTCAGTAATTTCATTCCAGGAGGAAACACAGTGGGGAGAACCCATAGAAAAATAGCTGACTGAAATAATTTGATTCATAAAGGTACAGGCTAAAAAATAAAGGGTTCTAGGTTCAATCTAGCAACCTCTCCCCTTTCTACATGCGGTACATCTTTCTTTTTTTAATTTTTTATTTTTTTTAATTTTTACAGACTGCATTTGGATTCATTGTACACAAGTGGGGTACGACTTTTCATTCTATGGTTGTACACAATGTAGATTCACACCGTACATATAATCGTACATGTACCTAGGGTAATGTCTGTCTCAGTCCACTATCTTTCTTTCCCCTATCCCCTCCCACCGCACTTCCCTCTACACAATCCAAAGTTCTTTCATTTTTCTCTTATCAACCCCACTGCCACCCCTCCTCATTATGTCTCATCATCCACTTATCAGAGAAAACATTTGGCCTTTGTTTTTTCAGGCTTGGCTTATTTCACTTAGCATGATATTCTCCAACTCCATCCATTTACCAGCAAATGCCAGAATTTTATTCTTCTTTGTGGCTGAGTAATATTCCTTGTGTATATATACCACAGTTTCTTTATCCATTCACCAATTGAAGGACATCTAGGTTGGTTCCACAATCTAGCTATTGTGAATTGAGCAGCTATGAACATTGACAGGCTGCTTTACTGTAGTATGCTGATTTTAAGTCCTTTGGGTATAAACCGAGGAGTGGGACAGCTGGGTCAAACGGTAGGTTCATTCCAAATTTTCTAAGGAATCTCCATACTGCTTTCCAGAGTTAGCCCATCTTTCTTCATAGATCCTTGTGTAATAAATTAAGTTCTGAGATAAGAAATCATACACCAAGGAGAGATCAGAGATACAAGGCTCAGATCAATCTAGGGACTTTGGTCTATCTCAAGAGATTCACTTAATCAGCAGCTTCTTTTGCATTATAAGTTTGCATTTACCCCCAGATCTATGGGGCTTAGCCAAAAAAAAAAAAAAAAAAAAAAAAAAACAATCTCACTCACCCCAGCCTACAACACAGCTTGTATGTCATCATCACTCAAGACCTCTGAGTCAGGGAAGCTGAGACTTGAATAGAGACACCAAGTTCTTTCCTTATAGATTAACCAAGGACTAAATCCAGTAAGGATCCAGCTTAACAAAACCTTTATATTTTATACAAGAAAATTAGGACTCCAGAACCCTGATCAACAAGATACAGCTTCTTAGTGACAAAGCCTAGATCAAGTTCTGCACCATGAATAAGAACTTTGAACTTAGGAAGTCCTTACAAATCCAATGTCAATGTAAGTGTTCTTGATCTCCAAGTACCAATGGTGCCTCTATCAAGAAGTTTTGCTTCAAAATCTTCCTGCTGAAAGGACCATGCTGGATGGCCCAGGAAGAACACCAGAACCTGGGAAAAGACGGGGATACTTGCTCCCCCTTTTCCTCTCCTTCAGAGGAGACAGCAGTACCAAGGACAGCTGTCTCCGTGAAGCATTTAGATCACAAGTTTAACCGTTTCATCAGCTTGTTTTTATTATATGGTCTTAACAGCAAAACATCTTAAGAAAACGAAACAAGACACAACTTGGTCCCATTCCATCAAGATGAAGACCAAGTCTCCAAAATTTAGCATGAGAACCAACTTGATAGGCCATGCTTGGACTTTCCCTATAGTTAGCTGGCAATTTTTAGAGATGTCAGCTAAACCCACCAGGCTGGGGGACTCAAATTAGCTGGAAAAAGGTTTAAGAGCAGCAAGCAGTCACTGCTGAGCATTGCAACCAATGACTAGGAGACAGACTTGTCTAAGATGGGCTTCTGAGTGGAAGATCTCTCAGGACATAGGGAAACTTCTTAGTGCACAGGACCACCTAATATAAGACACAAGGCCTGAAGAACCAGACCAAAAATTATTTGCTTTTTCAGTAAGCAGGGAAATTAACAGGGTCTTTTTGTTTTTGTTTGCTTGTTGGTACTAGGGATTGAACCCAGGGTTGCTTTACCACTGAAGCTACATCCCCAGCCCTATTTTTTTTTTTTTTTTTTTTTTTTTTTTTTTTTTTTTTTTTTTTGAGATAGGGTCTCACAAAGTCGCTAAGGCTGGCCTTGAACTTGTGATCCTCCTGCCTCAGCCTCCTGAGTTGCTGGGATCACAGGCAGGTGCCACCACACCCAGCAAAAATCAATTGCTCTTAAATGGCACACAAGCAATAGCACATCCAGGACAAAAAGTCATTGCATTTAGTCAATTACCTTAGCTTAGACTGAATTAGAACAAAGTTTTGAACTTTTAACTTTCCTACTTTATATAATTTGTACCCCTTTTACCTTGTGTGGAATAAGAGGACAGATCATTAACAGGCATTAACATCATTAGCAGGCAAATGAAAATAGGTTAAGTTAAAGATCCCTACAGAGGGGAACACCAGAGAGGGAACCAGAGTGTCTGGGTGGGATTCCCACCCACGCACACACTCAGCCCCTCTGAGCAGAAACTGCAGAAGACCAAACAGCGAAGACCATAGGTTTCTCTTTGCCTTTAGGACAGTCGCTCCCAGGACCTTCCTGGACATAATAGATTTGTCAGTAGTCAGACTGAGGTGGGGATTATTTTATGACGCCTATCTCTAGGCAAGGGTGGGGGGTTTTCAATATTGTATTTGAATTGCCAGAATCACTGTCACAGTAAAAACATCCCTAGGTACAAAAGTATAAGTCCCTGTGCTGCTACTTATTAGCTGTGCTATCTTACACAAGTCACAACCTCCTGGGGTCTGTTTCCTCTTTTGTAAATCATCCTAACACTACTAACTGCCCCAAAGGCAGTAAGGATAACATAATAACTCACTTTTATTAAATACCAACTATGTACCCATCAGTCCTCAAGAAACAACCCCCATGAAATGTGGAAAAAATAATTCAAAAAAAAAATGAAATGAAAATCAATTTTTTTAAAAAAGTAACAGTTCCATGAATCACATATTATCCTCATTTTACTTATAAGATTGAGATAACAGTAAAGGCACAGAGCATTTTCCTTGGCACCTAGCAATCACTAGGTAAATAGTGCTGACTCCGACCACTGTCCCTATGGGAGAGATTGGTTATTTCCAATGTCTCTTGAGCACAAGATTTTAGTGCTCAAATACCAAGGTTGCATTTGTGTCTATAATTGCATCGATGCTACTACAACTTTGATTGTCATGCATTAGTAAAAATAAAGGACAATGCTGAATATAAATGAGGATTTCGAGTCAAGAGAAGCAAATGAAGTCAGACCCACGTTGAAGAGAAAGATTTTACAAAGAAATGTGATGGGAGGACTAGGACATCCCCAAGCATGTGCTGTGACAGGCCTGTGGAGCTCTAAAAAAGCAGCTGAGCAGCAGTCAGCCCACGGTGGCGTGGAGAGCAGAGATCTAGCTTCAACCATACATCATCGTCCATCACATTAAATGGTTTGTTATTGGATTTTTCTCTTCTTTACACTTAAACCATTATTTTATTTGGGATTCACAGGACTAAATATTAAGAAAGTTACATCTGGCTTTATGCTTATATATTTCGATAACATTGCAATACAAATGAGAGAGATACTACAGGCTCACGGGAAATTTTGTGGTTTTGTTGTGGTTGTGTTTTTTCACCTTTTAAGAAGGATTGAAAATAGTAGTTTGTAGAGACTGGACAGGTGGAGGAAGCGTTAACAGGTACAGAGGTGCTGTGGATAAGAGGAATAACTTCTAATCTTCTATAGCACAGTAGGGTACTATAATTGATAACAATTGGTTGTGTATTTCAAAACAGCTAGTTACTCTGAAAACTTTCAAAGCAAATAAATAAATGATCTGTTTTAAGGTGCTGAATATCCCAATTACCCTCTTCTGATCATTACACATTGTATACATGTATTGAAATACCACACTGTACTCACAAGTAGATATAAGCATGTGTCAAAAAAAATTTAAAAAGAAGGCCCCACCAAAGTTTGAAAAGTACCATGCTACACATTCAAGGTGCTACCCCTAACAGTTACAAATTGCCAGAAGCAGACTGCTAACAAATACTAAATCCACTGACCTGGGCAATTTAGGAAATGAGGTACTAAAACCCCAGGGGGGGGGCATTTTCTAGCCTGCCTTCTTACCTCCTCCCCAGACAGTTCCATCTTCTTAAAGCAGTCTCCAAAAGCCCAAAATGTCTCAGGCACACTTCAGTGAATGCCCTTGAGCTGTTCAGAGTAGGATAAAAACAGGAGGTGCTGGAAACATCAAGTTTGGGAAATGGGGGTAGGAAAAGGAGGCCTGGAAAAGCTCACAGTTCCACTGACTAGTGTTCTATAAACTTGAAAGAAGCTTCAGGCAGAGAATGCTGGGTTTGAAAATGCAGAGAAACCTAGGGTTTGAGGACAGGGACCACTCATTTCTGAACTCTGGACCTTCTGCGGCTGCCTCCTAACAGTCTATGAATATAAGGACAGAGGCAGCAACAACAAAGGCCTGGGCAGTGCAGACAGACCATGAGGAGGCTAATTTCTAACAACACCCAGTGGTGCCTGGTGCATAGTAGGCACTCAATAAACAATTGTGGAAATGACAAGACCCCCCAAAAAAAAGAGAGAGAAAAAAAAATTAAGAAAGAAACAGGTAGCAACCAGTTTGGTGGAATGCACAACCGGCCCTCACTGTATCTGTTGAAGCTGTAAAACCCCTTAGACGTCTAAAGAGAAATCATTCCTTTTAGCCCAAAGTAATCTCAAAATCCAATTGTGCCTGACACTGCCTGCCTTAGGCAACCCAAGGGGAGTGCTTCAGAAACTCAGAACTGCTTCTTCAGGGTGTGCCGAGAAAGGCGGGAAGTGGGAGGACTAGCTTAATCAGAGAGCAGAGAAGAGGTTAGAGATAGAGACCGGGCTTTACCAGCAGATACAAAACACCTGGCCCCAGCCAGGCCGAGTTCCTCCCTCCAGCAATGAATAAAAACACCTGAGGCTTTACTACAGGGCTGAAAGCATGTGATCCAGGTGTCTATCATCCAGGGCTGAAATTGGAGTGTTATCTTCCCCAGGAACACGTGTTCAAGGAATCAAGGGTGCCACTAAAACTGTAGAGAACGCTGGCCTTCCACCATCCTGGGATAAGGAGGCCACCTTAACAGCAGAACCTAGTCAGCGGCCCCCCAGATGCATTATGATTTTCATTGTGACTTTGGTGGCCCTGGGTGTTTTGCCTCCATGTCCCTCATTTCCTCCACTTAAAATACATCAGTTAACTTCTGTTTTACAACTGCATTGGTATAAAGATGAATACACTGTTACATATTAAAACATTTTCTTTGACCAATAGTTCTTTTTAAAATTCAGATTATGAAGAAAAGAAAGTTTAAACACTTTCAGTGGGCCCCCAAAAGTACCGAGAGCCGTACACTGTGCGGAAAGGAGAAGTTGGTCCTGCCCGGCTGCTCAGTGGGGCGCTAGAAACAGCGGCGGCGGGGGGTCGGGTCCCTTCCCGCACTGCCAGGGAGCGTGCCAGGGCCGAAAGGCGGGCCTGTCCTCAACAGACCTGGGCAGGCTTGGGCACTTGACCCTCATCACTTGCACACGCAGCCCTCTCGGGCGGGGGCGCTGTTGAAACCTTGGGGGACCCCGACCCCGCGGCTCAGGTCCCGAGCGGGGGCGGGGCTCGCTCGGGCGGACTTACTTGGGTTCCACTGACCACGAGCCCAGCCATGCTGGCCAGGACCCGGAGGGCGCGCGGCACTGGGCTCGGGCGGGCAGCGGCAGCTGGGAGCGCAGTTCCGCACTGGGCGGTCAGCTGACCCGGCGGAAGCCCGAGGCGCGGGCCGGGCGCTGGGAACTCGGCTCAGCCGCGCGCCGCCGCCCTCCGCCCCGGACGGTCCTGCGCTGGTGAACCTCGCTGCCCGGCGCGCGCTGCAGCAGGTGGCCGGCTGCACCCGCCCTCCGCGTGCCCAACGAGACCGGACTCCTGGACTTCCCTGTCCCGCCCCCGCCCAGGGCCCCTTCGCCCCAAGAGGTGTCCTTCAAAATTCCATGCCCAGAACTTTATTTCCTTAATCAGGACCCGATTTGGGGGTGGGGGTTCCTAACAGGGGCCCTCAATCTGAGCCGTTAGTCTGGAGTGTAGAGTCCGGCCTTTCCTAAATTTCACAATCTAGGTTACATAACTGCCCTCAACTGTCTGAAGGAGGGGCCTCTTCGCCCCAACTCCTCTCGCCTGCTTTGGTGTGGAGTTGGGGAGTCAGTAGATGAAAGGACTCTCATGGAATGGGGTTTCCTTTTGTAGGAGAGAGGAGAGGGGGAGTTGAAATTTCCCTATAGCGTGCTGGCTAGGGACTGGGGTTGTGACTCAGTGGTAGAGCGATTGCCTAGCATGTGTGAGGCACTGGGTTCAATCCTCAGCACTGCATATAAATAAATAAATTAATTAATTAATTAAAGGCATGCTGTCCATCTACAACTACAAAAATGTTTAAAAATGAAGTGCTGTGTGGGCTCAGACCCTGTTCCCCTACACACACACACACACACACACACAGTCTCCAGCGGTTGTCAATAATAAACCCTAGGGAAGGAGAATTGAATGATGTCTCCAAATTTCAGGCTTCTCTTATACACCCCCTCCTCAGAGGAAAGATATCTGTTAAGCTCAAAGTCATCAGTGAGACCCTGAACACACACACACACACACACACACACACACTTCTCCCACCCCACCTCATCTGGAGGTGAGAGGTGGCCATTTCTGCCCCCTGTTTGTATGAAACCCTGTTCAGTGGACAGCCCTCTCTGGATGGATCCGAATTTTCTCCCTGCCTATGCTTGCCTATCCACCTCCACCCTCAGATTGCACAAAGTGACTCTGGATACCAATTATTTGTCTTCACTCACTCCCTATTGTGCCAAGAGCCAGCCCAGCCCCAAATGTTGTAGGGGACCAGGGTCATCGCCCATACACCTAGCAAAAGACAAGTTAACAAGAGAAAACGAATGTGTTGGATCAAAGTTTTAGATAATATGGGAGACTTTAGAAGTGAAGACGGAAAGATCCAAAGGAAATTCTTAATGCTTAGGCAAGAGGAAGAATGGACAGCTGTGTAGAAATGTGATTGGACAAAATGTGATGTCATAGATTGAAGGAAAAAACCCAGAAAGGCCGGTCCACATTCTTCTTGATCTCTGCCTACTATTCCATCCTCCCAGGTATGGGGTAGGAATCCTCTGGAATGAGGGTCTTATGACCTGCTATCAGATAAGGCAGGTCAGAGGATTTCTTTATGGTCAGCTCCTATCCAGAAAGGTGGGTTAAAGTAATATTTCTAGGTTTTATGGCTGGCTTTGGGGAAAGGAGTTTTAGTTTCTATGACCTGCCTTGGGAAGAGTAATTCTAGTTTCCATGCCTTGCTTCATGGGGAGGGGGTGGACAGGAGGGCAGGAGAAAGAGATTTTGCGTCTGAGGTGCTTCTAAGGTCTTCTAGTCTCCTTTAGTTCAAAATATGAAGCACGCCAAAGTACCAGACTTTGGAGTATCATTTTTGGATCCCCACCCTGTTCCCTTCAAACAGATGGGTATAGGCATCATTCAGCTGAGACAGGAACATGGAGTCCAGACGTGAAGACCTGGTCTCACACGTGTTGCAGGTACCCCAACCCAGCAAGCCTTTGATAACTGTGGCTCCCCATCTCCATGAGGGGACAATCACAAGTCTTTTGTTTTGTTCCCTTTGTCTAGACAGCACTGAGAAACTCCTGGTTACACAGCTGATGATAACGTTATGACCGTGGTGAAGCATTTTGTGGTTGTCGTTGTTCTCTCAGACTGCCCCGGTCCTACCTCGGGGCTACATGGGCCACGGTGTCAGCATTCTGATGAGCAGCTTTGGTCTCCGAGGGGTGACAGCTGGCGCCTCTGCTGGAGGGAGTGGACGCAGCCAAGTAGAGCTGTGAGAATGCAGACTTGCTTTCTCCTTTGGCTGTGTTTATTTGGGGGGTTCCAGGAAATGCTGCAACTCAATGTCCTGCAGGCCAAAAAAGAGAGCTTACCCTCCGGAGATCAGGGGATCAAAGGGAGCCTTCCAAGGCCTGCTGCCCAAGACCCAGCTCCCGCTCCCCATTCTCTGCTGGACACACCCTCTCTGGTCCATTATCCACTTTTGTCTGCCTTTCCTACAAGAAAAGGAGGAAGTGGGCCTGGGCCCTGACAGTCATGATACTCTGCCCTCCCTGGTCACCTTTCACCCTGCCTTCCTAGAAGGACTGTGACCAGTAGAAGAGGACTCAGGAAGCAAGGAAGCAGGGCCAAACCTATGCAAAGATGAAATCAAAGAAGCACCCTCCCTGTCTCACCAGAAAGGGTTGCTGGAGGCCCCCTCTCCTGCCTCTGCCTCCATGCACGATGCTTCTGAGCAGAGACTGTGAGGCGGACACTATGTAGCAATGACACCAAAGTGGACAGGGATCTTTTCCCCTTTTCAAGACCCCCTCACTGCTATTCCCCCCTCACATGGCCCCAAGTGACCAAGCTGAAACCCAATCTGGCCCTACCTAAATTCTTGCAACAGTTTCTACCCAACTATTAATAGTCCAAAAATTCTAGTGTGTTCCTCAGATCTCTTATAATCCCATCAAGCCTTAGCTCTGCAGCCTCTTCTCCTGCTTCTCCCATCTTCTGCTTGGCTCTTTCTTTCTCAGTGATCACGTCAAGTCAGTTAACTGTACAGGGAAATCACAAAAAATAAAGTTCAAGATAGCTCAGCCTGAGATGGCCTTTAGTGTTTGCAATGTCAACTGTTAACAATAGGGAGCTACTCAAAGTCCTTGAGCAGAGTACTTGGCTTAGACTGTTCCAGCTGCTATACTAACCTGGATGACTCATAAGCAACAGAAGTTTTGTTTCTTACAACTCTGGATGCTGGGAAGTCCAAGATCAAGGTGCCAGCAGATTCAGTGTGTGATGAGCCCACTTTGTGGTTCATAGCTGCCTTCTCAAAGTGTCTCACATCATGGAAGGGCAAGCTAGCTCTCTGGGGTCTGTTTCATAAGGGTACAAATGCCATTCATGAGACTCCACTCTCATGACCTAACACCTCCCAAAGATACCATCTCCTAATATCATTGACTTCAGGGTTAGGATTTAACATTATTGATTTGCAGGGGGCACAAACATTCAGACTATAGCAATCGTTTTCTGGATGTAGTTGGGGAGATTCCAGCAGAAAGGACCTAGATTCACCTCTGCTTACTCCCCTCAGCTTCTGGAGGTTACTCTTCAGAACAGAACAAAGAGAAGTATACACACCACATTTTCTTTATCCATTCATCTGTTTTTTATTTATTCTATTTTATTTGTTCTAATTTGTTGTACATGATAGTATAATGCATTTATACATTTTGATAGATCATACATAAGTAGAGTGTAATCTCATTTTTCTGAAGGGCATCTAGATTGGTTACATAGTTTGGCTATTGTGAATTGAGTCGCTATAAACATTGATGTGGCTGCTAACTGTACTATGCTGATTTTAAGTTCTTTGGGTATAAACCAAGGAGTGGGATAACTGGGTCAAATAGTGGTTCCATTCCAAGTTTTCTGAGGACTCGCCATACTGCTTTCCAGAGTGGTTGCACCAATCTCTAGTCCCACCAATAATGTATGAATGTACCTTTTCCCCCACATCCTCGCCAACACTTATTATTGCTTGTATTCTTGATAATTGCCATTCTGACTGGAGTAAGATGAAATCTTAGAGTAGTTTTGATTTGCATTTCTCTAATTGCAAGAGATGATGAACATTTTTTCATATGTTTGTCGCTCGATTTTATTTCTTCTGTGAAATGTCTGTTCAGTTCCTTAGCCCATTTATTGATTGGATTATTTGATTTTTTTGATATTAAGTTTTTTGAGTTCTTTATACGTCTTGGAGATTAGTGCTCTATCTGAGGTGTGTGTGTGGTAAACATATACACAATGGGATATTACTCAGCCTTAAAGAAGAATTAAATTGTGGCATTTGCAGGTAAATGGATGGAACTGGAGATCATGCTAAGTGAAATAAGCCAATCCCCAAAAACCAAAGGCCCAATGTTTTCTTTGATAAGCGGATGCTGATCCATAGTTGGGGGTGGGTAGGGAAGAATGAGGGAACTTTGGATTGTACAGAGGGGAGTGAGGGAAGGGGTGGGATGGGTGGGGATAGGAAGGACAGTGGATTGAGACAGACATCATTACCCTATATACATGTAAGAAAAAAATTTAAATAAAAAAAAGAACAAGGAGAAGGAGGAAGAGGAAGGAAGTGGGGGAAGAGGAGGAAGGAAAAGGAGAAAAAGAATCTCTGTCCCTGGACCAAGGAAGATTGTAAGATTGTTTCTTAAATTAAACAGAAATAATAAAGGTCAAGTTCTTTGGAGGTGAGACAACAAAGGAGCACTGTGGTAGGGCTGACCCTGGAGGGGAACAAATGATTCCCTTGGAATTCAAGGGGGTTACAAGAGTAGACTGAGGTAACAAGTCTACTGGGGCTCCTGGGTGAACAGGTGATTTCAGCCCTACCCCAAGAGCACTGAGAGACAAGGAAGTCTCACGTAGTCATCCCGGTTCTTCCTGGGTCCCTCACCCCATTCCATGACTGATGGAATATGGGACACAAGTTTCCCTTATCCTGCCCCATTTTACTCCACAGCCCCTCTGCCCAGCTTTCAAGGACCCTGTGCTAGGTTCTAGGGACATCCACAACTAACATATAGCCTTAGGGAGAGATGGTCAAATTTGCCCTCAGACATTTGCAATCGTGATCCTATTTTCTGAACCCGTGGAAGTGTGCCCCCCAATTTGTTTAAGTACACTCCTGAAACCCACCATACAGGAAGTTCAAACCAGACCTGGGCTGGACCTCCTGGGCCTGTGGATCTGGAGTTGTAGCAGGGCGCCTAGAGAGTAAGATAGTTCAACAACACAACTGGACACTTCCTTATCACCCTTGATGAAGAGGTCAGGATTATATTCCTACTCTCATTGTTGTTGGTATTATTTTTCTCTGGCAGAAGAGGCCCTTTCCCTTAGAGTCCTTCCTCTATCACATTCCTGAGGACAAAAAGGAAGATCCTGTTTATTCCCAATCAAGGGAGTTGATGCCAGGGTCAGCCAGAATCAGCAAAGCAGAAACTGATTCCTGAAATCTTCCAACTCTATGCATTAGCAGCTGAGAGAAGGACAGGACCAGTTGACCAAGTTTTCTTAGCATTTCTACCTGTCCTTAGCTGAGTTTCTAATTAGCCAGGTCTCCTTTCTTTTAGGCCCAGCCCCAGTTCAGGTTAAGATGGTTACTGTAATTATTCAGGCCCCAACCCCTATTTCAGACTCACCGGATTCATATTTCAATTTTATAAAAAAGCTGGATGCATGTCTATGAAGTGCTTTTTGTTGCTGTTGTAGCCTCCTTTGAGCCCCAAGGAGGGAGATTAGGAAGTGCAAGAAAAAGAAGAGGTTTCCAAGGCCCTTTCCCAAGTATTTGCGTATAAGTGAGAGGATTCAGGATTATCTGTGCTTTGAAACATCTCCAATATCTTCCGCTCAGAACAAATTGAATTTTGAAAATGTATCTTGAATACTCTTATAATATCAGGCATGAGTATTCATTTCACGAATGTTAGTTTATTATTATTTACTATTATAATTATTACTATCATTAATTCTCAGTGCTTCTAGTTTTGCATCTCTTTAGGTCTTCAAAGGTTGTGTTATTTCCCTATTAAAATGCAAATAGCAAGGAGCAGGAAGGAAGTGGGTTGAGGGAAGATGGGCACAGGAAAGAGGCTTCTTCTTTTCATTCCATTTCTTCTGTGGTTTTTGCAACATGTAGATACTACTTTTGCAATTAAAAAAGAATGAGATTGGCATGGAAGGAAGGAAAAGGAGAATTTACCACTGAAATTACAATATGCTCATCTTGTAGCATTAGTTTAACAAATCATATTTCCCAATTTGCCTGAACTTGTCAAATACTCTGGGTCTTGAATGGCCTTAGGAGGCAGGTCAGCTCTGACTTAGAGAAGGGTTCATCCTGGACTTTAAGAAGGAAGAGAACATGGACCAGAAAAGCAGATTTCCAACTGTATATGTTATGGTTTAGATATGAGGTGTCCCCCAAAAACTCAAGTGTGAGACAATGCAAGACAGTTCCCAGGTGAAATGATTGGCTCATGAAATTTTGAGCCTAATCAGTGCATTAATCCCCTGTTAGGGATAAAGCGGGAAGTAACTGTAGGCAGGTAGGGTGTGGCCAAAGGAGGTGGGTCACCAGAGGTGTGCCTATGGGGTATATACTTTGTGCCTAATGAGCCAGAGTTGTCTCTCTCTTCCTCTCCCTCTCCTTTCTGGTGCCATGTCCTGAGTCATACCCTTCCATCTTGATGTTTTGCACCAAGGGATGGAGTGGGTGGTCTATGTGCTGAGGCCTCTGAAAAACTTTAAATAAACTTTTCCTCCTCTAAATTGTTCTTGTCAGATCTTTTGGTCACAGCAGCAAAAAAGCTGATTCAAACATATATTGGGGCTGGGGCCATGGCTCTGTGGTAGAGCGCTTGCCTAGCATGTGTGGGTCACTGGGTTCCATTATCCCACCACATATACATAAATGAATAAGATAAAGGTCTATCAACATCTTTAAAAAATTTAAAAATTAAAAAAAAAAAACAGTATATTTTCAGCAGAGGCATTTTTTTCCAGAATCCCAGCTTGACTTGGGAGGTTCTGCCACTTGGAAGTTGGGGAAGGATTCCCCCACCCCCATCATACCCGCAGTTAAAATACATGGAACTTGACAAAATTTCAGTGAAGTGGTGTCCTAGCATCTGTGTTTTGCCCAAGTACCCCACAAGTAATCATTTGGATTTGTGATTTTCCAAAACCCACTGCTTTAGAAATCATCTACTCCAGTTACTGAGTGGGGAAACTGAGGTCTGGAGAGTAGAAGAAACTTGCCCAATGTCACCAGCAAACAAACAGCTGATCCCAGGCCAGACAAGAAAGCAGGACACCTCCTCTCCTAAATCCCACTACAAACAGGATGAGGCGGCTACAGGAGCCCCTGAAAGATGTCATTTCACATCTAATCACTTCTTGTCACGTTGTAACCATTTTCCTCATATGGAGCCCCACGCTGATGGATCAGAAATAACATTTTCAAAGTTATATCTGCAAGGAAATGGCTATTAATGTTCTTCCTCTCCTTTTAGAGCACTGAGGAATACATATTAATTTTCTCCCTACTTATATTGCCTATTTGCAAATTGTATTCACTACCCAGTGCTCCAATTTGTCCTACCCCTGAAGAGATGATGATGAATAAATGTGTTCCTGGAAATAAAGTAAAATACAAAATTTGTCACTGAGATTTATTTTTATAATTATTTACAGGGATTATTTTAGAATATATGGGGGGCAATAATAATAATGCACACATGAGAGTTCTACCATGATTTACCAATATTAATTCCAAGTCTCTCCCTACTTTTCGGAAAGGATGTTCTTTGCAACTGTGAGCCAGAGACAAAGCAAGCATCAGTTGCGCCTGGTAGCACCAGTGCCAGAGGCTGAAGGCCGGATGCAGTGCTGCTCCAGCCTGGTGGTGGTCCTGGTCCAGGAGCCCTCAGTTCAATACCTAGTTTTGCCACTAACTAAATGGTGCCCATGATTAATCCATTTGCAACTAAGCTTTTCTCAAATGCAAACTAGCTGCTCTAAGGAGTTTTGATAACTCTAATAATGCTATAGTTTGGACCTAGATTGTCCCCAAGGGCCCATGTGTTAAAGGCTTGCTCGCCAGTTTGGCACTGCTGGAAGGTGGTAGAACCTGTGGGGTCCAGTGGGATGGGCTCAGGTCATCAGAGAAGAGCCCTGAGGGGAATGAGGGGGGACTTTCCTCCACCATGCTCTCCTACCATGATGTGCTATTTCACATGGGCCCCAAAGCAACAGGGCCAATGAATTATGGACTAAAACCTCTGAAACTATGAACCAGGGCTGGGATTGTAGTTCAGCGGGAAAGTGTTTGCCTAACGTGTATGAAGCCTGGGGTTCAATCCTTAATACAAAAAAAAAAAAAAAAATCACTATGAAGAAAAAGAAACCTTTTTATAAGTACTCAGGGACTTGTTATAGTAATAGAAAGCTGACTGACACAAATAAAAATACAAGTCAATATGCACATTCCCTCCCCCCCCAAAAAAAAACCACTCACTAGTGGTTATTTATTGAGCATCAGCTTTATGCCAGACACTGGAGGGACAAGCAGGAACAGAGTAGATTTGGTCCTTATCCTCCAAGGTTTACGTTATGATGGGAAGAGACAGATAACAAGTAGATAGATTATATGATTTCAAATATGTGAAATACACTATTTCAGAAGGCACTGATACACGATAAGAAGACAAAAGCAGACAAGAGAGCGAGAGTGCAGAGGTGGGGAACGCTGCTTCAGCCTCAGCGTCCATGGTCTCTGCTAGCCTTCCTCCTGTGGACTCCTTGAGGAGTCCAACAAGGGCGGGAGTTGGGCCCCACTCACCCCATCACCGTGCTCTTGTGATGCACAGGCTGCAGGATTTCAGACAGCTGTGGTGTGTCCTGGGAAGGTTGCTCTCAAGAGAGGGATGTTTGAGCTGAAATCCAAATCATGAGATAGAATCAGCCCTGGGAAAACCTGAGAGAAGGGCTTTCCAGGCAGAGGGAACTGCAAACACAAGAGCTGTACCTGTTCTCATGTGGTCACTTTGCTTTGCTGGAGTGGTAAACTTGAACTCAAGAGCTTCCAAGGGCAAAGTGTCACCCTAGACAAAAATAAGAGTATCTCAAAGTCAATGGAATAGATGGACTCAGACTTCAGGACACAGTATCTAGAAACAGAGTCATGCATGGACACAAAGAGGTTCTATAGTCCTTTGAAGCAACCATGGTTTACTTGAAGAGGGAAACAGAAAGATTGGTAGCCCTTATAAATGACTGCATCTGCCCAGACGCTCACACACAAAATAGCACATAGACATACATGTAAGTGTGCAGACACACAAGACACACTTAAGCCGAGGATCCAGCACTGGATCTGGTGGCTACAGTCTGAACCCTGGACCCTGTTCCCAGGCACATCCCAATCTCCCATCTCTATTGACTACTAGTTGCCAATAGAGAATGCAATCATAGACAGTACTTCCTTACAACTGAGAGGGTTTACACCTTATATTGAGGTACTAGAAATTCAATCATTCAATTCATTCATTCAAAAAATACTTATTAACCAGGTTCACTGGAATGCACCTGCAGTCCGAGCAACTTGAGAGGCTCAGCATCCCTTGGACCAAGGAATTGGAGGCAAACCTGGACAATGTAGCAAGATTCCATCTCAAAAAACAATATTAGGGCTGGGGTTGTGGCTCAGTGGTAGAGCAGTTGCCTGGTATGTGTGACACCCTGAGTTCAATCCTCAGCACCACATATAAGTAAATAAAATAAAGAACCATCAACAACTAAAATAATTTTTTAAATTAAGTAATAATAAATAAAATTTAAGATGAAATTGAATATTTGAAATATATATTTATTGAGTGCCTACTATTTGCCTGACACTATTCTAACCTCTGAAGATGGAACAGAAGAACAGTCCCTTCTTACCCTTTGCAGTTGGGGGGATGGATGATACGCAAATGTAGTGTCAGGTGGTAATGAGATCAATACAACAGGGAAGGGAGAAAGAAGTGCCAGGGACACATGAAGTGACGAGGAAAGGCCTCACTGAGAAAGTGATATTGAAGCCTAACACTGTAGGAAGTGGGGAAGAGGTCAAGTGGACATCTAGGGGGAAATTATTCGCAACACAGGAACAGTGAGTACAAAGGCACTGAGGCAGGAGGCTGCTGAAAAATTTGGGATATATCTGAGTGACTGGAGTGAGTGAGGGGGAGAACAATAGTAAATGAAGTCAAAGTGGGGGACAGATAGGCCGAAGTTAACACTTCAGTTTGAACTTTAAGTGAAAGAGAAAACCTTGAGTAGAGGATGGGCATGATCTGACTCTCATTTTGTACAGATTGCTTTGACTGCTGTGCTATGGGCCATGGAGAGGGAAGCAGGGAGAGCAGGCTGCAGGTATCAGGGGAATTCTGGAGCTGCAGGCTGCACTGGACCTAAATATAAAGATGACATCAACCAATTTTAGATGACTTGGACATGAAAAATATGAAAAACACAAAAAAAATTCGGGTTGAGCAATTGAAAGGATGGAGTTGTCATATGGAGATGGATGAGAAAATTGGGGGATGGAAGGGACCAGGGGTCATTTTTGGACTTGATACATTTGAGAAGACTTTGAGACTTACAAGTGCAGATTCAAAGCAGACAGATACAAGGGTGTGGAGTTCCAGAAGCAGATCTGGACTAGAATTAGAAATCTGGAAGTCCTTAGCTTGTAGATGGCATATAAAACCCTAAGACAGAAAGAAAAAAATCTGAAGATTGAGCCATAGTGTTCTCTGGCAGGGGTCAAAAGAATCACAATATGACATGTGAAGGGGCAGCTGGAGAGGTTAGGCAGGACCAAAGACAAGTTAGGACCCAGAAGCCAAGAAAAGAATGATCAAAAAAGATGGGGGTTCCCAAAATAACAGCAATTCAGTCAAGGATCATCAGGGGATGTTGAAAGTGTTGAGTGATCTCAAAGCATCACCATACAGATAACCTACAAATTGCAAAGGGGTAAAGCTACCTATACAATGGAGAGGCTTAAAGGTCACACTTCCCAACCAAGAGCTCAGATGCAGCATCTGCAAGGTGATACAACCTGACATCTTGGGCTTCTAATGTGACTCATTGAGAAGTACACACCACTTGCATGTTTTTCTTACCAAAAATGCTTAACCAGAATCCACTTAGGAGAAAATAGTCAAATCCAGAAGGTGGAAAATTTTACAAGACAACTAGGTTAGACTGTCCAAAATGTCAAGATCATGGGGGCAAAAGGACTGTTCTAGATAAAATGGCCTAAAGAGATATAACAATAAAGTACAATACATAATCCTATATGGGATACTGGACCTGAAAACAGCTACGAAGACATTTTAGGGGCAACTGGGAACATCTAAATATGAACTGATGATATTATTGAACTTAATGAATTAACATTACTCTGCTTAGTTGTGCTAATGGTATTGTGATTTCATTAAAAATATATATATATATCAATTTCCAGTCAGGCACAGTGGCACATAACTGTAATCCCAGCAACTTTGGAGGCTGAAGCAGGAGGATCACAAGTTCAAAACCAGCTTCCACAACTTAGCAAGACCCTGTCAATAAATAAATAAATAAATAAATAAATAAATAGAGCTGGGGAGATAGCTCAGTGGTAGAGCACCACTGGGTTCATTGCCCAGTACCACACACACACACACACACACACACACACACAAAGTGAAAAAGAAAACATATCCTTTTCTTTGGGAGCTACAAGCTGAAGAAATTAGGGGTAGACATCAAGATGCACATGTCTTTAAAATAGTTCAGAGTGAAAAAATGGGCAAGAGAGACAGAGGGAGAGACACCAACATGGCAAAATGTTAAGAGCTTGTGAGTCTGGGAGAAGGGTACTGGATGTTCAATATCCTATTTAAAATTTTTCACAAGTTTAAAATTTCTTGGAATAAAATGTTAAGGACTAAAAGAAAAAAGGATTGATCAACTATATCCAGTACCTCTTAAAGCCAAGTAAAGTGAAGACTAAGAATTAACATCAGATTTAACAACATGTGACCTGGACAATATGGGCAGTAAAAAGAGGCAGGCAGGGGCTCCCGTAAAGAGCTCTGTAGGCCTTCCTTGGAGGACAATGGAAGTGAAACGATTACACTTGTGTTTCAGAGTAATTGGTCAGACAGTTTGGGAAGGATGTTTCAAAGGGGGAGAATAGACCCTGAAAGTACACCCAACCCCAATTCCCTGTTGTGGAGGCCTGAAGGGAGAGAGTAGCAGTGGGGATGTAAAGATTTGGGGCCAAGCAAAGGCCTAACAGCCCAATTTCTTTGACTTAATACTTGCCTGAGAGTGGAGGATGGAGGGGCCAAGATGGCGCCATCCACTAAAATACTAACTGGGGGGTGATGAGTCCTGCTTAGGACCTGATGCATTTTAAGTCTTCATGCATTGTGCCCTCCTCTGGGGGAAGCAGCAGGTGGGACACTCTGAATTGTCCCCACACCACACTCTGCTCCTCTAACATCTGAACCAAGCTCAAGGTACAGGGGTTATGACTCAAAGTGACAATGACCTGATGATGCCTTAGTTCGTGAAGTCTCCATGTCCTGGGACTCCCTGTGCCCAGAACCCCTCCAAGTCCTGTCCACCCTGTGGACCTGTTCTCCCAGCAGACCAGCTTTCTGTCACTGCTCCAGCATCTGAAATGCCACGTTAATGCTTCTTTCACGTGCCTGGCCTTAATGCCTGCTGCATAGTGTATATTTTTATCTGTTCGGGACTTACTAACACGGTGGTCAGCTCTTTGAATATAGGGAACCAGTTTATATCTCAAAGTACTTCCAGCCTTGCCCAGAATAGATGATCAATAAACAAGAAAGGAGAAGGGGATAGAGGAAGAGAAGGAGGAGGCCACAGCTTAACACTAAATATGCCCTAAAAGCCGATTGTGGATTTCTGAGCCATGGGGAACGCTTCTCATTCCTATAGGTGGGGTGGAGTTGCAAAGGCCATTGCTGCCAGCAACCCCCTAATTCCTGAGTTAGACCCCCTGGTAGAAAGCCTCCCCAAGCACATCCTACATTGCTCTTTCCAAAGCTGTTTGCAGTGACTCACCCAATTAAGAGCATCTACATAACAAAGCCTCACCGGGCCGCAGAGGTCACAGAGACTGTGAAGTGTGTCTTTAGTGTGTGTGGCAGAGAAGGTTCACTAATTACCAGTCATTTCCACCCCTCAAGAGCCTGTCAGCCTTTGAGATGCAGGGGATAAAAGAATCCCCAAATTCCCACCCCGCACCAATCACTTCCCTCTCTCCAACCCACCCCTGCATTTCAAACCTGTGACTAATAAGTGCCAGGGATGGGTCTCTTCCCACCTGGCTGAGAGTGGGGAGAGGGAAGAGGAAGCTTCAATTCAGGAGCATTTTTTTAGCAATACACAACTGGGAGTTCTGCATCATCTGTTAAACAAGTAAGCAAACAAAATTTGTATTGTTTGTTCTCTACTTAAACAAGTAAGCATTGAGGGCTGCGGTTGGAGCTCAATGGTAGAGCGCTTGCCTAGCAGGTGCCAGGCTCTGGGTTCAATTCTCAGTACCACAAAAAAAATAAATAAATAAAAGAAAGGTATTGTGTCAATCTACAACTAAAACTTTTTTTTTTTTAAAGTATGCAATGTTTGTAGTAGAAACTGCAGGTGAGAAGGAGGAAAGTCCTGAGATGATCACTGGTCCCAGGGACAACTTTGCAGCCTGCTTTCTTAGTGACAGGCACTTATTGTAGGTGCATGCACATTTCTGATCTTTCAGAACTGATTTTTTTAAAATGGACTGATATATCTCCAATATCACTCCCTATGAGGACATGGAAAGAATGTTAGAGCTGACAGGGAAGCTAAACTGGCATAGCAGAGAAGGCTCATGTTGGGCATTGGAGCAGGAGAACGAGGTATTACGAGAAACTCTAAAAGCTGAAAGAGACTGTTTTAAGGCTGTAAAGAGCCCTGACTTTTGGAATTGAATCAAGTGATTTCCTCTCTAGGAACCTCAGTTTCCTTATCTGTAAAATGGGCTTCACGGTATATGCCTAAGGATTACTGTGAGGCATAAATATAGTTATCTCATACTAGACAAAGGTGCCAAAAACATTCATTGGAGAAAAGATAGCCTCTTTAACAAATGGTGCTGGCAAAACTGGAAATTCATATGTTAAAAAAATGAAATTAAACCCCTATCCCTCACTGTGCACAAAACTCAACTCAAAGTGGATCAAGGACCTAGGCATTAGACCAGAAACCCTGCGACTACTAGAAGAAAAAGTAGGCCCAAATCTCCATCATGTTGCCTTAGGGACCCAATTCCTCAACAAGATTCCTAAAGTGCAAGAAGTAAAATCAAGAATCAATAAATGGGACGGAACCAAACTAAAAAGCTTATTCACAGCAAAGAAAACAATGAAGAACATGAAGAGAGAGCCCTCAAAATGGGAGAAAATCTTTGCCACCTACACCTCAGATAGATCATTAATCTCCAGGATATATAAAGAACACAAAAAACTTAACACCAAAAAACACAAATAACTCAATCAATAAATGAGCTAAGGAACTGAACAGACACTTCATAAACAAATACAATTAGCAAATAAATGAAAAATGTTCAACATCACTAGCAATTAGAGAAATGCAAATCAAAACTGCTCTAAGATTTCATCTCACTCCAGTCAGAATGGCAATTATCAAGAATACAAGTAACAATAAATGTTGGCAAGAATGTGGGGAAAAAGGCACACTCATACATTGCTGGTGGGGCTGCAAATTGGTGCAACCACTCTGGAAAGCAGTGTGGAGATTCCTCAAAAAACTTGGAATGAAACCACCATTTGACCCAGCTATCCCATTCCTCAGTATATACCTAAAGGACTTAAAATCATCATTCTATAGTGACACAGGCACAACAATGTTCATAGCAGCTCAACTCACAATAGCTAAGTTATGGAACCAACCTAGATGCCCTTCAACAGATGAATGGATAAAGAAAATGTGGTACATATACACAATGGAATATTACTCAGCCATTAAGAAGAATGAAATTGTGGCATTTGCCAGCAAATGGATGGAACTGCAGACTATCATGCTATGTGAAATAAGCCAATCCCAAAAAAACCAAAGGCCGAATGTTCTCTCTGATATGTGGGGGCTGACTCACAATGGGGGATGGGGGAGGCTCACCAATTGGAGAAGGGATGGGGGAAAGGGCAGGGGGATGGGAATGGGAAAGACAGTAGGATGAATCAGACATAACTTTCCTATGTTCATATATGAATACTCAACCAGTGTAACTTCACATCATTTACAACCACAAGAATGGGAAGTTATACTCCATATATGTATGATATGTCAAAATACATTCCACTGTCATGTATAACTAAAAAGAACAAATTTTTTAAAAGGATTATTGTGGGGATTAAGGGAGATCCTGGTTGTGAAAGAACTATACAGACATTGGATGTTTTATTACTCACTTTAATAAGTGTTCATTAATTAGTGCCCGCTTTTTACTTAGCCCGCTGCTAGTCTGTGCTGAGAATATAAAGAAAGCATCTGGTTCAGGCCTGGAGGAGCTTACGATCTAATTGGAAAGTTGAACACACACACAAACACGAAGTTAAACACAAGAACTTAAATGGCTAATAAAAGATGTCATCAATTAGTAGATAATTAAGTGCCAGACAAATGGTACAGACAGCACTCCTGGGGTTCAAAGGTAAGAACGAACACAGGAGGACAATAATAACAACCACTTTGAGCACTTCCTAGTGCCAGGCACATGTATTATCTCGTTTCATTTCCCCATTGACCATATGAGGTAGGGTCCATTATTATATTCATTTTGCAGAGGAGGAAATGGAAACTTCAGAGAGGTTAAGAACCTTGCCCCAGGTCACACACCTAGTAAACAGAATAGTGCTGTTCTTTAGAAGCAGCAGCTGGGCCCTAGAGCCCACACATGCTGAAGGGCCCGTGCCCTGCTCTGCTGGAGGCAGGGGTGGGGGTCCTGATCCTGAGCTGGATGGCACAGGAGGGAGCCCCATGATCAAAGGCGGGCTGAGGCTATTCGGTTGGTATGAAGGCAAAGATTCCAGGCTGGCTGGATGACGGACTTGGGAAGTAAGATGACTGAATGAGACAATGTAAGACTGGCAAACTTCAGGGTAGAAAATGAGTTGGCCCCTAGGGTTTGGGGCAATGTGAGGTCCAACAAAAGCAGTTGGGAAGGTGGGGCTGGGGAGAGAAACCTTCTGAGGATTTTAGGTGGAAGGTGTGAGCTGAGAGCTGAGGCTCAGGCAGAAATGTCCTGGGAAGGTGGAACAATGCCATCCTTCCTAGAAACCCCTTTACTTACCCTACTTTTATCTTTGTGACATTTTGGGCTAATGTACCTTTTGTTCCTATGACTTCTGGCCTCATTTTAGCATATTTACTAACTCCTTTCACACTGGACTTCTACAGGAAGTAGCTCATATATTCATCCCAGAAATTCAGTAAATGCTCATATAGCTTACTTTAAAGGGGGGGAAGGCACAGTGTCACATGCCTGTAATCCCAACGACTCAGGAAGCCGAGGCGGGGGGATCAGAAGTTTGAGGCCAGCCCAGGCAACTTAGCGAGACCCTCACCAATTTAGTAATACCCTGTCTCAAAATCAAAAAGTAATAAAATAAAAAAATAAATAAAAAGGTGTGAGGCGGTAGTAAAATGGTAAAATACCCAATGGGTTCAAACCCCCAAACCAAAGGGGGAATCAGCTGACACCATCTGGGAACTGATCACCATTAAGGGGGATGTAGATAGAAGATGATTCTGTCTTGTTAGACACTCCTCCAAACCCTGCCCCCTAAGCCCAGCAGAACTTTCCTCCCCACCTCAGCCAGCTCCTCAGGCCTTGAGCCTCAACTGCCACTCCTCACCTCCATGGCCCCTTGTTCCTGCTGAAGGAGTTGGTCCCTATCCAGTGAGTGGCCAAAAGACCCCCTTTTCTTCTGAACAACTTGGCAGGCAAGTCCTTTGACTCTTCAAGTGAAACTTGGTGACTTTAGCCAAAGAACTCTGTGGTACCAACAGTCCCTGGAGGACAGAATATTCAGAAGCAAAAGGGGAGGCCTAAGAAAAACTCCTGAAAATGTATTCATTTAACTGATATTTATTGAGTATTGCTGATGTTCATGGTAGACTGAGGAATAAAAGTAACAATGACATCATTTGTGCCCTAAATACTTTCCAAGAGATGGAGGTGGGAGAGGAAGGGAAGTAAGAGATAGAAAAGAAAACAAAAGAATAAACTCTGAGCCCAGACATGAAGCATCTTGGCCAAGCATCTTGGCCAAGGTTGGGGAAAGTGCAGAGTGGTGTAAAAGGAAAACCTACCCCTTCTCTGATGCACGAGACCTCAGAAGCTTCAGGTCACCACCTTCCCAAGGCACTGCAGTGTAGGTGTGGTCCCGTGCCATTGATTGCTTCCCACAAACATTTTCTGAGCACTCCAAGGTACCAGCACTTAAGCTCTTAAGCTCTGCTGGGAAGAATCAGAGTTGATTGTCACCTGAGGTGGTCGATCTCGACAGTGTCCTTTGATGCCTTAGAAACCTTAATCAGACATATTGAGTGCCATCCAGGCTGTGGGAAGAGGGGCTAGAAGTAAAGGGGAGAAATTCTGTATATTCTCAAACCAGATGGGGATAATCATTCTTTTCCCACTGGGCTTCGGTAAGAACTGAATAAGGCAACGCTGTGACACTACCTGAAATAGTGTCCAGAACCCAGTAGGCATTCAATAAAACCATTAATATGATTGTCTCACTCCATTTGAGCATGACTGATTCTCTTTGCTGAACTTAACAGTTTTTCACTTGAAATCATTATCTGGTTGTGTTGGTGGCATTCAGCTCGACACCTCTTGGAGTCCCACACTTGTACCCATCATAGGACCCCACGGGCACCACTGAGCAGCAATCACCAGCAAGCATTTAGAAGCCACCCTGTGAGCCAGGCTATGGCAAAATCAGTTGATATTGTTGTTTGGTTGTGCGTGACAGAAACTAGCTCTGGCTAACTTAAGCAGAAAAGGCATCTTAGCAGAAGGATATTCTGCTAAGAAGTTCACAAAATCAGTGAGAAGGCTGGAGCTCCAGACTTGGGAAACGGACAGGAACTGACAGTGCCTGGGAAATGGGATACAGTTGATCACGCTACTGGAATAGTCTAGTTAGGTCGTGCCTGAGTGGCTGCCATTATCACAAAAGCAGACATGGCAGCAACTGTGATTTCCTCTCTGCCTCCCCTAGACGGTCAATGCCATTGCCTTAGGCTCCGTGCTGCTGCTGGGCTCTCAGAATCCCTGCTGTGGGTTTCCATGCTGCTCCCAACCCTCTGCTCATCTCTGGAGAGTTAGAGAGCCAGGAAGAGCATCGTGTTGATCGAACCTCAACTGCCAGGCCTGGAGAAACTTCTGTAGGTGGAAGCAGGCCCTGCTTTCCAACCAATGGGAAGGGGATTCAGATGCAAGGTGCCAAAGGCGGTTAAAATTAAAAAATTATATATATATATATATATATATATATATATATATATATATATATATTTCTTTTTTTTTTTTAAACCTTAAATGTGCACTATATAAGTTTACTGTTGCACTGAGAGTTAAAGGTATTACCAGGTTAGACTCCCAGTAATTTGGGCTACTCTAAATACCAAAGCCAGCCCCAATGAATGTTTGCCTGCCCCTAAGGCCATTTCTAAAACTATACTTGAAGGAAAATTTCTAAAGTAAGTTTCTAAAACCTTTTTGACCACTGTGGTGGTGTTTTTATGATGTAATGCCGTTAGAAATAATACTTGCTAAGGGGGAAGGTTCAGAATATGTTTGGCTGAAAATGTAAATATCCCCAGTTTCACTTAATTTTTCTAACACAATAAAGGTTCTGAAGGAGGGTGATTGCTGTTGATGGCACAATGTCCCAATAACATCAAGATTAAGTCTTTCTTTTATTCTTTTGGATTTTTCTTCATGGTCACAAGATGGCTGCTTCAGCTCTAGATATTAGATCCAAGGAAGAAGGGAGAGAAAGGAGAAAAGGAAGGTTAAACTATCTGCATTATCCTCTTCAATCATGAAAACAAGGGTGTTTCCCAAAGCTTCCCTCCTGCTTTGCCACTTCTTTATTTCTTCTTGTTCCTCATTTGCCTAAAGTGGGTTACAAGGTCAACGCTAGGGGCAAGGATGGTTGGGAAGAAGAAAACAGGTTTGTCATGATTGGTCTACACCAATCACAAATCACATAATGGACAAGGTACATTATTACAATATTCAAATGAGGAAAAAGGAGGGAGGTAGATATTAGACAGGATATCTCAATTCTAGTATCAGATTTGGCCATTGCAGGATTGGAAGTTGAACACATAAGCATGGGGGACAAGAGCTTTTCAGGAAGAGGAGACATAAGGAGTAGAAAAACACAGGCATGTGGGGAGAACAAAGAAATTCTATTTGGTGGGTGTGTAGACAGCTGTGTTTTGGGGTAATCTATTCTATGGAAATAAAATCACTGATTTCAAGGATACAAACACAAGAAATTTTATAAGGAAAAACAAACTGCTAACTACCTATATGTCCATTAATAGGGGAATGGTTGATAATAGGTATATACATTCTGTGGAATACTATGCAGTTAACAAGTGAATAAATTATCTCTGTCTACAACCCATTATATTAGCAAGAAAGAATGAGCAAAGTATAGAGACCCATAATACCCTTTTTTTCCCCCTAATACCCTTTTTTTGTATAAAAAAGCAATAGCATAATAGCCCCATAGTGTCTGTGTGGAGTTTATAGGAAAATAATGACATGGCAAAAGGCATGGAAGCTGCTAACACTGGATGCCCTAGGAGTCTGCATGAGAAATAGGGAGGAGTTGGGGGAGATCATTATCACTTCTCTTCAAATATCTTTGAGTATTTTTCTGCTTGTGGAGAACACATGTTTGTTTTATAATTCTGGAATGCATTTTAAAGCTTTTTAAGAGTAGTCTGGGACTAGATTTTGCCATCAAGTGTTACACAGAGATAGTAGGGCATCTCTGAAGATTTTTGAGCAAGGGAATTATGTAGTCAGGAAAATTAACAGGAAGGAGTATGTTTGATGAATTAGAGGGGAGAGAGGCTGAATATGGGCAGAACAATTAGAAGGTTCTTAGAGCACCATCTCATTTATTAGTTAATAAAGAACTGAACTGTGATTGCAATAACATGTAAAGAGAGACAGAGGAACGAGGGCCCAGGCTAGAGTCTTGGGGTGGGAGAATAGGATACATACCTGAATGCTGGGAGGACTGGTAACAGGGAGAGGTATGTTTTTTCTATTCAATTGTGTCAACCAGCACCTCTTTGCACTTTCAGAGCCTGAATAAGTGACTGTAAAACCATAGATAGTTCTCTTCTACCCCCACCAGCATCTACTTATTTGATATTTACAATATAAGGGATTCAAAATAACCATTACGTTTTCACAAGGTTTCTGTGATCTCCCCTTTTAAATTGAAAACATCTTGGGATGTGAGGCCATAGACAATGGTTTCAAAAAGTACAGTGCACTGCCATATGTAATCATTCACTTATTCAGCATAGTTGATATATATACACATGTGTGTGTTCCTCATATGTATATACACACACCCTTTCTTCATTCATTCCCTGAAGGACCAGCCTAGTCCCCGCCCCCCTTGGACTTTACCTTCCTGTGAAAGGGGCAGACTCTCAACAGGACATTCTATTATGGCTGAGGATTACAGGAGGTGGGAGGGGGCAGAGAGGTGGTGCCTAAGGTAAGATCCTAAGGAAGAGGAGGAGTGAGCCAGAAGAAGAGGACTGAAGGTCATTCCTGATAAAAATGGAAAGCACAGGCCCTGAGATGGGGAGTAGAATGGCACATTTGAGTTAACCAAAAGGAAGCTATGTGTAGCAGAAGCTAAGGGTGAGGGGGACTAAGAGGCAGACAAAGGCAAAAAGACATGACCCGCCAGCAATATGATGATGTAGGTTCAACCTGACCCTATGAACAATTTGTTGTTGTTTGAGACAGGGTAAGTTGCCGAGGCTGACCTCAAACTTGAGATCCTCCTGCCTCAGTCTCCTGTGGTTCACTTTTTTTCTCTCTCTCTCTTTAAGAAAGAATGCTCTGAAACTGGTCATGGTGGTGTATGCCTGTAATCCAGCAGCTCTGGAGGCTGAAGCAGGAGGATCCCAAATTCAAAGTCAGCCTCTGCAAGTTAGCCAGACCCTGTCTCAAAATTAAAAATAAAAAAGGGGCTGGGGATGTGGCTCATTGGTTAAGGTTCCTGGGTTCAATCCCTAGTACCAAAAAAAAAAAAAAAAAAAAAAGAGAGAGAGAGAGAGAGAAGGGTGGAGAAAAAAGAAAGAATGATTTGGCTTTGGCTGGGATCATAGGAAAACAAAAGGAGGCTCAATGGTCTGCTTTTCCCAGTAGGCTAGGAGCTAGCCAGGGACTGAGTTGTGCTCATTCCATTTATACCTTCCTACTCTCTTCTCCTCTGTTCATATCCTCCTTCTGCACAGCTCTGGCCTCAGCCATAAGTGCTTGGGGTTAACAGGCTAATCCTCTCCTCATCAGAGAAGTAAAAGACCAGGAAGACTCCCAAAGAGTAATAGGAAGGATGCTGGGATTTGAAGGAAAAAAGAGACTGGGATATGGATAGCATGCCAGTAACACAAAGCCAATTTCTTCTCTCTGTGCCCCAATTTTTTAATCTAGAAGACAGGACATTCAGGATACCTACCTAAAAGAGTTGCTTTGAGGGCATAATTCATAACAAAGTCCTCAGATACTACCTGGTAAAAATGGATAGTCACAAAGTGTTAGCTTTAGGTTTTGTTCTTCCTGAAAGATAAGTGGAACCTTGTAGGCACGGACTTTATTCCCACGGCTCTCAGAGGACATCCCACCTGATCCCACTGAAAGTTTGAGAACTCCTGGGCCCTCAGGTTTCAGGATCATCAAATGATCAAAGTTTGAACAAATCTTAGATATGAGTTTTGAGCCTAGATGGGTAATGTGTGGGTGCTTCTTTTCTTACGATTTAAAAGAACCCCAGGCCGGGAGAAAGGGAGCTAGCCATTGACCTCCCTGGAAACCCCAGTCCCGGGTCAGGTCTCCAGTCAGGGCCGAGGTCTTGCCTGGGCAGCAGGGGCGGAGCACCGCGAGTCAAGGGCGGCCGGCGCCGCGGAGAGGCGGGGCCTGCGCGTCAGCCCGCAGCCCCACCCCCAGCGGAAGTGCTTCTGGGTCCGCCCCTCCTCTGGAGACCGGTTCCCCGCGCCCCTCCCGCTGCCTGATCTCCCCGGCGCAATTCCGCTCCCGCAGCTAGTCGAGCCAGGGTCCCAGCACCCGTCCGGGGAGAGGGCCCCGGGTCTGCGCATCCGGCTGTCTCGGGCGGTGCTCTCTGTCCCTTCCACTATCCTGCCCTCTCTACCGTTTCTCTGTTATCTGCGCGGCCGCAGACGGCGCTGGGGACCGCACAGGTAAAGTCTCGGCAAGTAAGGGCGCAGGTGTGGACGCCTCCCGGGCCCGACCCACTAGAGAGAGATCGACAGCACGTGTCGGCTTTTTTTTCCCCGACGCGATCATATTGACAGTAGGGGATTGGGGAGGGCGGACGTGAAGCCTGGGAACGCTGCAGTGCAGTGGGGAGATCTAAGGGGTGGGACTGAAGCCCTGGAGCTTGGGGGCCGAGTTATTTGTGTCCCCGGGTCTTGCGCAGTCTCCGTTGTGCCTGGGAGATGGTGAGCTAGTTAGGTGTGAGTGGATCCCGGCCGTGGTACTGAGGATTGTACTCCCAGCCACCCTCCGCGAGGACTGGGTTCTGACAGCCGCCCCGCCCGGGGTGTTCACAGTCCCAGGTTTGCAGAATGAAAATCAATAAAATCGATGCAATGGCAAAGAACACGAAACATGTTGGGTTATTATTATTTGCGTTTGTTAAATTCTTTTTTTTTTTTTTTTTAACTTCATTCTTGGAAAAGGTGGCTTCAGCTTGGATCAGGGCCTCGGTGAAGGACGCAAAATACCTCCTGGTCCCTGGGCAAGAGACTGAGGCTTGTCCTCAGCCCAAAGCCGCGCAAACTTCCCCCGGCGGCTGTGAGTGGTCCGACAGCAGGAGGGAAGCCCCGGGGCGCTCTCGGCTTCCAGACACGGCTTTCCCCCGCGCCTCTTCGTCTGCCCTTTAGGGAGATGGCCCCCTCCACCGACATTTCCCCGGTTCACCACCCCCACACCCCGGGGGCCGAGCCTCCTCCCCTCCCCCGCGCTCTCCCCGGCGCTTTAAATAATGATATTTGCATGCAGGGAGCGATTCATAAATATGTCAGGGCCGGTGAAATATAGGCAACATTTCAAACTTTCTATTTAAAAAACATGAATTATGGCCGCGGAAAATGTGTTCCCATTTAAAGGCGATACGAAGTATTTGGTGTCTCGTCCCCGGGCCCATCCATCACGCAGACAATAAAGAGAGTTTTTCGCCCTGACACCCGCGATTTATGGGCGCCCTTCTCTGCCCTCATCACTCACCCGCCGCGGCCGGCCCGGCGACAGGCCCCGCGGAGAGACGAGAGGCCGCCCCCGCGCCAATCCGCGCGTGCACTTTGCGCCCTCGCGCCCCGAAAATGCAACTCCCAGGGGGAAGCGCCCACTGCCGGGAGTTAGGGGATCACCAAGAGAGTCTGAGGAGGCAAGTTAGAGTGGGAACCACATTCGTCCTCCCACCCCCGCGCAGGCCTTTTTCCCTGCTGGGGTCGAGCCCTCCCAGGAGTGGTCTTGTGGGTACCCTGTACGTCCGGGCCTTGTCTGCGGACCGTTGCGCGGAGCTGGGAACTTGGCAGCTTAAGCGTTGGAAGGTTATTTAACCGCTGACTCGAGGTGAGGGCAGAGAATTGGGCACGAGGCTGTCCAGGCTGATATAGCCCCAAGGAAGGCGAGCTGTTCTAAAGTTTCTTGAGCCGCGGGGCAGACACTTTGGAGCAAGGCTTTCGGCAACTTTTACAATGCCACCCCCCTCACCTCCCTAGTGCGATCTCAAAATCAAGGTGTTCGTCCTCGGCAGCTAGAAAACTCTTTACCATCAGGAGCTGAAGAGTTGTGGATAAATGAAGGAGGGGGGCTTCCCTGGCATTTGCCTCAGGCCAAGCTCCGACACCTGGTGCCCTCTTCGCCCCCGCCCCACCCCACCCCACACTCTCTCGCACCGGTCCGCTGTCGTCTCAAAACTGCCGCTGAATCTGTTGCAAACTTGAGTCGAGGGAAGTTCGGACTACTTCTGCAGGGGTTTGCTTTCAGTTTTCGTCACCGCAGGACAGGTTTCTGAAGCATGGGCAGAAGCGGGGTCTGCCAGGCACTGTTGGTCAGCAAGAGGCCGCTCGACCAGTGGGCGCCGCTCGTCCAGCCTATTTCGGAGGGTAGACCCATAGCAGCCCAGACACAAGGAGCCACCTCGAGTCCCCGGCTGGGCCAAAGCATACGCGTTCACGCCAGCGGGAAGCCTTTTCCTGCTGGATGCCTGCGAGTCGGATTTATTCGGAGAAACGCAGCACAAACGACAGCCAGAGAAATCCCGTCGATTCTAAAAATGACAAGGTTGAATTTATTAGATGGAGATTCATGTGTAAGTGCAGAGAGAGAGAAAAAAATGGTACAAATAGCTCCACGTCCAGTGGGAACATCACTGATAGCTTCTGGCTGGCTTCAAGGGCATGTAACAAAACACATCTGAATACTTAGATCTATAGAAGGATACAAAATATTCTTAAATTCTCGGTGTATGCACATATGATTAAGTTGGAAAAACCTGGAGTAAGTGTCTTTTTACAGCTCCTGTGTGGGTGTCATTTGGGTCTGAGATAGAACTTACATCCAAATAACCACCTAGTGAATATTTCCTATAGTCAGACTGGAGGGTGCCGGTATCTACAGCTCTTTAAATATCTGCAGCGTGGCAGAGGTGAAATAAATACATTTAAGAAAAGCAGGCGGACAGATAACTGAACCACTTCATCAATAGAATATTTCTGGGTATGGAAATAAATAGCTCTTCAAGGTCAGCTGTGAAGAGTCAAGACAGAGGGGCTTTGGGGAACCCTGTGAGGGGGTCACCCTCTTGCAACTCAGTGCACCAAGCAGGCTGAGTCGGGCTCTGTTGGATAATGGCGACCTCCAACCGGGTGTGACTGCTGGAGGAGCCTCAGCCTGGAAGCTCAGCATTGCAGAGCCTTGGAGTTTCGTTCACCCAAATGCAGGCCCAGAAAGAAAGGCTTTGAGGAGTGCTGAATCTGGCATTTAGGGTAGCAGGGCCTGAGGTCCTGTGGCCAACCTTTCTTCCTCAGACACTTCGGCCAGTCCTCCATCCTGGCTCCATCCGGCGCTGGCATGGACGACTGGGTCTATGAATTTGAAGCAAAAGTGCAAAATAGGGCAAGTTGCCCTTGATACCAAGGCGTCCCACAGCTTCAAGCCAAAAGTCAAAGAAGGTCACGATTACACCTAGACCCCACCTAGCCCTGGGGCTCCAATTTGAAGCCATAGAAGCTGTTACCTAAATGAATTTATTTATGAAATACTAGGCACCCCTCACACACTCAGTGCGAAGTTCCCGGTGCCCGGTAGGTCCCCGCCATTTGTTGGCAAAGCCCAGGCAACACCAATAGCGAGTTGCAATTGTGAAATTTCAAGACAAAATACTAATTCCAGAACAGGCATTTGCAACAATCCACCCATTCAAATTGCCCTGTGCTCGCATTCGCTCTCTCCTTCTTCTCCTCCGACCCCCTTCGAAGGCACTCAGCCTTTAAACAAGCAGAGAACTTCTAAGAGTCCCTGTTTGGTAAGAAATTAGGGAGAACTTTGTCATGAAATCCCGGGAACAGCACACACTCTTGAGGCAACCCTGCCGCGGAAGAAATAACCCGGGCCCTGAGAACGCCCTACTCCAGAGAATGTGACTGTACTTAAGTGGTTTATACGGTACGCTAAGAAAGGAGAGAGATAATAGGAAATTTTCCCTGGCAAGTAGGAAAGGGGAAAAGGAAGAGGAAATGAAGAGAAAAGAAAGGGTCAAGAAAGAAGCTGCAGTGAAAACAAAAAGGAGAAGGGAAGAGGGGAGAAACCGAGAGCAAGTAGAGGCAAGCTTAGAAGAGCGGAGGCCAAGCCGAAGGCCCCAGGACCAAGACAGGTCGCCGCTTTGGCAAGTCTGGCGCCTTCCCGACCCCAAGAAGCTGTCAGAGTCGCTCGAGACCCACTCCACTGGCCAGGTGAATTTGAGCCCCTCTCCCGATGGGGTGGGGTTGCTCTGGATCCTCCGGCCTCTGCGGGCTCTTTCTCTTGCCCCTCCCCAAAGACTGCGAGGCGGAAGAAGACGAGGGTGGGGAGGCCCCTGGGGGCGCACGCCAGTCCCGGACTGTTTGGGCGTTCTGGGCCAGGCTTTCCAGCTCGCCGGGCCTGACCTGTCAGGCGGATTATCTTCGAGGGAGATTAATAGGGGAGGCGGGCTGCAATAATAATCGTTTTGTTTGATGTGACAACTCTGATAGGCGTTGATTTACTTACAAACTGATAGGCTTTTAATTGAGCGCCTCCGCCGAGCCCGAGATGAAAGGGAAGCGGCGGTGAAAGGCGGCCCGCCTGCCCTCCGGCCTCAATACTGATTAGCCATCTCGACAGTGAACAGTTCAAGGCATTTTCAAACTTTTTTCCTCAGCTCTCTCCCCTTCCTTTTTCCTCCTCCCACCCCGTCCTTAAATATCTGCCATGCTCACTCTTTTTTTTTTTTTTTTAAGAAAACAAACCATTTCCATTGTGTGCAAATGAAACCTACAGGACATCCACGCCAACCCGCTGCTAGTGGTTGAAGGCTTTAGGCTCAGCGCGGAGTAATTAATAACCAACCCCAACCCCTGGCCTTCTCGGCCTTTGGGGATTTGCCTCTGTGTAGGTGCGCAGACTCGGTCCGGCGCTGACGCCTCCCAAAAGACCTGGGTGCGCAGGACCCCAGGCGCCCCCGTGCGCTCGGACCTTGGGAGTTGAGTTTTGAGCAGAATGAACGCTCGAGGCCCAGGACCCGCGCCCACAAAGTCCAGCGCATACCTATGAGAGTCTGAGGCTACACACGAGGGCGCAGGAGCCACTCTAGTCTTCCCCGGGCTTTGAGCATTGGGCTGGCTCCCCCGGAGATGCACGGTGTAATAAGAAAGCAGCTGGAAGTAGAGAAGAAAAACTGCGCCTGGAGACTGGATTGGAGGGTGGGGAAGGACGCCCCTGGCCTGCGGTCACCCCTAGCTCTGGCCGCAGCCCCACTCAGTGTTCAGGCCTCTTTGGGAGGCCTCGGTGACAAGCAGTCCAAGACCTAGCTCGCGACATTGGGAGCACGGCAGTTGGCCCCAGTTGATACCTAGACAGCCGTGCAGTATCACGGGCAGACACACCCGCAGAGTAAGAAAAGCTTTATAAGCACATTGCCCAGCAGAGACAGCTTAGAACTGTTGTCCCTGGGAAACCAGCACCTGGGTCTCGCACTCCAATGATCAAACAACCTTCACAGCCTCACATGTGATCTCCCCACCGTCTCACCGACTTACCTTCCTCGGTTGTCGAACACAGACACTACAAAGCCCCTTGAGTTCAGGTGTGTTCTTACATGCACACAAACCCAGTCCCAAACGCACACCACCTCACTCCCTTCTCTCCTCTCCAACTTAGCTTTAGTCAAGTTACCATCTCAATAAAGTTGACCAATCTAAAGGATCAAGGGATAAAATTAAAACGCAGAAAAAGAAACCCTGAGAGGAAATTCTAAAACTCACCCCAGAAAGTTCTCCGTACCCGTGCGGAGTGGGAGACAGAGACAGGAGGAAGGGGAGTAGGGTGGTGGGAGAGGAAAGGGCAAGCACGCCGAGGACAGGTCCCAGACCCGACCCCCACGGGTACCCATTTCAGCTCCGGGTGCTGCGCAGGTCTAAACCCGGTCTCCAGCCTCGGCCCCCGCCCCTTGTGCGGGCACAGACGGGCTCCAGGCTCCCAGCGCTCCCAGCCCAACCATTTATCAAAAGGACTTGACAACAAAAGAAGAGCCTGGCGGAAAAGTGGGGGAGGGGAGATTCAAAGTCTTCCAAGTCCTTCCGAGGAAGGGGTGTGTCCTCCTTTCACCCCCTTTTAGTTTCCGCGAGTTTCTGAGGTGACCCTCGAACTCGCTCCAGACGCTCCCAAAGCCCTGAGAACTCACAGCGGTGCAGGCTTACATATGCACTGCACCCAGATCCAGGTACACAGCGGCACGCACAGCGCCTCCCCTCTTCTTTCCAAACAGCCCGACTGACAGTGCAAATCGAGGGGAACGCTTCAGTCCCGCTCCGCTTCCCTGGAAGAACCCGCGTTCCCACAGGCAGTCGCCCCCTCCCTCTCTCGCTCGTTCCCTCTGCTCTCCAAGCGCAGGTCAGTCCCGGCTCGGCATTCCATTAAATTCGAGCGAGCGGACCCACTGCAACCCCAAGGCTGCGGGGATGGCGCGGGGCGGATAGTGGAGGTGGGTTTAAGGGCCGGGAAAGAGTGAACCTTGAAATCTCTTTACCCCAAACACCCACGATATGGTCTCTTTTCTGCAGCCTTTCAGTCCTAGCTGCGATCCAGGGTGGGCAAAGAATTGAGGAGGTGTTACCCAACTATTGACCTCCGGGACTCGAGGTTACGTTGGTGGTGTAGCTCTTGGAAAGAAGTCTCCGAGTTTGGGGTAGAGCACTATGGAACACAGTGTCCAAAGCAGGATGTCAGCCTGGCAGCACGCTACACACCCCGAGGGATTATCCGGGGAGGCGGGAAATCTCCCGTGTTAGACGTCGCCGCTGCGGGTCTCGGGTACCCAGAGCGGTCCCGAACTCTGCTACCCCAACGAACCGAAACCCCCAGAGGTGGAGGCTGTATCTGTCTCCAACACATAGAGAAAGGCGCACATCCCGGGCCTGCGCGCCCCTCAGCGCCCTGAGCGCACCTGCGCACTTTACTCTCACAATACATTTTTCTGACACTGGGCGCCTCTTTCCCCCCTTGCATTTTTTCTTACTCCCCCTCCCCCGCGCATCCCAGGAGGCCGCTCCTCTTTCTCCCTCCTCCGGTTCCTTGGGTCTCTTCCTTCCTCTCTGTCTCTCTCTCCCTCTCTCTTTTTCCCTTCAAGTCGCACCCGCCTTGTAATCAGCAACAAAAGCTGACATAAATCACGGGCGGATTGACAAGAGCTGACAAATAACTGATTGATTGCGGTCGAGGCACATTGACAATTGATGGAGGGGTGGAGATGCCCAAAGAAGGGGGGGGGAGGAAAAGAGAGGGTGGCAGGGAAGAGTAAGAATGTATGGGGGGGACTGAGTGTGAAACAGAGGAAACATGTGATCCCCAATCCTGCCCCAATCTGCGCGTCCTCGGGTGTCACGTGGCCAAGAAGGGCGGAGAGCCCAGCGCACGTCGCTGGGATGAGCCACCACCGCCTCCGCTGCCCTTCTAGCTTCTGGTTTCTCTTCTGCGGAATCTCAGGAAATCAAAGCGGGCGGGCGGACTTCCTCCAGCACCCGCTCTCCAGCTTTCCTTACCCTGGTGGCCGCGCCTCGCGGGATCTTAATTACTAAAAAGAACATTTGTGTTCCGGCCCTCTCCGCGCCCCTGGAATTGACGGTCCCGCTAGTCCACACTCCCGCCGGAGTTTTTTCTGGACGCCCCCGCGGTTTACCAGCACACGCAACCCTCTCCAAAAGGTTTCAGTTTATTTTTCGAGCTGAGAAAAGAACGACGAGGAAAAAAGAGGGAGGCGGCGGATGGCAAACGTAGAATAAATGTCCATCTCGTCCTCCGAGCGAAATCGAGGGAGGGGACTCGTTGGGGGGGGGGGCGGCAAAGAGGGAGCTGCCCATTAAAACCAGCTCTGAGAGTCCTGGCGGCGGCGGCGGTGGCGGCGGCGGCGCGGGACGCGTCACATCCCCTTGACCCTCCAATCACCTCGGGCTCCCATTTGATTGGAAGGCGGCAAAGGCTTTAATCTCCCCCTCGGTGCAGCTGCTTTTGAAGTGAGTTTCCTCGCCAGAGCCCGGGCTGGACAAGCAGCAGCTCACATCGTAGAGCGCAGCGCCGGCTCGGGGCCGCGAGAGCGCAGCGCAAGGGCGCAGCCCGAGGCGGACACCGCTAACCGCTCGGCGCTCCCGCAGTCCCGCCCGCTGCTCCGGCCCGGCCACGGTTCCGCTGCGGGCCACCCAGGATTATTCGCTTCTGGCTCCAGGCGCCGAGAAGGCGCACTGGGCGCCCGAGGCCGCTGCGCCAGCTCCTCCTCCTCCTCCTGCTGCTGCTCCTGCTCCCCGGGCGAGCGCGCAGCCCCGAGCCCGCCCCGCGCCTCCGGGAGCCCTCCCCCCGCTGCTCCCATGCGTGCGGGTGGGTCATGAGCACAGCGCCCTCGCTTTCTGCCCTAAGAAGCAGTAAGCACAGCGGCGGCGGCGGAGGCAGCAGTGCGGACCCTGCCTGGACCAGCGCTCTCTCTGGAAATAGCTCCGTCCCCGGCCCAGGCTCGTCCCCGGCCGGCAGCACCAAGCCTTTTGTGCACGCCGTGCCCCCCTCTGACCCCCTGCGCCAGGCCAACCGCCTGCCCATCAAGGTACTAAAGATGCTGACGGCACGGACTGGCCATATTTTGCACCCCGAGTACCTGCAGCCCCTGCCTTCTACTCCCGTCAGCCCCATCGAGGTAAGGACTCTCCCAGGGTTGAGCTTGGACCACTACCCTGGCTGCTCCCTACGAGGTTTCTTTCTCTTGGGATCTGAGAGTGGGGGTGGGGTGTCAGAGTGATTCAGCTCCGGGATGGGGGAGAGGACAGTGCTTCAGCACCTCAAAACTAGGGCGCAAAGGGGGAAGGAGGCGGAACCGGGTGTGAATGCCAGGGGGTAAGGAGGCCCAAACTTGTTTCTCTCCTGTTAGTATCAAAACCTCTACCCCAACCCACACTCCTTCCCCCTTGGCCCCGAAGTCGGGCAGGGACCCAAATACCCCTCCAAAGTCGCTGCCCAGAAGCTAGTATATGTACACAGTCTCTGAGGCGCCGACTGCCCAAGCCCTTACCCTGAAGAATTAAGAGATGTGTGCGGGGAGTGGGTACAGTTCTGGGTCTAGGAGCCGAAAACCAAAACATTTTGTAAGGTGCCCTCCCCATTACAATTCAGTTAGCACTAAGAGACTGCAGGAAAGAGCTTGACCGAGGTTTTGGAGTGGGTTCTTCCGCCTTTCCCAAGGGCGAGAATCTTTGCGGGTGGCTGTGGAGAGTCTGAAATGCTCTTAAGCGGGCTGTTGCGGAGAGGCATTAGAAACCAGGAATCTAAAGGGTTTCCCCTTCTTTTCTCTGTGACCCTCCCCACCTCCCCCATCTGACCCCGCAGCTTGATGCCAAGAAGAGCCCATTGGCGCTGTTGGCGCAAACATGTTCGCAGATCGGGAAGCCGGACCCCTCGCCCTCTTCCAAACTCTCTTCGGTTGCCTCCAATGGGGGCGGCGGGGGTGGTGCAGGCGGCGGCGCCGGGGGCGACAAGGACGCCAAGTCGGGCCCCCTGAAGCTGAGCGACATCGGCGTGGAAGACAAATCGAGTTTCAAGCCGTACTCCAAACCTGGCTCGGATAAGAAGGAGCCAGGAGGTGGCGGCGGAGGCGGCGGCGGCGGGGGCGGCGGCGGGGGTGTTTCGGCGGAGAAGTCTGGATTCCGGGTACCGAGCGCCACCTGCCAGCCATTCACACCCAGGACAGGCAGCCCCAGCTCCAGCGCCTCGGCCTGTTCGCCCGGCGGCATGCTGCCCTCGACCGGGGGTGGCCCGGAGGGCAAGGACGACAAGAAAGACGCTGACGCGGGCGGTGGCGGCAGCAGCAAGGGCGCCGGGGGCGCCTCAGCGGAAGGGGGACCCACCGGGCTGGCGCACGGCCGGATTAGCTGCAGCGGTGGAATTAATGTGGACGTGAACCAACACCCAGATGGGGGTCCCGGGGGCAAGCCCCTAGGCTCGGACTGTGGCGGCTCCTCGGGCTCTAGCTCGGGCTCGGGCCCCAGCGCGCCCACCTCCTCCTCGGTGCTGGGCTCTGGGCTGGTGGCTCCGGTGTCTCCCTACAAACCAGGCCAGACAGTGTTCCCTTTGCCTCCCGCGGGCATGACCTACCCAGGCAGCCTGGCCGGGGCCTATGCCGGCTACCCTCCCCAGTTCCTGCCACACGGCGTGGCACTGGACCCCACCAAGCCCGGCAGCCTGGTGGGGGCACAGCTGGCGGCAGCAGCGGCCGGCTCCCTGGGCTGCAGTAAACCGGCGGGCTCGAGCCCTTTGGCTGGGGCGTCGCCACCCTCCGTGATGACAGCCAGTTTGTGCCGGGACCCGTACTGCCTCAGCTACCACTGCGCCAGCCACCTGGCAGGGGCGGCAGCCGCCAGCGCCTCTTGCGCTCATGATCCGGCCGCTGCGGCCGCAGCGCTCAAATCCGGATACCCGCTGGTGTACCCCACGCACCCACTGCACGGCGTGCATTCCTCGCTAACCGCCGCTGCCGCTGCGGGCGCCACACCACCTTCCCTGGCTGGCCACCCCCTCTACCCTTATGGCTTTATGCTCCCTAACGACCCGCTTCCCCACATCTGCAACTGGGTGTCGGCCAACGGGCCGTGCGACAAGCGCTTTGCCACGTCCGAAGAGCTGCTGAGCCACTTGCGGACCCATACCGCCTTCCCGGGGACAGACAAACTGCTGTCGGGCTACCCCAGCTCGTCCTCTCTGGCCAGCGCCGCGGCGGCAGCCATGGCTTGCCACATGCACATCCCTACGTCGGGCGCCCCAGGCAGCCCAGGGACGCTGGCGCTACGCAGCCCCCATCACGCGCTGGGACTCAGCAGCCGCTACCACCCCTACTCCAAGAGCCCGCTCCCCACACCCGGCGCCCCGGTGCCGGTGCCCGCCGCCACCGGACCCTACTACTCTCCCTACGCCCTCTACGGACAGAGACTGACTACCGCCTCTGCACTGGGGTATCAGTGAGGGCTATCGAGCGAAAGGAACTGGGGGAGGGGAGGAGCCCAGGGAGGCGGGATCACGGCGGAGGCTGTTGACACCCGCGCGTGGGGAAGACTCACGCTACCCAAGGAAAAAAATATATATACCGTATGTATCTATCTACCCAACAACAGCGAACGAGACCCGATGGGAAACTCCCCTTTTCCCACCTCTCACCTCCCCACCTAAACTTTATAAAAGTTGAAAAAAAATAACATTTGACTTTTTATAGAAAAAGAAGGAAAAAATAATTGAGAAAGTGTTCATCTGTGGACTTCATCGGTGGACACTGGTATTTATTTATGTTAGCTCCAAGCGGACCCGTGGTTCAAAAGTGCATTATTTAGTTCGAGCTCCGTAGGTAAAAAGGAGGAGGGAAACTTTTTTTTTAACTTGAGGGTAAAAATGTGGAAAACAAACCCTCCCATCCCTTGTAGATTATAAATAAAAACAAAACCGCCACAGAACTAGAGGTCTTCTCTTTAATGTTACTTTAAAATTGCTATGATTGTATCGTACGTTCTTATTTAATGTCTGACTGAAACACAAATTTACATGCATGTTTGTTACAAAAATGAAAAAGACGAAACAAGTCACAATTTGTCAGCTCTAATTTCAAATTGCAATTATTTTTAAGGTGTATACCATCAAAAGAGAATGGGTATTTTTTTGTATGTATTCTGGAAGAAAACAAAAAAAAAAAAAGGAAAAACAATTCTATTCCAAAACCTCATTTGCCTTATTTTGTTCTTTAAAAGGAACACTTAACTATTTTTAATTTTTAAGTCCACCCGCTGAGAAGGGGACAAGGTTTACGTCATGTACTAAAATAATAGACAATGTATCGCTTTAAAGATTAAATTCCGTATATTTGATGTATTAAAAGGTTTTACTTCTTCTTATCCTTTTTTATTTTTTGGTTAAAGAGGAAGAGCCGTGCCGTTTGGGCTGCTGTGGGTTCCCGGGGCCTCACTGCTACTCTTCCCAGGATCGGGGCCGAATTTCCGATTGCTTTGTTGTGATTTTCTGAGAGGCAAAGGCTGTGGAAGGGCCGGCCAGCCGCGGGGTTGGCCTTCAGGAAAATGTCCTTAAAAAGGGAAGTTCAAGACTCGGGAAAATGGTGCCCTTCGATATTGCTCACTTCGTTTTTATTTAAATCTTCTCCCAGCAGCTGGCTTGTTAAAAAGTGAAAGGGGGAAGGGGGACTTTTTGTTTTTGTTAAGTTTTCCTCGATATTTTTGGGCATTTGGGTTTCGTTTTGTGCACAGCGGAACAGGCTGGGACTCGCCGGCCCGGCCAGGGCTCCAGGACCTGCGGCCACCCGCTGTCCTTCTCTTCACTTTCTAAGCATCCCCTGCCCGGGACAAGAATCCCGGATAGACTGGGAGACCGAGGGGCTCTTGGGGAAACAGTTTCCTGGGCCTGGAAAGAGCGCGGAACCCTCTAGTCCCTCGGGAGTAAAGTGAGTGCGCTCTGCTTTTCTTGGGTAGCCTAGGGCCAACCAAGCACCGCCACCCTATCCCGACACCCACCCCCCGGGCTCCTTCCCGCCGCAGGAGTGCGGGCCCCCCGGCAGGCCGGCGCCGCGGCTGCTTTTCCCCGTCCGCGTTGCTCCACAGCCCACACTCTATCCCGGTTCGCGCCGCAGGAGAGCGCGCCGGGGCAAGGGACCCGGAAGTCCCTTCAAATTCGGCCCCACGAGGGCCTTAGTGCCTCTGCACAGCCTGTCCAGGGCCACCAAGTGGGCGCCGCGTGCGGTTCTGGACGGCGAGTTCCTCTGGGCTAAAGCGCGGCGGGAGCCTGGGTCCCCGCGCAGATCCCGGCTGTGCGCGCCGCTCCCTTCTCCCCAGCTTGAACCGCGGGACAGAGCTGCCAGAATCGCCGATAGAACCATGTAGAGAAATGTCCCAATCGCTTCTGGGCGGGGAAGGAGTTCCAACACTTTGTGCCCCCTCACATACACCCCAGGCTTGGGCTCGAGCTCTGGTCTTCTGTTCGTTTGGGAGCTCTGGGCCCAAGGAGCCCTTTCTTGGGATCCTGGACCAAAGTTGCGGCGCTGAGCGAGCACTCATACTCCAGTCCTCTAGTTCTTTGAGTTTTCTCCGAGTCTCCGGCTTCCCACGGTGCCCGGCTCCCGCCGGTGCCTCTGGGGGCTGCGTAGAGTCCGCCTTCAACCTGGAGCCTGGGTGCGACAGCCGCCGGCCTCGGCAGCCATTTGCACCGGAGTTAGTGACTTTGAGATTTTCCATCTTCCTCCCATCGTCTGCCTCGCGGCTGCTGGGCCTTACCCCGGGTTGCACGCAGAGCAGCCCCAGCGACCTCTAGGACGCCGCGAGGAGCTCCCAGGCCGCTGCCTGAGCAGAGTTAGTGGAAACTCAGGCCTCACCGCCCCTCCTCTAGAGAAAGTAGTCTCCGGCGCCTCCGAGAAACTGACGCAGGGACGCCTAGAGACCCGGAAACGGGAACTGGCGCCTGAGAAGGATCCTGGTCCTCAGCGTCCGGGGACGCTGCAGCCCAGCTCCCACTGTAGTCTGGCCTAGGGAGGCTAGGCTGGGCCTGGCTCTCGAGAATCCTGGCCGACGGGGCGGCTCGTCGTCCCCAAGCTCTTGGACAGAGAGCCCCACCACAGACATACGCAAACACACACACACACACACACACACACACACACACACACACACATCACCACCACTTCCACCATCAGGTGGGAGAGAGAATGTTCGCGGAATGGTGCGACCAGAGTCTCCACACTCCACTGCCTGCGGCTAGGGGCCTGAGAGCTGCTGCTCATCTTTTCACCACCACTAGCCACACGGGCCCTGGCCACTGTGACCCGCAAGCTTTGTCCTTCTTTGCCTTGCGACTTTGGGCAGGATCCCTGGGCCGCCACGCCTGGCTCGCCAGGACCTGCTCGGGCAGGGAAGTACCTAGGAATTTCACCGCCCTGGGATTCAGGCCTGGGATCGGCAGGGAGACGAATGGGACGTTCGTGCCTTCATGCTTCCTCCTGGTATTTTATTAATACAAAACCCCTAATTTTTAAAAATGAGACCCTCTTCTCGGAGAAGCTACACAATGGCAGCAAAATTCCAGTGCTGTGGGGTCGGAGACCAAGGGCAAAAAGGATTCCCCGACGTGTTGGACGTAGCCAAGTCACCCCTGTTGCCAGTTACTAAAGGGAGCTTGCCGGTATGTGCTCGTGTCCGGGCGGGGGTTCGAGCCTCCTCGGGGGAATCAACGCCCCTCCCCACCACGCCCCCAGCGGTCCCCTCTGGTGGACCTCTGCTCCTTTCTCAGGAACAGCCACCGGAGCCCCTGCGTGGCGATCCGCGACTGGAGCCCGGGCGGAGCGCCGCGTGTCCGCCAGGCGGCGCTGCGGAGCCAGGCGGAGCGGGAAGGAGACGTGGAACCCCGCCTGCTACTAAGGTGGTCAACGCAGGACCCCGCGCCGCCTCCACCTTCGGGTAGCTTTCGGGGTCGTGTCCGAGAGTCCTCTCCCTGTCGCTCTTCTCTCCCTAGCTACTGCGAACCCTTTCCCCTGTTCCTCCACCCGCTCCAGCTCTGCCATTGTGTTCTGTTGCTCTCTCCCTGTCCCAAAAGAGTTGGCCCAGAGGCCATGGGTTCCTCCTCACCCTGGGGAGCGCCCACCAGCACCCTGAAGGCTCCAACAGGTTACATTGTCTGCCATACTGAAGTGGTCCCCACAGTCGTGCATCTATTCACTCCTTCATTCACGGATTATTTCACAGAAGGGCGGTACATCCCTTTACTGGCACTCCACGCTGATGGAGAAACTGAGGCTAAGTCCTGGAGCCAAGGGCAAGGTCAGGCCTTTTTCTCCGTTCAGTCCCATCCCTGCTTGTCTTTCTGGTGGTGACCCCAAGTGACCCCGGTGTTCTGGTGCTGGGTGATTCAGAATAAATGCGGATGAGGAATGTGTGCCTCAGATAGGAAAGGATCAGCTGCCAAAATCTGTCACAAGGCTGTGCCCCCCATCCCCAGGTAAGCACTACCAACACAAATACAGATGCCTGTCAACACATTGTTCACTCCTAGTCGCCACTGTGTATGAATTCACCCATATTCACAGCAATCATCTACCTGCTCAAAGGCACACCTGGGTATGTGTGGCATACATTTAGGATCCCAAGCAAATGGGAGGGGGAAAGCAGCAGGCACTGTGTTTGTCCAGTGAGGAAAAGCAGATGAAAAAGCCCTTTCTTGGTGATGAACTGCCTGTGCTGTGGAAAACTCATAAAAGTCACCCAGAAGATGGGATCTGCCCCCTGCTAGGCTCTGCACTGTTCTCTGCTACACATATTGGCTTAGGGTTGCTCACCCCTGTAGCTAGCAGCCTCATGGTGCTTTGAATGACTGCAAAGCCCTGATGGCCTGCTCTCTCCTCTGTTATGGACTATTTCTAGCCCATATTATCCTGTATTACCCCATTTAAACTTCAAAATACCTCACTACTGCATAAAAGTAAACACAAATAAATAAAAAATAAACTTCACAGTGATTCCATAAGGTCATTAGTCTTTGTCCCATTTTTCAGATGAGGAAACTGAGGCTTGACAGGGGAAAGACACCAGCTTGAGATCCCATAGCTAGTGTGGTAAAGTGTATAAACTGGATTCTCACCTAGACTGCTACCTGAGGAGATTTTAAAGTAGAACATTGCCTGGGAATCAGAGATTCTGGTTCCATTGGGGAAGGGGGTAGTGGACATAGTTGGGTTTTTTCCCCCAGTCTTCTGTTATTATTTTTTGTTATGAAGGTTTTCAAACACACAGAAGTAGAAGGAATAGTGCAATGGACCCCCATAAGCCCATCACCCAACAATTATCAACCTATTGATAATCTTATTTCTTTCCACCCCCTCCAACTTGCCACCATCCCCCTTATTTTGAAATGAATACAGCCATCTTATCCTTTCACTTCCTCAGGTGCTTGTCACTTGTAGCCTGGACTGGTTAACCAGTCTAAGGCTAATACCCACTGCCCCACCTAAGTTGAGGCTAGGTGAAGTTAAGGATTATGCTCAAAGTCTCCAGCAAAGCTGGAATTGGAGCCCATTTCAATTAGAACAGAGATCAAGCACTTATGGCTCTCCTGTGCTGAGGGTACACAAAAGGTCCAGAGGGACTGAGCCCTCTCTGCCCAGTGTGATCCCAGAGTGTGCCCTGAGGGCATCTGTACTGTGAAAAGATTTCACAGTGGAATGCCTGATGGGGACACTCAAAGTGCTAGGGATATTCCAAGAGTGAGAATAGCTTAAAAGCATATGAAGCTGGGCACAGTGGTGCTCATCTGTAATCTCAGCAGCTCAGAGGCTGAGGCAGGAGGATCCTGAGTTGAAAGCCAGCCTCAGCAACTTAGTGAGGCCCTAAGTAACTCAGCAAAACACTGTCTCTAAATAAAATATAAAAATGCTGGGGATGTGGCTCAGTGATAAAGCCCACTAGGTTTAATCCTCACTTTTCTCATCAATAAAATGGGAACACTGATGCCAACCAACTGGGGTTGTTGTAAGGCTCCAGTGAAATAATAAATTTGAGGGCTGGTTGTGTATCTCAGTGGCAGAGCAACTCCCTAGCATCCAGCTTTCTTCAGTACTGGAAATAATAATAAATTGAAATGCCCAACCTACTGCTGATCATGTACAATCTTTGTTTTTAAATTTTTTAGATGTTGATAGACCTTTATTTTATTCATTTATTTACATGTGGTGCTGAGAATTAAACCCAGTGCCTCACACGTGCCTGGCAAGTACTCCACCACTGAGCCCTAGCCCCAGCCCCCTGCCTTTTAAATAGAGGTATTTTCTTTCTTTTCTCCCCAGTGTCTTATTTCATTATGACCAGCCCTTTTGCTCAAGAATTTTCTGTGATTCCATGTGGCCTACTGGCCTGTACTCATGGTTCATCTAAGCTGATCCATCTTTGCCTGTTCTGCCTTGTGCCTTACCTCACAGTTTAAACCCTCTGCCAGTCAGCTAGCCCTCCAACCCACCCCCTAACACCCTGCCCAATTATGCCCATCATATGCTCCTTCCCTGAAATATCGCTCCTCTCCCCATCCAGCAAAAATCCATCAATACTTACCTCTCCCAGGAAGCCCTCCAGATCTTTTCCTTCCATCCACTGCTCTTTCCCTCACTTTGCACTCCCTTAGCACTTAAAGCAAAGGCAGAAGTAAAGGTATAAAGGCCACTGGGTCAGGGGTAAGGATACTTGGTTTTGAGTGGTGCTTCTTCATAGTTGTGTAACCAGGGACAAGTCACTTAAGTCTTCTGTGAAGCTTATCTTCAACCCCAAACTGACACAGGCCTGTGTATACAGGGGCAAACCACATATCACCAACGACACTAATGCAGTAGGTGGCATGTGTTGCACACTTACTATTCCATGCCCTCATCCACTCACATCACCATTTCACAGGTGAGGAATTAGAGGGCCACAGAGAAGTAGTATGTCAGTATGACACTATGCTGGTCCCTATGCCTGGGATTTTGCCTTTCACCCACTTTTTCAAATTGTTAGCAACTTACAGTTCCTACTATTTAGGTTTTGGGCCAACTGTTAGCTCTTCTGGATGCCCCCAGGCCTTTCTATTGGATTTAATGCTCTTCCCTTTGCTCCCATAGCTCCTTCTCGCCACCATCTTCTCTGTATATTGCCCAGAAAGTCTGGATGAGTTACTGGGGAAAGGGACTATCTCCTGCACCCATGTCTAGTCCTGACAGCTAGCATGGCGCCTGGAACACAGTAGGTGTTCAATAACCATTAGAGGGAGGGATGGAGGGAAAAAGGAGAAAACAGTGGAAATAAAATAAAAACCATCCAAAGGGAAGACAGATGCTAATGAATTTGGTCCTCTTGGGGGAAACTAGGCTTCTACAGAAGGGAGGAGAAGAAGAATAGTAGTAGTGGCCTTAGAGAAATTTTGAATTTTTTTGTTCAAAACTCACAATCAGTTGAACTTCAATGCATTAGTTACTGTTGCATCTGCTGACAATAACAAAAACCCCTAAGCAGTGGCTTAAGGAAAATAAATGTTTTCTTAGTCTGGAAGTGGGCAGTTCAGGTTGGGGTAGCCCCTCAGTCACCAGAGACCCAGAGTCCTCCTGTCTTTGGCTCTGCCAACTCAACCTGGAAGCTTCATGCTCATATCATTTCTGAGTCCAAGATGGCTGCTTGAGCTCAGCTACCATCACCCAGTGCCAAACAATAGGGAGGAGGAGGGAAAGGGGGTGAACGGACCGCTTACCATTCCATGGTCTTTCCAGATTCCACACAACTCTTCCATTTGTTCCTCATTGGATAGAATTTTGTTACATTCCCATACTTTGTTATAAGAGAGGCTGGGGAATGTAATGTTTAGTTGGGCAACTGCTACCTCAAATAATTTCAAGGCTGCTATGTACCGAATTGTATCCCCACCACCCTGCAAAAACTCATTTGAAGGGACTGGGGAGATAGCTCAGTTGGTAGAGTGCTTGCCTTGCAAGCACAAGGCCCTGGGTTCAATCCCCAGCACCACAAAAAAAAAAAAAAAAAAAAAAAAAAACTCATTTGAAGTTCCATTCCCCAGTGTGACACTATTTGGATATGGGGCCATTAGGGAGGTAATTAAGGTTAAATGCATCCATAAGGATGGAACTTTAATCTGACAGGATATGTGGTCTCATAAGAGGAGGAAGAAACCAATCAGACTTGGACTACCAACCTTCAGAACCATGAGAGAAATTTCTGTGGTTTAAACTGCCCAGTCTGTGCTATTTTCTATGGTGACCCCCACACACTAATATGGACAGTTCTATTTCTAAATGGGTGAGAAGGGGGAGCTGGAAAAGAACACTGGCCAGCTCCCCTACAACCCATAAGTGAGATCACCCAGAACCAGAGTGAGGACAGGTATTGGCCTTCTAAAGGGTCACTGCATGGCAGCTTCTGCCTCTAAACCATGGTTCTTGATAAAGCATGCAGGGTGCCTAACAGGCCCTCAGTAGTTGCCATTCATGGCTGGTGCAGCTCAGTTGTAATTTTAGGAACATGTTGTTTTATAATGAATGCTGTAGAGTGGGATTTATTAAAAGTAGTTTTACTCTAATAAGAAACTTTGGTTAAACCTGTTCATTTTGGCCCATACACAACACCAAGCCAGGGAAACAGGATCTTCTTTTAAAAAAAGAAAAAAGGCTGGGTGAAAAGGGAGTAGCTTTGTGGACCCACCTGCCAGCCCTTTCCTCTTATCCTAAAAAACTGAATATTGCCTCCAAGTTGAAACAGAGGCAGACCCGTGTTCAGTCAACTTTGGACTGAGCTCACCTTAATTAGCTACAGACACCTAAAAGAAACAAATACAACTCAGAAGAAGACTAAGGACACCACTGATCATAGCAGCACATGAGTGAATTCTAATCCCACCTGTTTAGAGAGGCGCAGGGCTGAGCCACTGTTCACACCCATGCTGGGCCAGGAATGCACAGGGAGGGGGGACACATGGAAAAGAACAGAGGAGACTCCTGGGAGCTGCAAGGGCTGAGGAGAAAGCAGAAACAGGGATGCCACCAGTCCCTTCAGGGGACACTGATGAATGTGGACTTTTGGGTTGCCCTGTTGCTAGAAGAATCTGCTAGCCTCAGGTTTCGATAAGGGAGGGACATCTCCTGAGTCCTCAGTTGGTTTCTGCCTCCCTGGGTCTCTGCCATTCTTCTTTCACGCACTTTACAAACATCTCCTTTCCACCAAAGTCCTTCACGGGCAGTTCCTGTGGTGTGGGGATTCCATGTCCACCACATCAGTAGTTCTTACACCTTTGGTGGGGAGGTTGAAGGAAGGACACAGAAACTACAGGGTGTTTTAGCAAATCCAATAAAAGTTATGACCTCCCCCCAATGAGGACACATACACAACATGGGGGAAATTATTTCAGATAATTCATGGGTCTTCAGATTTAAAACCCTCAATCCTGAGGAGAAACCTGTGATTTTAAATATGAGCATGCCCTAGGGAAACACCCTGAAGAATGCTGGGTTCTCCTTTCCAGCTATTCTGAGCAAGAGGACACTCCAATGACTTGGTATGATCAACTGTGATAAATAACTTATGCCACAGGCCCACGTTAACTCATGCCACCATCACTGGACTCCATCAAGTACGTACTGCCATCAACCCCACTTTGTAGATTAGGTATACAGGAGGTGAAATGATTTGTTCAAGGTCACCCAGTCAAGAACTGGCAGTGCCGGGGGTTTTTAGAGGCTATTAGACTTCTGACCTTTACATCTCTGTACTCTGAGGCCACCCCCATCTGCCTTTCTCCCCAAATACAGGTATCAGCCCCCATCCAGCAGTGTGCTGGAATCAGCTCACAAGAGGCAACTGCACACATCTCTTCCAAGCTCCTCATTCAAGCTATGCTATGTTGTTAGCTTGAAATGAAGCTAGGAGTATTTACACTATGGCAGATGGAGAATGCTATAACATGAAGGTTCCCTCTTCTTCCAAATAAGGATTTTCTCAACTTTCCTGGCTCACCACTGGATTCACCTCTTTAAATCTGGATAGCAGCAATCTGCAACTCCAGTTATGCAGGCCCCGAATTGGTGAGAAGCAGGATCTTCCTCCTTGCCAGTGAACAAGACCCAGACATGGTCTGCTGCTGCCCCCCGCTTGATGGGGTATTGGAGGAGAGTATAACCTCCTCGTTTAAGCCCACTGCGTGGGGATCATCTTCTGACTGTCCTCATTACCTGCCATCTCCTGCAAACTGAGCCTGGTCATCTGAAGGCCTTCACCCTTTCTCCCATATATAGCTTCACACTAGAGTAAACCGACCACAGTGGGATGATTCTCGAAGCCTACCTGATAAGGACAGCACTTGGCTTTCCAGGAGTTTTTGCATCCTGTCCAGGTCTATGGTACTGACTTGGGCCCTCAGCTATTTATCGATGCCAATCAGATCAAGTTTAGCAGTAGCCTCCTGCTCCACCCACTCCACCAGAAACAAGTCCTACTCCCTATCCTCACCTTCCAGGGAATACCCAAAAAAATGCTGAGTGGAGCCAATCAGTAGTGACCACGCACATTCTCTGACCTTTGTCCACTGGGAAACTCCCAACCAACAGTAAGAATTCCAGTGGAACAGACCCCAGAGGGAGCCTTCCCTGTATCCTCTCACCACAGTCTTGGACTACAGGAAAGAACTTGGATTATTATTATTATTGCTATTTAGTGAGCACTTTCTTTGTGCCAAGTACTATACCAAATACTTTTATACATTTTTTTAATTCCCACAAGATCTCTGGAAAATAAGCATTATATTAATCACATGTTGTAAAAGAGAAACAGACTCAGAAAGGTTAAGTGACATGGCTGAAGTCACATAGCTAATAATTAATAGGGCTGAAATGCAAAGCCAGGTCTGTTTCACTCCAAATACCTTGCCTATGAAACTGGTGTACTTCCACTACAGGTTCTGCATTCAGAGTCAACAACATGATCACAGTTGCTGCCACCCCAGACCTCAGGGAAGTTGTGTGAAGGGTAACCTCCCTTGGGAAGCCCCCAAGTCAAGAAGGAAGACAACTTGCTCACCTGTGGCAAGACCAGTGCCCAGGAAGAGTTATAACCCTTCAACCCTGGAAAGTAAGTGTGCACGAGCCAGCATGAATTATGTATCTGCTGCATATACAGCATTATCTTAGGCATAGAGACAGTGGGAAGATGACCAGGTCATGGTCTCTCTCCTCAAATAACTTACTGTCCAGCCTGGTGGAAACAACTCCTGTGTTAAGTTAAAGCAGGCTGTGGTGACAAACGGAACACATGGAGGCCCAGGATTCATTCCAATAGCCAGATGTGGGAATCAGCAGGGAGGAGGCAGCACTTGACATGGGCTTAGAGGATGAGTTGGCATTTGATGTGTATAATAAAATGGGGAATTTGGGGGTCTAGGAGGAGAAGCCAGCAAGAACAAAGCTGTAGAAGCAGGATAGATGGTTTCCTGTTCTTTGCTAAGCAACAGGGAGCCATCACAGGTCTTTGGGCAGAGGAATAACAAGATGGGGTGGGACAATGAGAGATTTGAAATAAATACCATTTCAGAGTTCTGGTGGTTCAGAGAGGAACAGGACAGGGGACAGGCTACAGGAAAGGCAAAGCAAGGATAGTTCCAAGGACAGCAAGTACCTTAGATAGACTGTACTTGGAGAAGGGCAGGAGTGGAGTGGAGAGAGGGAAGGCAAAGAGGATTTTAAGGTGTTTGGCCTAGGGTACTTGGCTATGCTACTGTAACAAAGATGCCCCAGACAGTGACATCAGGTAAAAGTTTCTCCCTCAGGTAATTGCTGTGCTGGTGAGACTGCTCCAGGATATCACTCAGGGACTCAAGCACCTCCCATCTTGATGTTCTCATCTTGATGTTCCCCTAGCATATCATGACCATTCCTACGGTCAGTTATAGATAGAACCCAGCCCATGGGCAGTGAGCAAGAAATCCCAGTCCCAGTAGCATCCTTTCAAATAAACGAGGAGGAGGTTGCTTTAAGTTCCATGGCCATGCCCAGTTGCAACATAGGCAGTGAAATGTAGTTCCTGGATAAGTGGCCATGTGCCAGGGAGAAAGGGAGAATGGATTTGGGGTGGAGTAGAGTCTGCCACATCTGGATTCAGGAAGAAACTCCAGAGGGGAGCAGGTCTTGGCAGTGGGTGGAGTTGCATACAGGTTGAGTTTCCAATAGCTGCATCGGGTCAGAGTCAGAGATGTAAATTTGTGGGTTGTAAGCAGAGAAGAGAGTGCAGAAACCTGGGGTATAATTTATAGGTCCCCCAATGGAGCAAAACAGAAGAAATTTGGACTAAGGGTGGAGCCTGAAATTCATGAGAAAGTCTTAGTAAGAACAGTCATTTTTATTTTGCTGGCTACATTCACTAATCCACTGGTGGCACCAACATATCCCATCCCATGTACTCTTCTCATCCTATGAAGTTGACACACCTTCCTAGTCAGGTGGGATCTATGTTCCCTGCCCTGGAATCTGGACAGGACTGTGATGAGCAGAAATGATACCATATGACTTCGAAAGCTAAGTCATAACAGGTGATACAGCCTGCTCTGGGGAGGTCAACCCTTGGGACCCAGTTGCCAGGCTGTGATGAGGCCAAGGACACATGAACAGGTCATGTGGGGGTGCTCCAACAGAAAGCCACATCTGAGGTCCTGGCCAACAGCAGCCTTCACTACCAGTCATGTGAGTGAACAAGGCTCTGTGGATCCCTACACTGCATTCAGGCTGCCCCAGCTGACTCTGAATGGAACCAAGCTGAGCCCTCACCACCAAGTTCCACCCCAACTGCTGATTCATGAACAAAATAAATGCAATGCTGATATTGTTTTTAAGCCACAAAATTTCAGATTCTTTTTCTTAAAGCAATATATTACTGATATAGGCCAGAATCCTTTTTCCCATCCCAAACACATAGAAAAAGGGTGACCTGGGTTAACCTTGTATACCCTCACACCTCTCTTTCTGTTCTTCTCCTGTCCGTCCTCCAGCTGTGGCATGACACTTTAGCTGGGCTCCCATCCCCCAGATCTCTGCTTGGACCAGCCTCTGGGTCCCCAGGATGGGCATCACTCCCTCCCTCCCCTGGGCTTCAGGCCTTGGCTTTGCTCCTGAGGCCACACCACCATAAGGATGTTCCCAGGCTCCAACCTTGCCTATCTCCATCCCTAGAGAGCCAGGCTGGTGGCAGAGAGGTGAGAAGACAGCCAGAGTCTCAGCACCAAGGAATCCCTAAGATACATTTGTCTCCTATTTGAGGATCTTTGTGAGGAACATGTGTCAAACTTGAGAGAAAAGGGTGAAGGCCTAGGGCAGCTGGGATGGGGAGGTGGCCAGAGGCACCACATCCTGTGCAAACTAGAAGCCTCAGAGGAAAACTGGCTCGGAAAGCATGTGGCTCCAGGGCTGGGACTCAGGGTTCTTCAAGCTTTAAGCATGCTACCAACAAGGTGGGGGGCTCTGGCAGGGTGCACATGGCTGCCTAGTCAGTGTGTTATCAGGATGCTAGGTTACAGGGGCTGGGTCCCATCTAGGGCATGGTCAGGTAGTTACCTGGGTGGAGGGTAGAGTGAGGATGTGACAGGGAGCTGTGTCCATATAGCACTGAGCCTTTATGTAATAGCATTACTTAGACACTTAAGTGTGGCATGAGGGCATCTGTTGGGGCCTGGCAGTGATGGGAGGGCAGACTTACCTTTGCATAAGCCCAGATAACAATGTGTGTATGTGTACGTATGTGTGCTTGTGCCTATGTGAATCAGCATGTTAGTTTGAACAAGTGTGTTTCTATGTTTGTGAAGTCATATGTGATTTATTGTGAATCTGTGAGTATTTATGTGTTATGTGTGTGTGCACGTGAGATTATCTGTGCAAATGTATCTGTACCATCACCAAGAGGTGATGGAAAGGGGGCCTGGGAAACAAGATCTTCAGTGACCTCAGACAGGAAACCCACCATAAAATGCAGACCATATCCTCCACCCTACACCTCCAAGGGCCTGAGCTGAGGCCTTTCTGGAGCAAGCCTCATGGGCTCTCTAGCCCCCATAGGAATCAGAGTGATCCTAAACTGCCAGCTCATCGGCAGCTCCCCAGGCACCCTAGAGTTCAGCCCTTGCGCCTGCCATGGTAAGGGGCTGGCCATAAATCAAACAGCTGGCATGCTGATCCACTGATGGATCAATAGATTGATAGACCAAAGACTGATGGACAGACCAGCAGCCCACATGGCTGAGGACAGAACTGGCAAATTCCTTGTCTTCACTGCCACCAACACTGTGTATAGAGCTGGTTCAGAGTAAATGCTCAACAAACTACTGATAGATGAGCAGAAGAGCCCATGAAATGGCAAGGTGATGATATAGCTGAGTACCTGGCCAAGGACCCAAGCATGTGAGAGGCTAATTTAATGACCAAAGAGCTGATTGAATGACAAAGTGATTAGGAAACTGAATGAGGTGCTAAGTGGCTCCTAGACTGCCTGGGAGAGGGCATGACTAGATGGTTTTCAGAGTTCAGAAAATGTTGGGGTCTGGCTCACAGAGTCAACAGCTCCTGACATAGATTTGAATGGGCTGACCTCAGTCCTGGAAAATCCTGGAGACCTGACAATTTCAGAAGTTGGGGCAACTGGGGCAGGGAGGAACTGGGATCATAGGGGAAGGAGACTGGGCCTGTGGCCAACACTGGGGGGAGGGATGGAAATGAGGAGCACTCTAGAAAAGAGATTCTTGCAGAGCCTGTTCACAGAGTTCTGGTCTCACCCCAGCATGAGACCGGTGGACTCTGTCAAGTGGCTGCAAGGTCTGTGCTGGGATGGGGAGGAATCTTTTGCAGAAAGATCACAGGAACTCAAGTGTAGAAACCCAGCTTTCTCTTGGGACACAGGATAAGAACCGTGAACCCTGAATCTTCCAACCCACTATCCAGACATCAAGAGCAAGTTGAAGACTGCAGCTACCACTGACCCTTCTACTGCAGAACAGAGGATTCAGAAGCCCAGGTAAAGACAGATGCCAGCAAGGAGTCAGGTGGAGGAGTACTTGCCCTGAGCTGCCATGGGAAAGATGTCATGAAACCCTAGAACGTAGGGTCAAAGGAGGAGGTATTCTGGGTGATATAGGACTCCTTCATATTTTCAGAGAGGATCTGCCTGCTGCCATTTTGGCCTATGGCTGAATGATAAGCTTGTCTGTTAGAATAGGTTCTGTGGCACATGACAGACAACTAAAAAGCTAACTCTCTCCCTCCCTGCTGCCCAACTGAAATCTAGAGGCATACAGTCCAAGACTGATATGGGGAACCCATTATCAGAGATTTCTGGTCCTTCTGGTTTGTCATTCCACTATACTTTTCACATAGTCCACAATGCATCCTTGAGTGCCAGCTATCACCTCTAAATTCCAGCCAACAGGAAGAAGAGAAAAGCACACTCTTCCTTTAGGAACACATCCAAGAAATTGCCCATGGTACATGTATTTATATCTTATTGACCAGAACCTGGTTATTGACAGACCTAGCTACAAGAGAGCTGGGAAATATAGTCTTTTTTTTATTTATATCAATTACAAATCAGGGTTCTGTGACAAAAAAAAAAAAAAGAGAGAGAGAGAGAGAGAGAGAGAACAGAGATCAGAGGGCCATTAGTGGCCTCTGTTGTAAGGGGACAATGATGGGTTCTGTGTTCTGGTTAAGGGACATACACACAGGTGAAGGTGAAACTGCACTGAGCTTTGGAATAACATCATGTCTGCAGATTTTCTGAGGGCCATGTTTTCTCACTTTGACCCCTCAGTACCCTAAGGAGATACTAGCTGAGAAGCAGAAAGAGGCCACCTTTGCCTTTTGAAATGGTTGCTTTCTATTTCCAAAGAACCAGACTTGAGGAAGTAAAGTCTTATGTTCTTGATTCTGCTCATGGCAAAATCCTACTAAAATTCCTATTTGAGACCTGGTCCCAAGGCTCTTCCTCACTGTGGATCCTAAATCCTTCCTAGACAGGGCCCATCTGGAGTCACAGGCTTTGATTGCAGAGCAAGAAGCACAAATCCTGAAGATCTGCCCTCCTATGCCTGAGTCGAATGGCAGGTTCTACACCAGCAGCAGATGGGTGCTATGCAGAGCTCTAGGGCCACAGGATTCATGTTCCAGCCTGGTCACTGTCTGGCTCTGTGACCATGGGCACCCCACGACTCCCCCTCTCCACATACACACAGCATAATTTCCTCATCTGTATCATGGGAAGGGAGCTGTGGTTCAACCTCATGGGTCTAGGTAAGTGGTGGAAGAACAGGACCTGGTGGGTGGCAAGGGCTTAAACCCTCATGGTGCTCTGGAAATGTTGACAGTCACTTCAGGTCTGTGTTATCTGCCACCACAGCTTTCCAAGGGGCAAAGAGCCTTACATTTTCCATCTCATGGGTCCCCTTTTTCTCTTGCCCATGCACAATGGAGCATCTCCACAGCTGGGTGGTTCGGGCACAGATTGGCATAGAGCGAGTGGGTCTGTGGTTCCAGTATTTTTCCAGCCCCCCTGCCACGTGCTCCTCTTCTCCTTCCACAGCAGCCACTTCCCACCCAGAGAAGCCAAGGGGGCCATGCTGTGGCCATGAGGCACACACACCTCCCACTGCATGTTGAAGAATGTGGCGGGGAACAAGGACCCCCACACACCTTGCCTTCACATAGCCCCTATCCCAGAACAAAGGATGACGGGCGAAAATGAAATTTGCTTCCCACTTCCCTCTGGTTCCTTGAGTGTCACTTTTCTGCGTATTTATGATAATCATCCCTGCAACAAAAACAGTGACTTCACTGTCTAAATAATAAGGTAATTTGTTACAGCTAATTACTCAAGGACTTCCTTAATCTCAATTAAAAGATCCAAGAGGATTCCTGCCCCCTCTCATTCCAGTGTTCCTGAAGATCCCCCTAATGTATTCTGGATCACAGATTAGTGGGGAGCCAAGAATGGTCTGTGCTGGGCAGAACTGCTAAAATCCATCCCCGCAACGTGAAGCAGTGATTTATTGTGACATGGAATGTGGGACATTTCCCCAGCTTTTGTGATTGTGGTAATGAAGCTGTAAACCAAATAGCATGAAATGAGGCAAGGCCTTACAATTTAATCAGCTCGTAAACAGATCTACTGCATCAAGCAAATGACATTATTATCCATCCGAAGTAAATCATGCTAATCTCGGGAGATAAAATCAACATCGTTAATGGTCACATGTCATATTCATCAACACTAAACCATCCCCTTTGACAGATTAATCCTAACTACAGCTCCCAGGATGTATGGTAATAGGGCTTGTAGCATGCATTTCACTCCGCGCCAGGCTAACCAGCACTCTTAGGCTGCTATTACAAATAATTTTTTTATTGATTTACATATTTTAAAATGCATTTAAGGTGAGGCACCATTAAAAACCCTGTCACCCACCCATATTTCTTCCCTACATTCCCAGACTTTATTAATAGGAACGGGAAGACAAACGCAGTAAACCTTATAAATACTTTGTTTAGGGCACAGTTAGGGGTAATTAAGATCAGGACTGGGGTTTGGAAGGGGAGACAGGGACAGGTGAGGAGCATAAGGGGGAAAGGAAGAAGGAACCCTCTTGTGGTTCAGGGATAAAGGCTTTCTCTGCTTCCTGTTTTCTTGAGAGTTGCCAGGAAGAACAGGAGCAAGGTCTCCCCCAAGGCTGACACAGCACCTCCCCCCACAAACCCCAGCTCCACCTGGTCAACTCAGCCTACTGTGTGTGCATCTGTGCTTGTGTTTTGGTCTGTGTTCTGTCTGCTGACTTCAAATGCCAAATGTATTTATTTATCACGAGGCTGACCTAGGATGAATGCTCCTGGAAAAGTGTCCACTATTCAAAATGTCACTTCCCCTCAACAGGCCGTGCATTATATTGACAGGCATACTTTCAGAGGCCTCTGAATGATGAGGATGGATGGAGGGCTGCCAGGGTAGGCACTCTTGCCTGGGCTGAGGGACGGAAGGAGAGAGAGAAGGGGAGAGGATGGGCATAGGTGCCCAAATTATCTGCACCCTTCTCCAGGTTCACAGAAGCAGTGTGAGCCAGGACAGTGACAAGAAATGCAATCTGGAGACTTTAGGAGCTGTGTTGCGCGATAGCAAGCAGATAGTGACCCACCTTATCCCAGTCACCCTTCTGGTGGAAACATTCGAATGGTTTCCTGTCCACCTGTGAAGCCAGTGGAGGGCAGAAAGGAGGCAGCTGTCCTCCTTCTAAGTGACAGCAGAGAGGAAGAGTCCCAGGGCCACCAGGAATGACCACACAGACCTTGCACTGCACAATAGCATACTCTGGAATTAGTGCAGCGACCTTGAGAGCCCCATTTCTTCATGGCTCATGTCCACATCAACCTCAATAGAAATCTAGGAAGCAGATGGATTTTTGAGGACAATATACCCAAAGCAAGCTATTGAACTCAACTGAGGCACCCTCCCTGCACAAAAAGACTCACCTCATCAGGCATACATGGACTGAGGTAAGTCGCAAAACTTCCAGACCCCACACGGATGCATTGAACAGCCCTCCTTCTGACGGGATTCATTTTGGAGATGGAATGTTTGATAGATACAAGAGCCTGAAAAACTTCCCAGCCCAGGTCTACATTTTGTAAAATTCCATCTATTGCTTAGGTCAACTAAAGAAATGATGTGGAGAGCAAATTAACTTCAGGGTTTAGGTGGCACCAAGTTCAAGCATTTGGAACACACTGAGCTATAAGAATCTCTAAAGATTTTGTTCTGGGTTTTCCTTGATCCTCACTAAGGACCCTGTGTTCAGGGCCCTGGGCAGTCAAGACAAGTCCTTTTTCTGGAGCTGCTTGGTCTGAGTTAATATGGTTTAGGAGTGGTTCCCACGCTTGAGAATGAGTCAGAATTTTGGGGATGTTGGTTAAAACAAGATTGCTGGGCTGGGGTTGTGGCTTAGTGGTAGAGCACTTGCCTAGCACATGTGAGGCACTGGGTTTGATCCTCAGCACCACATAAAATAAATAAATAAATGAAATAAAGGTATTGTGTCCATCTACAACTAAACATATTTTTTTTTTTTAAAAAAGATTGCTACTGGATGTGGTGCTACACAACTAATCCCAGTGACTCAGGAGGCTAAGGTAGGAGGGTTGCAAGTTTGAGGTCAGTCTTAGCATCTTAGTGAGGTTCTAAGCAACTCAGTAAGACCCTGTCTTAAAATAGAAAACAAACAAACAAAAAAAGATCTAGGGATGTAGCGATATAGCTCAGCAGCAAAGTGTCCCTGGGTTCAATTCCCAATACCAAAAACAAAAACAAAACAAAACCCCACACACATATTGCTAGGTCCCTCCTCCCACCTCCCAAAGATTCTTATTCAGTAGGTATGGGGTGAGGACTGAGAGTTTGTATTTCTAGCAAGCTCCTTGGTGATGCTGATGTTGCTTGTCTCAGAACCACATTTGGAAAACCAGGCTTTCAAGGGTGGGAATACTTAAGCCAGGGAGGGGTAGAAGGGACAGTGGAGAGGCAGGGGTTAAAAGCTCAGTTGGATTAGCATCCGAATATCAGAGAAAACATTTGGCCTTTGTTTTTTGGGGATTGGCTTATTTCACTTAGCATAATATTCTCCAGCTCCATCCATTTATGGGTAAATGCCATAATTTCATTCTTCTATAAGAATTCCATTCCATTGTGTATATATATATCACAGTCCCTTTATCTATTCATCTGTTGAAGGACATCTAGGTTGGTACCATAGTTTGGCTATTGTGAATTGAGCTGCTATAAAAATTGATGTGGCTGTGTCACTGTAGTACTCTGATTTTAAGTCCTTTGGGTATAAACCAAGGAGTGGGATAGCTGGGTCAAATGGTGGTTCCATTCCAAGTTTTCCAAGGAATCTCCATACTGCTTTCCAGAGTGGTTGCACCAATCTGCAGTCCCACCAACAATGTATGAGTGGACCTTTTCCCCCACAACCTCACCAACATTTACTGTTGCTTGTATTCTTAATAATTGCCATTCTGACTAGAGAGGGATGAAATCTTAGAGTAGTTTTGATTTTCATTTCTCTAATTGCTAGAGATGTTGAACATTTTTTTCATATGTTTGTTGATTGACTGTATTTCTTCTTCTGTGAAGTGTCTGTTCACTTCCTTAGCCCATTTATTGATTGGGTTATTTGTTTTTTCAGTTTTTTGAGTTCTTTATATACCCTGGAGATTAATGCATGTGGTAAAGATTTTCTCCCATTCTGTAGGCTCTCTCTTCATGTTATTGATTGTTTCCTTTGCTGTGAAAAAGGTTTTTATTTGAATCCATCCCATTTACTGATTCTTGATTTTACTTTTTGAGTTTTAGGAGTCTTCTTAAGGAGGTCAGTTTCTCAGCTGACATGGTGAAGATTTGGGCCTACTTTTTCTTCTATTAGGTGCAGGGTCTCTGTTCTAGACTTTGATCCACTTTGAGTTTTGTGCAGAGTGATAGATAGAGGTTTAATTTCATTTCATTACATATGGATTTACAGTTTTCCCAGCATCATTTGTTGAAGAGGCTATCTCTTCTCCAATGAATGTTTTTGATGCCTTTGTCTAATATGAGATAACTGTATTTACATGGGTTTGTCTCTGTGCCATCTATTCTGTACCATTGGTATTCATGTTTGTTTTGGTGCCAATACCATGCTGTTTTTATTTCTACAGCTCTAAGGTATAGTTTAAGGTCTGATATTGTAATGCCTCCTGTTTCACTTTTCTTCCTAAGGATTGTTTTTGGCTACTGGGTCTTTTATTTTTCCAAATGAATTTCATGATTTCTTTTTATAGTTCTATGAAGAACATCATTGGGATTTTAATAAGAATTGCATTAAATTTGTATAATATTTTTAGTAGTATGGCCATTTTGACAATGTTAATTCTGCCTATCCAAGAGCAAGGGAGATCTTTCCATCTTCTAAGGTCTTCTTTAAATTCTTTCTTTAGTGTTCTGTAGTTTTCATTATAGCGGTCTTTCACCTCTTTTGTTAAATTGATTCCCAAGTTTTTTTTTTTTTTTTAAGTTATAGTGAATGGGTAGTTTTCTTAATTTCTCTTTCAGAGATTCATCACTGATGTATAGGAAAGTGTTTGATTTATGGGTGTTGACTTTATATCATGCTACTTTGCTGAATTCATTTATTAGTTCTAGAGTTTTCTGGTGGAATTTTTTGGATCTTTTAAATAGAGAATCATGTCATGGGCAAATAGTGGTAGTTTGAGTTCTTCTTTTCCTATTCGTATCCCTTTAATTTCTTTCATCTGTCTAATTGCTCTGGCTAGAGTTTAAAGGACTGTGTTGAATAGAAGTAGTGATAGAGGACATCCTTGTCTTGCTACAGTTTTTAGAGAGAATACTTTCAGTTTTTCCCCATAGAAAGATGTTGGCCTTGGGCTTAGCACAGATAGTTTTTACAAGGTTGAGGTATGTTCCTATAATCCCTAGTTTTTCTAGTGTTTTGAACATGAAGAGGTACTTTGGGGAGGGGACATGGTGGAGAGGAAGGATAGTAAAATGAATTGGACATTATTATCCTATGTACATATATGATTACACTACTGGGGTGATTCTATATCATGTACAATAAGAAGAATGAGAAATTATGCTCCATTTATGTATGATGTATCAAAATTCATTCTACTGTCATGTATAACTAATTAGAACAATCAAAAAATCTTTTAAAAAAAGTTCAGTTGGGTCATAGCAGGAAGCTGAGGCCAGAAAAAAAGTGAAGTCAGGAGTGGACTTCCACATCTCTATGGCCTTTTGTTTTCCAAGATTTTGGTACTCTACATGTGAGTGAGCAAAGCAGGCCTAATAAGTCAAAGTCTAGAACCCCAGAGATCAAGTCCAAAAGTAGTTTGTGTCCTAGAGGTCAGAGATGGCTGCATTCTAGCCTCAACCCCTGATCTGCTGTAGGACCTACAGTGTTAGTCTTCCTGTGGTCCCCTCCTCCCTGAGGTGTCCAACACAGATTTGCCCTGCTCGAAGGGTTGGGAAGAGACAAAGCAATTGCTAGACCTATTAAAAATTAGTAAATATCAAACATCTCACCATAAAACAACAGAAATTATTTATTTATTTTATTATTTATTTACTTTGGTACTTGGGATTGAACCCAGAGGTGTTTTACCACTGAGCTATACTCCCAGCTCTTTTTATCTGTTGTTTTGAGACAGGGTTTCACCAGGTTGCTGAGGCCAGCCTTGAGGTTGCAATCCTGCATCACCCTCCAGAGTTGCTGGAATTACAGGTATGTTTTAGTTAACCTTTTTTCTGCTGTGACTAAATGACCTGAGCAGCACAACTGTAGAGGAGGAATAGTTTGGGGGCTCATGGTTTTAGAGGTCTTAGTCCACGTGAGGCCAGTTCCATTCCTCTGGGCTAGGGGTGAGGCAGAACATCATGGTGGAAGAGTGTAGCAGAGGGAAGCAGCTTGCATCATCAGGAAGCAGAGAGAGACTCCACTTACAGATAAAATACCTACCTCATACCCATGCCCCTTTTAACCACCTCCTCCAACCACACCCAACCTCCAGTTACCACTCAATTAATCCCATCAGGGATTAATTTGTTGATTAGGTTAAGACTCTCAATCATTTCTCCTCTGAACCTTGTTGCATTGTCTCACACATGAGCTTTTGGCAGACACCTCATATCCAAGCCATAACAAGGTATGACTACCATGCCCTGCTAAGGTCAAAAATTTTTAAATGTGCTTTTTCAGAAGCACATCAGCCTCTGGGTTCTGCCTCAGTCACCTTCCCAGGTGAGCCACCATGCTCTGTGAGCCTGTATTGTTAACATCAAGATCATTCATTCATTCATTCATTCATTCATTCATTCATTCCTGAGCCAAAATATACAGTCAGTTGTTACCTTGAGTAAAATTCTTGTCTTGTAGATTCTTGCCTGGTCCTCCAGAGGCAGGGTGGCCATTCACTGGGACATCTTGATTAGGCTTTCTCATTTTCATAAAAGGTCATCAACCTAACACTCTCCCAGGCAGGCTTAAAATGTTTTAAAATTATTGTTAGAAAAATACATCTACTCACTACAAAAATATTACAGAAATTATTAACTTAAAAGTTGAAAGTCAGCTGTACACAGATCTCCTTTGGATAATCACTGCTAGATGTCTGATCTGTATTTATCCAGATTCTTCCTTCGTATCTTACTTTTATGAGACACTGATCTGCTTTACTTTTCTTTAACAAAACAGCATTGTTTTCTTGACTAACTTTAAAATTTTTTAAATCTAAAAGCAATAAATAATTATAGTAAGGTAAACTATAAAATTCTCTCTTTCTCAAAGTTAGATACTGTAACCAGTCTCTTGTATATCCTTCTAGAAACTGTGTATACCCACATATTGTTTTATTATTTAATTTTTAACACTGGTGGGATCATATTAAACCTACTCTTCTACAACTTGTTTTTTTTTTTTCCACTTGATAAACTAACTGTCTTAATAGCATGCAATGTCTCCCTCATTCCTGTGGATCGCTGCACAGTATCCCACTGTACAGATGTGCTGTAATCGATAGAACTAGATCCGATTCTCAGCCATGAGAAACACCTACATTCTAGGTCATTGTGGGAAACTATAGCCTCCAACTGTCAGCTTCCCAGTCTCTAATAAAAGCAGAACTAAAAGGAACACTGCATGGAAAGTAATTTGGAGAGTGGATTGGAAGTCAGTCCTTGCATTAGCAAGATCTTATCCCTGAGTGAAGACGTCCATCGATGAACCTCATATTTAATGCTGTCTCCTGAGTTTCCCAGAGTTGGCTTTGCCAGGTCCTGGTCCCCATTTCCAATGCAGTAACCTTACCCCTTTCTCAAGGTTAGATCACTATAAGGGTATCATGGAAGATATAGGCTAATGCATGAATCCCATGAGGTCCACACCACAAGAAAAAAAAAGTCTTACTTCTTATAAAGTTTGTTGGCTTTCACTTTAAGGACCATGTGTCATTTGTAATTCGTGATGTTTCTTATTTTCCTCTTTTGCTTTGACCACCAGGAAGCCCAGAGCCAAATTTTAGTAATTATGTAAGATCGGTCTGCATATCTGCTTGCTGGGTTTTCTCCCCCTTTCATCTTATCCATCTAGGCTTTTCTATTTCTCCTGGACCTTGAATTTTAAAGATGTTGATTTCTTTATTTTTGAAAAAAATTCTATTTTTGCAGAGATTTGTTATTCTTGTTGCTACCCTTGAAAACCAACTTGTGTTTTTAAAATGTCAGAATGGGTCAGCATTAAAAAATGATTAAGGAAGATGATTTTGTGCTCAAATGCCTGCTTTCCCACTGCCTTGTTGATGTGGAGAGGTTCTGAGGTCCATGGACACCTCAGAAGCTCCATGGGGTGGAGCTGATAGGAATGATTTCTGCACAGGTGACCTGAGGAATGATTTTCAGCTCAAGAACATAGGGCCAAAATTCACTCCAGCTGTCTTCTAGAGAGTTGGGGAGCTACCGGCTGCTTATCAGGGCTTAACTACCCCAACTCTAGGATCACGGGGCCCCTCCGATCCCAAGGGGTAGCTCTTCCCAGTATAACTGATGCTATTGGGATCAGTTTGGAAACTGGCAGGGCCAAGAGGCACTAGCAATGTCTTCCAAATCAGAGTTGGGAAGGACCCTGGGTCTCCACTAAGGGGAAAGGGGTGGCAGTCTCTAGAACCCAGGGGATTAGATGCTGTCCTGTCACCTTACATGAGAAATGGCTGTGATAAAATAATAACCAGGAACAGTAGGTGACCCAGTTTGAACAAAGGGGCTGAGGATCGATGCTCCGCAGCCGCTGCCCCGCTTTGTGGGCCTTTTTACTACAACATTATATATTATATGCAAATCGTGGCACAAAGTTAAGGCTGCTTTTCATGTCAAGAGGCTTCTTTGAGCCTATATGTTATATTTTTCAGATCTTGGACAGTAACATTTTTCTTTTTAGCACGAAGTTGCTCAAGGTTCATCTGAGACTCTTTTAAATTGCTGCTTTCAGAGAAATAACAATGTAAAATGACACGATGATGTATGGCCCCGTCCAGCAGACCGGGGCTGCAGCAGCGGCAAACGCCACCAAACCTCTGGGAATGAAGCGGTCTCTGGAGCGCCATTGTGCAATTGTCCTAACCGGATCATTTTTAATTAGTTGCAATTAATTTCAAGTGACAGCGTCCTGCAATATCAAGTCAAAGAGGCTCTGGTGCGTGGGTGGGGTCATTAGGAACAGACGGCTGGTGAGAGAGAAGCCAGAGGGAGGTCGCATCATGAGGCCCTTACTTAAAAGATTTTTGGGTGGGGGTTAGAGAGATGATCATTTCCTGAGCTGGGGGAGGAGAACGTCTTCCTAATGCTGCAAATGGTCTCTTTCTGGGCTGTGTGTGGGCTTTGCTAAGTGGATACTTATTATACCCTGCACATTTGCTCTTCTGGTGGGGAGCAGGTCGGCAATTATCTCACTTCAGAAGCATCAAGCAGTTTGGCCACCTAACCTCTCTGCCTTAGGTAGGCAGAATCAGACCCTGCAACAAGCATTTGGGGAGGTAGTTTTTTGAGAGGCCACACCAGGAATGAGGAAGTGATCAGGAAAGAGAAGGAAACCAGTAAATGGTGTTTTGTTTTGTTTTGTTTTGTTTTGTTTTGAGTACTGGAGATTGAGTCCACTATGCTACATTCCCAGTCCTTTGTATTTTTTATTTTAAGACAGGGTTTCACTACATGACTGAGGCTGGCCTCAAACTTGAGATCCTGCTGCCTCAGCCTCCCCAAGTAGTTATGATACAGGAATGCGTCACCACACCCAACAAGGAGTATATATGGGGGTAAGTTAGCACTGTGGGTACTGGGGAACTTTGGAGACAAAATAGAACATACCTCTCAGAGTTATCCCATCTAGGGGGTAAAGGAGCTGGGATTTTTTTAAATTTTTGTTGTTGTTGTTGATGGACCTTTATTTTATTTTATTTTATTTTATTTTGTTAGTTATATGCAGTGCTGAGTATCAAACTCAGTGCCTCACACATGCTAGGGAGCACTCCACCACTGAGCCATAACCCCAGCCCCAGGAGCTAGGATATTAATATAATGATCCTGTGGCTCACTGGTTGGGGACTCCTTCCTGAAAGCTCTCAAGCAAAGAAATGCAGCTCCTGGCAGCAGAAAGTCAAGTTTAGAGTAATAGATATGGTAAAGGTGAAGGGGGCAAGTGGGCAAGTGACCATGTCTGCCATATCCTCTATGACACCTTCCAGTTTAAAATTCCTACAATTTCCCCAATACCTCTCTGTGTCCCTCTAAGGTTTTTGCACAAAGAGAATCAGGCAGAGAAATTTAAGCAGAGTGACATGCCCAGGGCCACCGAGACTGGCAGAGAACAGCTGAGAAATCAGGTCATAGTAGCAGGAAATCCCACCCTGCCATGCTATTGCTCAGCACGGGAGTACCACATCCAGGAACCCAGGCTGTGTTGGACCAGGCTATCCTGTGCTGACTGGGATTTTTTTCTCCCAGTCAGTTCAGACACTTCCATGTCCTGTGTTCCTAGCAGACATCACTAGTTGATTGATCTGGGCACTTAGACATCCACATGTGCATTTAGAATTCTTTCAACAGGATACATCTGGGAGCTGCATTAAGCAATGGTATATACAAAAGACATAAATCCTATTTGCTCCCCTGGCCAAGAGAGAGTCTCTTTCTGAGCACAATGTTCTCTAATCAGAATGTTTTGGGGCATAGATTGCCTATATAGCTTACTGGTAGCACAATCACTTTATCCCCTACCAACTGAATCTTTGGACCAAGTGGCTAATCCCTACTTCAAATGCACCTGCTGTTCTGAACCAGAACCAAGGCACTTGAACTTTACCCTGGCTTCTCTGGGATGGTAGCAGGCAAATATATCTCCCTGGGTTCCTCTTTTTCTTCCCAAAGCCACCCTTCATTGGTTAATCAGTGGTAAGGAACCAGGAACTAATAAAACCTAGCCCTTTTCTTGGGACTAATGACTATGAAAAAGTTTGATTGTTTTGGGTGCTCTGTTTTGTTTTGTTTTATGCAGTACTGGGGACTGAACTCTGGGGTGTTTTACCACTGAGCTACATCTCCAGCCCTTTTTATTTTGAGACTGTGTCTAAGTTGCTGAGGGTCTTGCTAAGTTGCTGAGACCAGCAGCCTCAGACTTACAATCCTCCTGCCTCAGCCTCCCACGTTGCTGGGATTACAGATGTGTGCCACTGCACCAGGCTTAGAGAACAGCTATCGAGCACTCACCATATGCTGAACACTTCTAACATTTTCCTAGATCACATTACCTCATTTCACTTCCAGAACCCAGTGAAATAATATTATTATCCCCATTTCAGAGGGGAGGAAACCAAATCACAGAGAGGTTATGTAACTAAGGTCACTCAGTATTCAGCAGTGGGGCTAGGATAAGGACTCAGGCAGGCTGAGTCCAAAAGAACTCCAGGGATGAAATTTTGACACCCTCTACATTTCCATTGAATTCTGGTTCATTCTTCCCTAAAAGTGAAATATGTACACATTAAAAAAATCAACTTCCCAAAATGTAACATGTATCTGACTAGCCACTTCCTCTCTTCTCGCTTTAGAAAACTAAATAGATCACTGCATCCATTTGGGAAATGCCTAGAAATAACTGGAGACCTGGCACTGCCTCCCTCCTTCTGGGTTCTAGGCCCATTGACTGCCTCAGGTTAGAACATAAGGACTCTGTCTTGTGAATGTGTATGGTCCCCCAGATATTACAGGTGCAGCTCCCAAGAGGAACCAAGCTCCCTTTCAGAGCCCTTTCTAGCACTACCATCCATTAACTTATCTAAACCCTACTCTCTGCACTTGGCCTATTTCCCATCTATGAAGGATGCCTCTTTGCCCCAGAAGTGGCTGAGGGTTTGTTGGATTTTGTTTTGTTTTTGTGGTGCTGGGCATCAAATCCAGGCCTTGCCTGTGTCAGCAAGCATACTGCCACTGAGCTACATCCCCAGCTCACCACCTCATCACATTAAAAAAATTTTTTCTTCAACATATCTTGTCTTTGGACTTCTCATAAGCTGATTTTAAATAGTTCCAGGCCTTGGATGGTTTATTGATTTTTTTTTTTTTTTATTTCCTCTCCTCAATCAGTCCTTACTTTGCCAAGACTGGTGAAATTCCTTTTCTTGGGTCTTGGGCTCTCCATTTCGCCCCAGCTCTCTTGAGCTGAGTGATGGTTTTTCTGAACGTTGTTACTCTGCTGTGGAGGCCCTTCTCTGGTGCTTGCCCACAGGGGCCCTGTCACCCTGGACTTGTACATTTTAGGACCATGAAAAGCCACCACTTAAGGCTGTTCTGGAGGAGCTTACAAATTTATTGAGGGCACAACTGACCTGATTGTTTCTGAGATGATCAAGGGGGAAAAAGTGGAAAATTTGAATAACAAAGCACTTCATTTCAAAGAGGAAGAAAGGCAGGCTTTTGGGGGGGGGGTGCCTGACAGTGGTCAGAAAGGCCTTCCTGGAGAAGGTGCCACAGAGTGGCTCCCAGTCCATTAGAACCATGGCCTTCTTTTATCATCAGGTTTGTCACACCCATTTACTATCCTAGAATAGAAAGCAGAGACAATATAACTAACCTATCCACATAATTTTTTAAAAAATCAATATATTGACCCAACTGTAATATAAAGGAGGAATTAAGGAAAGTAAGTTATAATAGCATAATACGTATTTCAATATGTAAATGCTTAGGAATAATGAAGAAGTGGAAAGCCAACACCTACACATAAAACCACCCAATGGGGCAGCTATCAGTACCTCTTGCCACAGGACAGCGTGCTGGAGACAGGAGCCACAAGTGGTGTGCCCCCTACCCAAAGAGTAGATTCAGAACCAGTAAACAACTCTAGATAAGGTTCTGTATACAACAGAGGACAATACCTTCTCAATTGTTCCAAGAAAGTACATTCCCAGAAAATAGTAAATACACTATTACAGCTATGCAAAAATTCTTGGTGTAAAACAAAGCTAGGTTCCAAGTCAGGCCACTGTAAACACACCTTTCCATTGGGATCACTGTCAAGCCTAGGACCTCTCAGATGGCTGTGTAGGCTGTGCACTGCACAGTTATTTACTTCATCACTTAAGTGAATGATGCCCCCTAGGGTTGTGGAGAACACAGAGACCTGGGTGGAATTTTCAAAAGTTGCATGGGACACAGGAGAATCATTCATTGCATGGGACTGTCTTACGTGTTACAGAATCCAGGGAGCACCCCTAGTGCTCAGACACAAACACTAAATGCTAACATGTACATGTGGAGAAACAAAGCAGAGAGGTTAAATTACTAGTCATCTCCTGTTCCAGCCTTAAATAAGAGAGGTGGGGGCATCCCTAGCCCAGGACCCAAAAAAGAATCACAACAACCCACAAAACATTCCCAGGCCCTAGTCCCAGAGACCGCTCCAACCAAAGCAGTTAAGGTCACAAAGGACCCACAAAGGGCCTGCTCAGCTCGTACCCTGGACCTGTCTCCCTGGTAGGAGCTGTGATTAGGCCTAGCTGTGAGGTGAAGGTGGACTCGAGCCTCCTGTACTGGGCTTGCAAGGGAGGCTGAATCAGGTAGGCCTAGCAAATAAATTCCTTAACAGAGAAAGTGTGTGGTGTGTGTGTGTGTGTGTGTGTGTGTGTGTGTGCCCACTGCTGTTGCAGTCACCTCTACTGCTGTCTAGTAGGAAAGCAGGCATTTAAACCCCTGATGGCAACTTTCGCAATCTTTCACATTGCAGCTTTGGGTGGGGACTCGCCCAAAGCTGGGGGCGAGCGTGACAGTGGAATGGGGGATTGAAGAGCAGGATGCTGTAATTTCATTCTGAGCAAGACCACGTAGCAGGGTGGAGAGGAGGAGACTTGACTCCCTCCAAAGCCCAGCAGTGATCCCCCACCCTCATGCAGGGCCTGATTCTAATGTCTTCTGATGGGACAAATTGGTGAGCACAACTATTAGCTGGGTGACATCAAAAGGCATTAATCTCTGGTTCCCGAGCAAGACCAGCACCACATTAGTGCCTTGCACCCAGTCATTATTAAGACTTTAGCCCAAGGGTGTAATAAATGTTTTATGGCATGCAAACCAAGGTAATGGAATGCAAATCCCATAATATAGCCATACATTTATTTTCTAATGGAGCAAATGATGATGTATTTTATCTGAGAAGAGCTGCCGATAGGACCTGCTTGGAAAATGTGAAGTTAGATACCCAAAGGGTGAGTGGGTGGCCCTGCTCAGGTGGGGGCATGGGTGGGTGAGGGTGGGAGCCACAGTGGGACTTCCCAGCAACATTCAAGCTTTTGTGAGTGCAAAGCTTCTGGACAAGCCCATCGTTCTTGCTCTTGCACCCCTGAGTACCCCCCTTTTGGGGCATATATCGAACATTCTGAGGCTTAATTACATCCCCTTTCCAGAGTGCCCCCCTCCCCAGAGCTTCTACCCCCAGCCAGAGCTGCATACCAATAAGCTACTCAGCTCATATTGGCTTTCCAAAAATATGGCCGCATTAAGGTGTGAAATGTTAATGGGATTGAGGGGCGCAGGGCTATTTCTCCAGTGGAGTTAGGGCTTGGCATTGGTGCTGATTTTATTAAGAAGCCAGAATTGTTCAATTGCAGCCCTGGGGCTGGGAGGGAGGCTGAGCTGGCTACCCAGGGCCACTACAGCCTTGGGAAGGGCTCTTGGTAAAGGAGTGCCCTAGGTCTTTCCAACTGCTGCTACTTTAGAAAAAACTTTCTGATTATTCCAGTTGTTCAAAAAGAGTAAGTTTTTCCTGCTGCAAACAGTGATCCTCTTCATTCCCAGTAACTATTTCAGTGTTTCTATTTTGTCCTCTCCAGGCACAGGGTATCCAGCCAGGTGAGCAGGTAGCAGGCTCCTGAGCCTCCCTAAGGTCCTGTTCTGTTCCTAGACATATGCAGGCATCAAGAAGTCCAAACCTGTCCCTGTCTTCAAGGTGCTGATGATCTAACTAGGGAAAAGGATGTGATGAAAAGAAGCTAACAATGTAAATGGTTTAAGAGTCACCCAAGTGTATCCGAGGGGTTCAAGTTTTCTTGCAGAATTTTTAGAAAAGATAACTATTGAGAAAAAAAAAAAGAGAGAGAGAGAGGAATAAAAGGAATCCTAATGGAGGTGCTGCTGTAGTTGGATGAGTTGAAACCCCTTAAAACTGAAAATGCAGGACTTTGCTCTTCCCCCTTTATACTAGGTATTCAATTCACATTGGGTTTTTGGTTGTTGTTTGTTTGTTTTGTTGGTGGTGGTGCTTTGTTTTGGTTTGGGCTGGGTTTTTTGGTTTGTTTGGATTTTTTTTGTTTTGTTTTGTTTGTTTGTTCTTTGGTACCGGGGATTAAACCCAGGGTGCTTAACCACTGAGCCACATTCATTGCCCCTTTTGTTTTTCATTTTGAGACAGGGTCTCACTAAGTTGCTGAGGCTGACCTCAAGCTTGTGATCCTCCTGCTTTAGCCTCCCAAGTAGCTGGGATTCCAGGCATGCACCACATCCAGTTCCACGTTTTTTTAATGCCCTAAAAACAGTGACTGTCAGCTCTCAGAGTGTTGGGACTGGATCTAGAATGAGCTTGGCAGTATTTTTGATCTTCTAATATGCTCTCTTGTTTGATACAACAATATTAACAATGATTCACTGAGAATTTACACCAGGCCCTGTGCTGAGCTCTTCATTATCTCATTCAGTCTTAAAACAATCTAAGAGAAAAATATCTTAATGAGTCCCACTGAGGAACAACAATGAGGAAACTAAATCTCAGAGTGGGACTTGCCCGAGTTAGTAAGAGCAAGGACTATGACCAGATCTCTGCCTCAGAGCCCATCCTACATCACTCTCTCTCCATGTGGAGGTTAACAGGGGTCAGGGGAGTAAGAGTCATACTGGAAGACACAGCCAGTTGGTACTACTGAGGGAGTGCTCTGACTTCCGGCCCCAGCTTCTCCTGCACCACAATGAGCACAACCGGGTTTTCATATGTGTAACCCAGGAGGGGTCTCCCATGTCCATGGGCCTGTCTCTCTGTCCTTCAACTAGTTCATAACCAGGGAAGGCATCTTCTCATCATAAAATAAGTCTAATCATGGATGAACACAAATAAAACAATGGTAACAGTAAATCCAGTTGTCCCAAATGGATCCTGATCCCACCCTAATTTGAAGAGTTTTCATTGGTTTAATTTCTGTGTGCCTCACCCTTTCCTTAAACATGGATGCTGTAGGTCAATTACCCTTAAAGGATATTTCAGCTGGAATGAGTGGCTTTGGATTCTGCTCTGGTTTGACTTGGTTAATCCCCAGAACAGGCCTCTAGGGAACATTATCTTACAAGGTTCAGAGAATGGGCCAAGTCCACCAGTGTGTGTGTGTGTGTGTGTGTGTGTGTGTGTGTGTGTGTGTGTGTATGAGAGAGAGAGAGAGAGAGAGAGAGAGAGAGAGAGAGAGAGAGAGAGAGAGAGGGAGAGAGAGAGAGAGGTGGAGGGGAGACAACAGTCATCAACTACAAATTCTTCAGGCTGGGTTTAGGAACAGATGAGAGTGAATCCCTAGCACCTTGAACAGGGCCAGGACTAGGGAGAAGCAAGAGGAGTCCAAGGTGCAAAATTTAAGGAGGACTTACTCTCAGAGTCCCACCAAAGTGGTAGTGTCCCCAAAATTATGTGCTCAGGGCACCTCTCTTACCAGACCCTGGCCCTAAAGTGCCCTGACTCTATTGTGAATGGGAAAGTGGACAGAAGCCCCTATCTTTTTGCCCCACCCTTGAGTTGGGGGAGAGAATTGATTCCTGCATCTAGAAATCTTGGAACCCAGGAGCCAGAATGCAAGAGAAATTCAGAGAAATCTGACTCATTCAAGTGTAAACCAAGGAAGAGAGGTCAGGCCATTTTCTGGTTCAATGCAATCAAAGTTCATGGGCTCTCTGGTCCTAGGCAGGACTGGATCCAGCGACCCAGCCTCCTCAACCATCTTCTTGTTTCACTCAGCTCTGCTTTCCTTGATTTTCCTGGGCACAGACTAGTTGAAGGTAGACAAAGGGTCACTTTGACATGGAATTGTATACACACTGGAAAACCCAGATCTACTCATGGTGGCACAGGAGACAGCCAGGGTCTAAAGCCACAGCCACCTCCTTAGGAGAGAATGAAGCAGTGGCTTTGCTCTTAGGTTCAGGAAGCCTCCCCCAAGTGAGGGTAATCTGGGCACCAGCAGGCTACTTCTGCTTACTTCTGACCAGCCCCAATGGAGTGTCTGCTTCCCAGGAGATGAGCAATATCAACTCCTGGCTGAGTTCCAGTCCCAAGCTGGTGGCTGAACGAATCTTTCTGTTAACAGGGGCTAACCTGCTCTGGTTGGCTAGCTTTACTCATGGGCTGACCCCTCGGCACCCAACATTCAACCCCACTTGGAATGACATAAACTTAGTGAAAAATGGGAGTTCCTCAAAGGAGAATCTGGGCTTTCTTGGAGGAGGGATAGGTGCTGGGTGGACCAACTCAAGAATAGGAGACTCTTCTAGAATTCTGGCTGCACCCAGGCCTTCCCTGAGAACCCACAGCATCTGCTGCCCAAGTCTGTGTTATTCATGGCCATCCTCTGTGGGACTTCCTAAGGCATGGAATGCTTCTCGCTCATCTTTGGCCAATTAATCCTCCCCCTCGAAGAGTCTGGCCAGTGACTTGTGCATTACACTCACTCAGGAAGAATGTGCTGATGTTATGAAAGAATGAATGAGGAACTGTGCTGGGATTGGGCCCCAAACTTTTATTAACTGCAAGGTTAAAAGCTATCGAGGGTCAGGGGCACCACAAAGGGGCAAAGGGAGTGAGTCAATTAACACCTGCCTTTTTATTTCCAAATCGAATTGTTGCATGAGGTTTGGGGATGATGTAAGTGCTCGGCTGTGTTGGGGCAGGATTTATGAGCCAAGGTATGTGGAGCATGGTCTGAGCAGGCAGCTGGTGAGAGGTACTTACCCTAACTGCCCTTGCTTGGAAGTCTCCAGAAAATAATGGTTGTAAGACACGAAGGCATGCTGGCAGTTAAAAACCCAGTCCCCTGTGCCCAGGGTGGATCTAAGTTGAGTCACTTTTTCCTGGGCTGGTTTAGAAGGGTGTTCAGTTCACACCTGACTTTGTGCTGACAGGAATAGAGTAGAAATGTTGGGGATTAGAGAGGGAGGGGGCAGGCTGGGTAGGATGTTAACTCAGTCTTGGGTCCCAGGAATGGGGACATGCTCCATTGGACTCATCTCAGGTTGGTTCACACTGGAGTAGGGGACAGTGTTAGCTGGTGACACAGGGAGTTCATTAGTTAATGTCTATTCATTGTCTCCTACTTAAAATGAGCAGGATCTGCTGGAAGTTTCTGGGAATGTGGCTGGCATAGTAGGAACCCACTGACTTCTACAGGGTATGAGAGGGAGGGAGAAAGGCAGTCTTCCCCTCCAGGCCTTCCCACCAGCTTGGGTCCGAATGATGAATTTTCGACTGGGTCATTAAATGCTGATTAAAGTACTAGAGGAAAGAACAGGAGGGGAAAACCAACATCAAATGTTGTACATACATACATACTCCCACCCCCGGCCCCCCTTCCCTTTTCTCAAGCTGCCTCGAAGTTCGTTCCAACCCTCCATTGGAAATGCTATAAAAGGCCAGGTTAATTAAGTCCTATATATTACCAGCACAAACACTTCCAACTTTATTCTGGCGGCTTGGTGAGTGAGGAGGAGGCCAGGCAAGGTCCAGGCAGCTCAGGGTAATAAAACAGAAGACTCAATTACCTTGTACATTTGCAGTTTTTATAAAATCATTTAAAGTTCTCTCAATGAAAATCACAGTGAAGAGGGATTGGAGTCCTGAAATCCAGAGGGAGCTCAAAGAACCAGACTTTTGAGTGCCCACAGACAGCAAACTTGTCCTGGCCATTTCCCTACTTCCCTAGGTAGGGAAGCCCCCTCTACAGGGTAGCTCAAGGCAAAAAAAAAATAGAGGAAGGACAAAGGGAAGGGGACTCTCTAACCATGCATTGAGCACCCACTGGGTCTGGCGTACTATGCTGGTGCTTAAGATAATTCATTCAAGTAGACATGATCCCGTTTACAGATGAGGAGACTGAGGCAGCAGAATAAATCTCTGGTGTCCAACCAAAAGAAATCAAGACCTCAAACCTGTGTGCCTCCTATGTTACATGCAACTCCGGCCCCTCCCTTTAAGCTATGGAGCCTGCTATTTGCACATCATGGCCCCGCATTAAGAGAACAGGCTCTGGGGCACATGGGTCTGGAATTCAGTTCCATCACTTCCTAGCTGGGTGCCCTTGAGAAAACTACTTACCCTTTCTGAGCCTTAAAGAAATTACTTCCCTCATCTGTGAAAACAACATTAGCACCTTCCTCACAGAATTGTTAAGTAGATTAAATGAGACCATGTTGTATAAAATGCTCAGTCTGGAGTGCAGAGTATGGAATGTATTAGTTATTACTGTACCAGCTGCACCTCCACTTGTCATGACCAGCTCATTACACTTTCCAGGGTGACAGCTAGTGAGCCAGCTGTGCAAGCCATGCTCCTGTGCCAACAGGACAGAGAGGCTCTCCCACCTTCTTCCTTAGCACCCCAATGACAGAATTCACAAGTCAATTCTCCCATTTCTGAGAATTCTTCCCTATGGAAGAACCCCATTTTTTCCCATGGGGTCAAGTAAAAACATGACTTCTTATTTTCTTCTTCCATATATAGAAACTGTTCAATATACCTACTCTTTAAGAAATGGGAATATAAAACTTCAATTCGATAGCAACCCCTAGAGGGAGAAATTTTTCTCTGGGCTGTAGCCACAGTGACCCAGAGCAATGTTCCCAGAAGTATAGAGAGAATTAAGCCCCAATTAACTCCCTCATCGTGATCAAATCTCTCAGGGTCTCAAGGGAAGAACATGGGTGGAGGTGGGGTTGGGAGGCTGTGCAGCTGTGGACAGAGAGGGAGGCAGCACCTAATACACAGTAGACTCTGAATGGATGACATTACAACATCGTGGGCATATCTCAGGTCCCCCTGTTGGAGAGCTTCCTCTGAGCAATGATGAGGTAAACTATATTTTAAAAAGGAACCACAAGAACATTTCCAGTCTTCCCTAATTTTCTAGAACTTTGACACTCCCTCATCAAGAAGTGGGATCTGTTTCTTTTCCCCTTAAAATTATAGCTACATCAGTAAGTGAAATGTAGTAGATGTGAGGCTGTGTAACCAACAAAGCTAAATCATACAAAGTAACACAGCTTTCACCTGGCTCACTCTCCTCGGAAGCCATCTACCATATTGTGAGGAAGTCAAAACTATATGAAAAGTCCACACACAGATAGATATTCTGATCACAAGGCCCACCCAACAGCCAGTACCAGCCACCAGATACATGAGATGCATCAGATGATTCAGATGATTCCAGCCCCTAAAGGTTGACTCATCTTCTGCCTTGGAACCTTCCAGCAGAGACCCAAGCATCATGAAGCAGAGGTGAAACACCACTGATGTGCCCTATTGGAATTTCTAAGTTCCCAGCAAGGCAATACAGGAAGTTTAAGTTCCTCTTCATCCCACAGCTAGGTCACAGAGTGTAACGCATAAGTGGTTTTTATATCTTTAAATTTGAGGTAGTTTTTAACTTAACGCTACATAACCAGAATAGCCAACCATAACTTTCATTGGCAGTTATGGGGGCTGTCATTTAAGAGGGTCATAGACCAACTGAAGAAATTCCCAAGCATTGTAATCAGGGTGGAGGGGCCTGGAACTCTGGCCTAGATGGTGGAAGCTGGAGATGGGGGTGGAGGGTGGACTCAGTCATGACCTTTCTATCCCTGAGGGAGGAGTGAGATTGCTTGGAATGGCAGCATGCCACAGAGGGAAGAACAGGCTTCAGAATTACATGTCCCCTGGACTCCATCTTTCCTTTCTTCTCTCTCACTATCTTGTGACTTGGACAAGTCAGTCCATCTCTGTGGATCTCACAGGGGAATAATAACATCCTTCTTGCAGGATACTTCTGCAGATTAAATAAGAATGTAGGTGGCTTGCTTGACACAAAGACTCTTAATAGATATGCTCATAATAGGTCCTTTGGCTACCCGTTCAAACTTGCAATAATAAGGAGGTGTTTGAGAGAAAGGTGATACAGGACACATCTTCTGAGGTAAATGTAGGAAGAAGGACTGTCATGTGACTTGCCTCATCTCAAGGTTTCAATGTGTAGAAAAGGGACATCAGAAGGTAACTGCAGATGGGAGTTTCAGCTTTATTAATAGCAACAATTGTCCAATAACTGCCAAAAGAAGGGCTGCAGCTAGAGCCTGGACTTTTCTGTAAGAGGAAATCTTTATTTGTTTGTTTGTTTGTTTATTGTACCAGGGTTTGAGCCAAGGGGGGTTTACCACTGAGTCACGTCCCCACCCCTTTTTTATTTTTATTTTGAGACAGAATCTCTCTAATTTGCTTAGGGTCTCCCTAAATTGCTCAGGCTGGACAATCTTCCTGCCTCAGCCTCCCAAGTCAATGAGATTACAGGCATGCCCCATCATGCCCACCTAAGAGGAAATCTTTAATTAAAGATTCATGTTCTTTAATAGTTATAGGATTATTCAGGTTTTCTATTCCTTTGTCAGTTTTGGTCACTTGTGTTTTTCTACGACTTTTGCCTTTTGTGTATTTTGTATATTCAAATATATTGATATAAAGTTGTCTGATTGCCTTTTTAATCAGTCAAGAAGTTCCCTTTTGTATCAAATCCCCAAAATTTTGCTGTGAGCTCATGTCATGTTCTCTTGCTTACTGGTTGTAGAGGTGGTGTTCTGCCACCCGTTACAGCCCCGGCCATAATATCCCAGGCCTCCCAGGGCAGAGTGCAGAATGCGTTGTGCACATTGCAAGTTGGAAATGCTGTCCATAACTCATCCACAAAGTTCAAGGGAAAGTCAGCTCGAGCTGGATGCAGTGGCACACTATAATCCCAGCAACTCGGGAGGCTGAAACAGGAGAATTGCAAGTTCAAATCCAGCCTGGGCAATTTAGCAGGGACCTGTCTCAAAATAAAAAAGGGATGGAGATGTAGTTTAGTGGTAGAGCACTCCTGGGTTCAATCCCCAGTACTGCCAGGAAATAAACAAACAAACAAACAAACAATAATTTAAAAAGATGTCTCAAAATGCCCCTGAATGATTAGGGTTTGGGGTGACCATCTCTCCCAACCCTTACAGTGGACAACTCCTTTTCATTTCCTCCTTACTTGTTCCCCAAGCCCAGCAGATCCTGGGATCCCACTTTGGCAGGTGGTCATAATGTTCCACTCTCTTGTCTATCACTGTTTTTTTCCTGCTGAGGACAAGCAGCATCTAGCAGGCTGGACTAAGGGCTGGGATCTGAGTGAGAAGTTATCTGTTTGTCCCAAGGTGGCCTCATGTGTGCAGATGCTGAATTGAGAATGGACAGTGTACCCTCTATGATGGTTCCAGTGAGGTACCACCTGGATGTACTCTGCTGCTGGCCTGTCCCAGTGGGGCCACCTTCCTTCTTGATGGATTCAGAGAAACCATAAAGAATGAGACTGTGGGTGGCATTGAGTGCTTACCTCCTGGAGAGTCCCAGCTTGTAGTCCCCACCTCCACCTGCCTCTCCCATTGGGTCCTCCTTGCTATCCTGTGCCCCTCCCTCCCTCAAAGAGCAGCAGCCCTCCCTCCAAGGGTGGCTGCCTGGAGGGTCCTGGCAGCATTGCCCTCCACCTGGCCATCCCGCTGAGGAGAACAGAAGACACAAGCTGCTGCCAGGTCTGTGTGCCAGGGTCAAGGTCCCTGCAGAATGTCAGGAAGGGGATACTCAGCCAGCCCTGGAAACTGATGCCTGGGGGGATGAGCCAGGTCCCAGTGGCACAGAAGGGGTTAAAGGAGCGGGGTGGAAGATGCAAGTGCAGGGCGCACAGCACTGCTGGAAACCAGCTAGCCGGATGCACGGATAATTAGAACTGAACATCAGTAAACAATGCCTTTTCCCCTCATTAAGGACAAATCTGTATGTATAATGTGCCTATTTTCTCTTTCATTAACTTATAAATGGCCACTACTTTAAAGCCATTTAACCAGCAGTTTTGACTTGCCCGTCAGCTCAGGGTCTGATGAGTCTTCTCCCCTCCAAGGCTGACAGAGGTGCCCACCTCAGCACATGGTCCCCAGGGGAGAGGTCATGTGGGTGCTCCTCTGAGACTCCTTTAGCTGTAGCGCCTTCCAGAAGAGGATACAAAGAGATGTGGGAGGGCAGGCAGGGCCAGGTGCCCAAGCAGGTCTTCTACCCTGGACCCAGGTGACCCCTCACCAGCCCCTCCTCCTAAGCCTCTGATGACTCACTCATGCTCTCTAAATTGCTTTTTCTATGCCCTTGAGTATCAGAGGACTCTGATTCTTCCTATAAAAGAGGAGCCCCAAGAATGTGCCCAATCTACACGCATCCTTAAGGACGACCAGTAACAATCTGGGACCAGAAATCTCAAAGGTGAGATATCATAGGCCCTCACAAAGCTCACAGTTCAGTGGAGAGACCAGCATGTATACAAGTGTAAGGCAATGCCAAGCGGAAGTCTGCACTGAAAGTTGGGAAGGCTTTCCAGGTGAGAGTATGCCTCTTCCATCAGTCTGGAAACTTCCTAGAAATAAATATGAGGTCTTCCTCATCAGGCTAGACACTTCAGAGGCCACTGACCAGACCCTCTCATGGGACTAGGAGATGACCTGGAGGCAAAGACTGGAAACCCCTGGGTTAGGAACTATTGCTCCTATCAGATCAAAATCTCCCATGAGGGAGGGATCTGTCCAAGATCAGGGCTTGTCTCCCTGTCTTTTTCTAGATAGCCCCCAGGACCCTAGATAAAGACAAGTCCAGCCCTGGAGCATCCTCCCTGTATCCCTGCCTCTCTCCTGGGGCCCAAAATGTTCAACAACCCTGTCCCAGGACTTGGGGGTGGAGATAGTGCCCAAGAGGAAAAGGGCACAATCTTTGCCCTTAGGAGCACCAATAAGCTTTTTGGTTTTGCAGTGCCACTAATACACACAAAGCAATGGTAAGACAAGAGAAAGGGGACAGAGATGCACATTTATGGAGGGTTCAATTTGTGGCAGCAGGAGGCATGTACATTACCAACTCTGTTAACCCACATAAGTGCTCACAATTGTTGGGGAGATAATATTTTCCTTATTCTACAAATGAAGAACTGGAGTCCCAGAAAGGTAAAGCAATTTACTCAAGGTCGCATAACCAGTTGGTGGTAGAACTGGGAGTTAAACCTAATCTGTTTAGTTCTAAAACCGAAGCTCTTCCCACCACATCCAACTGTCATCTGGGTGAATAAAAAACATCATACACAGCAGACTAGAAAAGAGGAAGAACATCGAGAATGAAGGAGTCGGTCCTCCTGGGAGCTGCTGAACCTCATATGCAGGAAAGATTTGGAGAGTCCAAAGACATTCTGAGGATCAGAAGATGGTGAAAAAAATTTTATATATTTTTTAAAAAAGCTGTGGAGAGTCCCACTTCTGAACCCTCTGCCCTGTACCCTCTTTGGATAAGAAAAGTGTAGAATCCCCAAGTCTGGTGAGGAAACATGCTCATAAATTCAGAAGTTCCTTATAATATCTCCTCTTGGTAGTATTTTAACATTAGACTGACTTCTGATGGATGCTAGGTTGTTCCACTATTGGGACATGTTCACCATCATCATGGTCATGAGCCTAGTTATTAATTACAAATAATAGGAAACAAGGTGAAATTCCATCCATAAGGAAAAACAGAAGGTTCTATTCACAGGCAGAATGCTACACAGCTGTTAAAGGAATGAAAATAGGTCCATGTAGGCTTGACATGGTGAAATCTCCCAGATACACTGTCCAGTGAAGAAAACACAACTTGCATGCATGACATCAGTTTTGGAAAAAGAGATATCCCCAAAAGAAGTGCTTTCAAGGGCTACAAGTTGTACTTATGAGATCTGAAATATACACATCAAACTGATCACAGCAGCTACCTCTGGTTGGGGGTGGACATAATCAGATGGAAGGATCAAAGGGAACTTTGGTTTTTACAGGGTGACCACCTGTCCAGGTTTGCCCAGGAGGCCTCTGTTTTCCCTGTTGCAGGTGTAACTAATAATACTGCTGGCTTTTCATTCTCAAAAGTGTTCTGTTTCAGTGATAAATTATATAATGGCCTTACTTATCTGTGGTGTTAATTTTTTACAGTAAGAATGCATTAATTCAACCCTGTGTCATTTCTGATAATGCATAATGTAGAAGTCCTCCTCACACCCTCCAGGCCCTGGACCCACTTTTCAGAAGTAGGTATTGTAGTAGTTTTCTAGCATCCTTCCTGAAACTGTAAATCCATATCTAACCATGTCACCTTAACACACAGAGAAAGATAAATGCAATTAGGCAGTACACACTGTTCCTAAACTTGCTTTTCTCACTTAATTTTTTCCTCTATCAGGAATGTTAAGTAAACCCGATTAAAACCGATCCTCAGGTTCCAATAACAGAGATGCGGATTTAGAGGATCACAGTGGGGTCCATAGATGCATATTTCTGACAAGCTCTCTCATTGATTCTGATGACACTACTCTATGGACTCCACCTTCACCTTTGTCCACAGAACAATCATTCATTCATTTATTCAATAAACAATTATGGATGCTCGCTCTGGGTTTGGCCCTGGCTGATCTTGAACTCCAACAGAGGACATATGCAGTCCCTGCCCTCCCAGGCAGAGCCTCATTCTCTTCCCAGCCAGACCTGACATCATCAGTGGTCATGGTACTCACGACCACTACATGACTACATCAAGAGCCAATCCTGGCACACATGACCTTGGGGAATTACTTAGCCACTCTCTTTCTCAGTTACCTCATTTATAAAATGGGCACAATGATTCTCACATCACATGATGGGCATTCAATAAATTGCAGTTACTGTTAATAAATTAATTCTAAATAATAAATATATCATTAATAATAAAATTCATATAGTGTTCCTGCCAAGTATGTTTAAACTAAGTCCAATCATGAACAAATAATGAGACAAATTCTGAAACTATAAATTCATAATACAACCACATAACCTTAAAACACAGACATTCTGTAAAACTAGCTGGTACTTTTCAAAAACTTCCCTAGTCTCAGACTAGGGTTGTAGCTCAGTGGTAGAGTACTTGCCTAGCATGCGTGAGGCCCTGGGTTTGATCCCCAGAATTGAAAAAAAATTTTCATGTCAATATCATAAAAAGAAAAAGTAAGAAACTTTTCGAGATTTTAACTCACAATAAGGGATGAGAATATGGAAGAATAGAGTTACTTTATATTAGGTAGAGGGGAGTGAAGGGAGGGGAAGGGGTATGGGGGATGATAGAGTGAAACAGACATTATTGCCTCATGTACCTATATGGCTGCATGACCAATGTAATCCTACAATTTGTATAATCAGAAAAATGAGTGATTATGCTTCATTTATGTATGATGTATCAAAATGTTTAAATGCATTCTATTGTCATGCATAACTAATTAGAACAAAAATTTTTTTGAAATTTTGTTTTACATTTTATAGACCTATAAAAAAAAGCAAAAGAGATACACAACTAAATTCAAACTGTGTTTCAAGTTTGGATTATGGATTTTAAAAACATATACCCATCAAAACATTATTGAGATAACTAAGGAGGTACGAATATTAACTTACACAACATTGTAGGAATGTTAAATCTCTTTAGCGTGATAATAATTGCACTGTATAAAAGATATATGCTGAAATATATCTTAAAAGATATATGCTGAAATATTTAGAGATAAAGGATTGCTGGGGATGTGGTTCAGAGGCAGAGCACCTGCTTAGCATGCATGTGGCCCTGGATTAAATCCCCAGCACCATGAGAGAGAGAGAGGGAAAGAAAGAGAGGGAGGGAGAGAGAAAGGGAGGTAGGGAGGGAGGGAGGGAGAGAGGGAGAGGGGGAGAGAGAGAGAGAGAGAGAGAGAGAGAGAGAAAGTACCATGCTGTCTACAAACAACTCTCACATGGTTCAGAAAAGTGCATGTGTAGGGGTAGGGAGAAAAAAGGAGAGAAAAGGAGAAAGTCAGGAAGAGAGAAAACAAAGAATATGCAACAAAATGTTGATAACTGGTATAGTAAGTGAGTATGTGGGTATTCCTATTCTGTTCTTCCAATTTATTATATAGATTTGGTATTTTAAATAAAAAATTAGTAAAAGTGAAATCTAATGGTTTTTAAAAACAATATGCAGGATAGTGGGAGGGGAGGGGATATGTAACTTGGAAGGAAGCTCACTGGAAGCTTTCAGAATGCTGGGGACACTGTATTTCCTGAACTGAATGTCTTTGTTTCAGTAGGATTCTTGAGCTGGACACTTAAGATCCTCCTCTTGTTTGATTTTATGTTATGTGTCAATGATTAAGTTTATTTAGAATGATTCTCATATTAAAGCATTCTCCACTATACCCTACCCTCTGATCTGGGTCTATGATGCCAGATGGCCTCAAGGCAAGAGTGGAGGCTGGAAGGAAAGCTGGGGTTGGGTTCCCCTCCCTGACTGTTATGCCATCTCCAGGGGGAGGAGAGAAAGCCTGGGTCTGAGGGCAGCTGGCCCCCAGCCTGGCTCCTTGGGGAGGACTGAAGGTGCCCCTAGCCTGCTCCCCTGAGCCATGCCCAACTTCTGCTGCCAGACCCTCAGGCAGGAGGTTAGCCTGACTCCACACTTCTCTGGTCTCAGTGTTCTTCTCTTTGTCAGTCCTGTGGGTCCAGATGGATGTGGGATTAATGAGGCATCTCATCTGGTGTGAGAAGTAAGTCAAGGGGTCACATTTCCCACTCCTTGCATTGTTCCCTATGTGCTTGATCCAATCAGCCTCACTAGTTGGAAACAGGGATGCAGTCACATTTCTGCACTTTACAGATTAATTGCTGGAGTCCTCAGCTGCCTCCATTAATAAACAAGACAGCAATGGCTAACACGTTCATGAAGCTAGTTATATGCCCAATCCTGTTCTAAGTATTTAGTACATATAATTCACTAGTACAACAACTCTCTGAGACAATGGGTAATATTTTTTACCCATCTTACAGACAGGGAAACAGAGGCATAGAGAACAAAATCATTTGCCCAAGCAGAATTGGCTGCATAATTTGCAGAGCCCAGTGCAAAATTAAAACATGAGGACTTTGTTCAAAATATATTCAGATTTTCAAGACAACAAACATTAAGTCAAGCATAAAGCCTATTTAAGGAGGGGGCACTGTGATATTTCACAGGTCTGCATACCCACAGGCCAGAGCTGAACACCACTGTGAGTAGCAAAGTGCGAACTTGAACCCAAGTAGTCTGACTGCAGAATTTGTTCTCCTAATCACTGTACAATGCTACCTCTCTAATTCACAGTTCTCCAAACTGTCCTAGAACCAGAGAAGTTCACTTGGTGCATCAGGACCTGTTCCATTTCTAAAAGCTGGGTGGACACGGGGTTGAACAGACTTACTTGTTGGCTGCTATAGGGGGTGGCTGTTGAAAACTAGTCCCAGACAGTTCAACATCTGCATAATCACAGTTACTGGTCCATGCAGAAGGATGCACAGAGCAAAGCACAACTGGAACTGCAGGTCTGAGAGGACTAGCATCTCTAACAAACTCCTAAGTCTGCTGTTAGCTTGGCTCACCAATTCTAACTCCCTAATTTCTGAAGGTGAGTTTCTTCTCTGGTTTCCTTTTATCCCTTCCTGTCAAAGGATCCCAGAGGCGACCAACTTAGTTCATCAGAAAGGTTCCCATTAACCTTAAATCCCAAAAGAAAGGGTGAGTCAGGGTCATGAGTTCAGTCCTCCCAGGACTGGCCTGGCCTGGCCCCTAAGCAAATAACTCTACCTCCATGACCAGCTCCAAACATCGAAATCTTCTTTGAATATTCTTGTTGAACCCTTTCCCAGAGCAATGTCTTGCCTACTTACCTCACAATTGCATAAGAGAGATGTTACTTATTTTCTAGAAAATCTAGTTTTGCCTAAGTGCTCCATTACACAGTTTAACACCATTGATATATCAATGTCACACTCAGATACTTTTGTAATGGCATAGGTGGCTTAAAAGGCATTGGATAATGAGACTTTAAAGGATAAAGAACTGGAGCTGCTGGTGGACAGGAGGGGCAGAGTCAGTGACACCTGGGTTATTATTGCTACTCTAGCATCACTGTGCCCAGCAGTTGGCAAGGCCGCAGAATGCCTCAATTGCTCTGCGTTTGCTGGGCGTCTTTGCAGTCAGGCTTAAGTCCCCTCCATTTTAGAAATGTGTTCAGTTACAGAAAACAGAATACCCAACCCACAGTGGCCTAAACTAATAGAGATGTACTCTTCTCTTGTGACGGAAAGGAAGGGTGGATACTGGCTTTGATTTACCAGCTCAACAATGTCAGGACTGACTAATATCACTATAATTCTTTTGGTCTTTCTGTTATAGAGGCTGATGGCTGCTGCAGCGCCAGTCTTCAAGTCTTCATTCAAGGGGCAAAAAAGGCAAAAAGGGGCAGCACCAGCAGCATCTGATGTCCTTTAGAGGAAAGGAAAAGACTTCCTAGTGCCTCATTGTGTTGAACAGGGTCACATGGCCTTCCCCAGCTGCAAGGGAGTCTGGGACCTTATCTTGTTTGGGGTTAGGCACATTTTCATCAGGAACAAAATTGGAATGTTGAAACAAAGAGGGACACACTGGTGACACACCATTCCTCCTACAGTTCTCTCAGCTGTCCCTGTGCATCTTCCTAACCACCATGGAACCCTCACAGAGAAACCCCTACAGCCCTGTGATCCTCCCAGTACCCCAAGCAAGAAGAGCCCACCCAAGGAGTCAGGATTTCCCCGAAGCTGGCAGGCACCACAGTCAGCTTTCTCCTGTAGTGATTAATGATGCTCTGCTGAGCCGGGGAAGAGGAGGCTAATTAGCTATAGACTGATTAAGGATGAAGCAGGCAAAGTCCCAGACATAATAAACGTGAACTTTCCATCCTCCTCTCTCCCTCACAATCCTGCTACCACCAGTAGAAGCCAAGCCTGAAGTGCCCCCTCACAGTCTGCCTGCCTGGGAAGATCTGGCAGCATCACCCATATCACAGTTCACATGGCCTGGCACAACCAGGGCATGGTGGCAGAAGTAGGCATACAGGGGTCTTCTTTCAAGGTTCGATAGCCCTTCCAGCATTTTTCCAACCCTTATGCTCTGGACCAGGCATAGTACCAAACCCAAACAAACCGAGTCTCTGCCCTAAAGAATCCACAACTGAGGACTGCAGAAATCCAGGAAGGGCTGAGTACAACATGACGTGGAGCTACTGGACAGGGTTCCATGCAGGGACTTTGTGAATGGAGAGGTGTCCCTGGAGAGAGAGGTGGTCACCTACACAGGTTGGAGGAAAAATGAGCAGAGCACAGTCCTGGGGAGTGAGGAGTGTAGGAGGGGGAAGGGGGTGACATAGATGAGGGCAGAGGAGAAATAGGAGGTTGAGTTTTGATGCAGCCCAGCTGCTTCCAGCCCCTCTTCCCCCCAACAACTGGCATCCACATACAAGACACCCTCTGGTGACCGAGGGCTAGCACCTCCACTTCCAGCTAGGACACTTCACCTGTATCTCCCACACCAGAAAGTATACCCAGGGGCAAATGAAGCCATCCACAGCCACCCAGGCTAAGGTTGGATGAAAATAAGCTCTCTGACACATGAATCTTGTACAAGATAAGGCTGTGATAAGGACAAAGGATACATTTTGGCCACAGATAACAGGAGAAATTCAATGAGCATGACTTCTCAGGTTCTCTCTGTTTCCTCCAAGGAGACATTCACCGGGGGACAAAGGTGAATATCCGTCCAGGCAAGGCTTGGGAAGCAAGCCTCCCACCTTGCCTGGTTCATCTTTCCAATTCCTTGAGTCTCAGCTCAAGTGCCACTTCTTTAGGAAGCTTCCCCTGACTCCTCAGATTAGATCCGATTTTCTGTATTTCCCTTTGAGAACTGCATCATAGTTTACACTAATCATTTAGGTGATTGTCTTTACGACTATATATTCACCCAGAAAATATTAATGGAACCATAAAATGTGCTAAGTTCTGGGGATACAATGAGATGTGCTCCCCTAGAACTTATGGTCTAGGCATAAGTTCTGTGGCACCTAAGCAAGCATCCACCTTAATTCCAAAAGTGACACTTCCCCCAGCCCCAGCAGAACATTGGGACAACTCAGGGATTAATGCCATGCCAGTAGGAAACCACACCCCTCACGCCACCCCTCAAAGGGCCTTCATGAGCAGTTGCTCAGGTTGCCCATGACAACAAGGGGCTGGTGTGTGTTGCCCATACTCCTTCTTCAGAGTTGAGACACTGGCTCCTCTAGCTGCAAGGAGTGTTAGCTGTTAACAGTCGCTAAGTCCCTCTCCAGGAATTGTCCTCAGCCAAAGAGAGGCACATTATTCCCCACAGCAACTCCCAAAGGACATCTGGGCATTTGAGATGACAAAGGCCTGCCCTGCCTCCAAACCAGGGCATTTTGGAATAATCATTCCAGCTTCAGAGCTTCCTGTGGGCTTGTTCAACTTCTCCTCTGCAGTCCTGCTTCTGTCACCCACCATCCCGCCTGAGAGGTGAACCAAGAATCCAAGCCAGTGCCACAAAGAATCTGAGAAAGGAACCAAATCTTGCAGCTAAGTGATTTAGAAGACTCCAGAGAAGATATCTGGGATAAGAAGCCTACCATCCCCTGGAGTCCGATTTCTACTGATTGAACAGGCCCCAGGGACTTTATTTCAGCAAAACAACCAGGAAATTCTTAAATCTCTCTGCTGAGGATTCCCAACAACATGGAAGAATCAAACTAGCCACCAACATCCTAAGTCAGGCCCCGTGTGTGGGAACTTGCCTGGGTGGGTGCAGGAGGAGGGGTGGAGGGAATGAGGAAGGAAAGAGACTTGCACAAACTTAGTAATTGAAATCATTAATAGCAGTAAAATAAGTTGTCCATCCTACATGTAATTTGTAGTAATGTTTGGTTACTGAGATTAATTTCTGGTAATGAAATACTAATTAAACCATTTATTGAGTAATGTATTTGCTTGGTGGTATTTTATGGGTGTTCGCTTATAAATATTTTAATTACTTTTGCTAAGTAATTAGAATTTACTAAATAATTTCCAAACTATTTATTAATTTCTAGCAATTCTCAGCCAACCAACAAGTAATTGTTTTACTTTATATCAGTAATTAAAGTCTTTAAAAAAAAAAAAAACTTGAAAAAGAAGGACAGTTTTGAAGACCTGGCTATTTTATCCACATGAGATTGGGTGTGTTACAGTCATAAAAAATTAAAAATCACTGTGGGTCCAATACTACTCATCAAACACTGTTAAATTTTACTTATATCTTTAAAGACTTCTTTGATGGGTGCATGTACTATTTTTTCAAAATGAGATACCAAATACATACTTTCTGGATAACAAATTATGCCAATTTTTGCAGCATACTTTCTATTCTATTAATGCAAGGAGGCTGGGGGTGTAGCTCAGTGGTAAGGCATGTACTTAGTATACTCAAGGTCCCCAGCACCCCCAAAAATAAACAAATCAGTCAAGCAATCCTAGAAAAAAATGCTTTCTTTAACAGTTTAAGAGACTTTCTGAAAGCAATACTTCTTCCACCTCTATCTACCCACTCTGTACCAGACACTACGCAAAGTAGTGTGCACATGCCACCTATGAGCATCACAACATGGGACTCTACACCACTCTGTGGCAGGGACCTGTGTGCCACCAGGCTCCACAGGGCCCATCACAGTGTGAAGCCACATCAATGAAATAACAGTTTGGGACAAAAAAATAACTGAAATAAATGATAGATCTATTTTTATCTATGAAAATAAGATCATAATGAATATATTGTTCTGTAGTTCACTTTTCTCATTTAAAGTATTATAACCACATTTTCATAGAAATAATATTAAAGAGCAGCAGCATCCTTTTTAGCAGGATGGTATTCCATGAAGTGACCTCCATTTATTATCCAATATTTAATTGCTGGATATTTTGGTTGCTGTAGTTGTTCACTATGGTGAACAAAACTATAATGAATGTCACTGTGCATAGACCTTTGGGCCCTTGCCCAGCAGTTTCCTTAGAACATGTTATTAGAAGTAGAATTACTAGATCAAAGTGTATGAGCATTTTTAAGACTTTTGATACTGTTTAAATGCCATAAGAAAGGCTGAACAAATTTACATTCCCACCAGTAGGGACGAAAGTCATGTTTCCTGCACTGTGTACAATTACTATTATTTTAAATCTCATGTCACTTGTTTTCACTCCTTGTCTATACAAAAAGGTGGCCCAAGAGGGCTTTCTGACCCACAGAGCTTCACAACCCAACTCCCACTGGCTTGGAAGAAATACAGATGGTCAACTCTGTATTTGAGCTCTTTATAAACTAAACAGCATCAAAATGTTTAACACTATTTTCCACCACACCACTCCTCTTTGCCTCCTGGTCTCCTTCTTTCTACCCAGGAACACTCTCTCCCTGAGGACATCCCCAAGTGTGGCACAAAAGGCTTGGCTCATCACTGGCAGATGCCTGCCCCTCGTGTTAGCAGAACAGGTACATCTCTATGGATGCTCTCCTTGGCTGTTTTTTTAGTACTGGGGATTGAACCAAGGGGTGCTTTACCACTGAACTACATCCCCCAGTCCTTTTTATGTTTTATATAGAGACAAGAACTAAGTTGCCAGGGCTGGCCTCCAACTTGCAATTCTCCTGCCTCAGCCTCCTAAGTAGTCGGGATAACAGGTATGTACCACAGTGCCCAGTTCTCCCTAGCTCTGCACAAAACGTCTCCCCTACCAGCATGTTGCAGTGCCTCAAACTTCTACCACCAGTTGTATATATTAAGCAGCTTTCTAAACCCTCAGAGGTTAGCTTGGGTGGCATTTTATGATCTAATTAGTTTTTCTAAGGCTTTCTCAGCTTCTCTTCAATGCTCCCTTCTCACCTACAGCTAAGTTACTCAGTATCTTTTTGACATCCCCAATCCCCAATTTTAGCCACCTTTTCCCTCCTCTGACAGTTTCCTAGAAGAACTTTTTAGTAAGTATGTGGCTTAGTCTATTCTGTGTTGCTATAACAAAATACCTGAGACTAGATATTTTATAAGGAAATAAAGTTTATTTTGGCTCAGGGGTTTGGAGTCTAAAAAGTCCACGCTCAGATGGCCACATCTGATGAAGATACATGCTGTGTCATAACATGGCAAATGGTATGGGAATGCATTTGAGAACAGCACGCAGTGCAGGGAAGAGGCCAGGTACCAAGGGTGACATTGCTTTTTAATAACCCACTCTCACTGTAACTAATCCAGATTCTTGAGACCCAACTCACTCCTGGGAGACCTAACACACTCTCTTGAGAAAGACATTGATCCATTCATGAGGGCGGATTCCCCATGACCTAACTAATTATCTCAGTAGGCCCCACCACCTCTCAACACCATCACATTGGGAATCAAATTTCAACATGAGTTTTGGTGGGGACACATATATCTAAACTATAGCAATGTGAGAATCATCCTCCTTCTCCAGACAGACCTAACTTTCCTAGATGGAGGAGATCTGCAACAGCTCTTGACAAAAGAGAGGGAGGCAAAGAATGAGAGCAACTTGAGAGAGGTCTTGGAATGGAAGCAGAATGGTACCACTAAAGTTGTCTCACCTTATAAAGAGAACCTCGAGACAGGGTACACAGCTGGTACTCAATCTATGCTTGTCATTTCTCCAAGGAATAGATTATTCCTACAGGTGTATCCCTATGATGACAATATTGTTATTTTTCCTTTACTCTCTGTAACTAGTTCTCTCTCCAGAAAGTGCCAGATTTCAGGCAGTTCTCTAGACCCTTAAAGTTCTCAGAAGAGAAAAGGTAGCCTCTTCAACAAACAGTGCTGGGAAAACCAGAAATCCCACATGTAGCAAAATGAAATTAAATCTCTATCTCTCATCCTGCACAAAAATCAACTCAAAGTGGATCAAAGTCTTAAGCACTAGAACAGAGGCCCTGCACCTAATAGAAGAAAAAGTAGGCCCAAAACTTCACCTGGTTGGCTTAGGAACTGACTTCCTTAACAAGACTCCTAAAATGCAAAAAGTAAGTTCAAGAATCAATAAATGGGATGGATTCAAACTAAAAAGCTTCTTCTCATCAAAGGAAACAATCAATAATGTGAAGAGAGAGCCTACAGAATAGGAAAAAAATCTTTACCACATGCACCTCAGATAGAGCATTAATCTCTAGGATATGTAAAGAACTCAAAAACTCAACATCAGAAAAACAAATAAACCAATCAATAAATGGGCTAAGGAACTGAACAGGCACTTCACAGAAGAAGAAATACAACTGATCAACAATCGTATGAAAAAATGTTCAACATCTCTAGCAATTAGAGAAATGAAAATCAAAGCTACACTGACATTTCATCTCACTCAGTCAGAATGGCAATCATCAAGAATACAAGCAACAATAAATGTTGGCGAGGATGTGGGGGAAAAGGTACACTCATACATGGTATGGGAACTGCAAATTGGTGCAAACACTCTGGAAAGCAATGTGGAGATTCCTTGGAAAACTTGGAACGGAACCACCATTTGACTCAGCTATCTCACTCCTGGGTTTACAGTGATGCAGCCACATAAATGTTTATAGCAGCTCAATTCACAATAGCCAAACTATGGAGCCAACCTAGATGCCTTTCAACAGATGAATGGATAAAGAAACTGTGGTATGTACATACAATGGAATATTTCTCAGCCTTAAAGAGAAATGAAATTATGGCATTTGCCAGTAAATGGATAGAACTGGAGAATATGCTAAGTGAAATAAGCCAATCCCAAGAACCAAAGGTCAGATGTTTTCCCTGATATGCAGATGCTAATAAGGGACAGGGAAGAATAGAGATAATTTGGACTAGACAGAGGGGAGTGAAGGGAAGGGAGAAGGCAAGGGGGTAGGAATGATAGTAGAATGAAGCAGACATTATTACCTAAGTACCTATATGATTACATGATGTAACTCTACATCATGTACAACCAGATGAATGAGAATTCATACTCTCTTTATGTATGGTGTGTCAAAATGCATTCTACTGTCATGTATAATTATAACAAATAAAAATCCATATATAATAAAAATTCTCAGAAGAGAAAAAGGAGGAAGGACAAGAGCTCAAGCATTGCTCCTTGCTACCCAGAAAGGTCAAGGAAAAGAAGGCCTGGCTGTCCTTAACAGAATCCCCATTTCCCCTTGGACCAGAATAGAGCTCATTTTAATCATCACTACATTTATTTATGTAATCCTTACAATGTGACAGGCCCTCTGTTAAGCCGTTTTCACATACTATCTCACTTAAATTATATATTTCTCCTTACTTAACTGATGAGAAAGGAAGACTCAGAGTTTACTCCAGTTCTCTCTTTCTCCAGAGCCCAAAGTCCCTATATGTAAAATATAGTTGTGTGTTTAGATAGGCAGACGATCCATAAATGCCAGGGAGAAAGGGAGAGTGAGGGAAAGAGAAGAAAACTTTCCATTACCATAATGCAAGGGAAATAGTGTCATCTGCAATAAATTGAAGGTGACATTAAAACAAATACATGATTACAAGGGAAAATGCTGATCTACATGTCACCTAAAGTCATTGGCCCTACTTTTAGGAAATACTGGAACATTTTATCTCTGAGGTCCCTTTCTAGCACTCAGTTTTTGATTTTGCAGTGTTTGGGCTATATCCTGAAGGAAAAGTAAAATCTGTGGACTTTGGGTAATAAAATACTAAGGGCAGATACTGGGTCTTATTGCTATATTCTCCATTAGCATTTAGTATGGTATCTGGCTCACGTAGGTATATGGAAGATGCCTAACATGTGTGAACTATGAATTCTCTTCCCCTCTCTGAGTTTTAGTGTTTCCAACAGAAGAGGGCTGGACTCAATGACCCCAAAAGGTACCTTTTGTTCTGCTAGGCATCGGTCCACTGGATCTAAGTGACCCTTTCCTTAATGGTTCTCTGGTTTTCTGCTCCAGCACTCTTGGCTCCCCAAGATTCCCATCCCCAATTATTCAAATACTAATCTAGGTACTGCTGTGAAGGGATTTTTCAGATATAATTGAAGACCCAAGTCAAGAGGCCTTAAGACACAGAGATTATCTGGTTGGGGTTAACCCGAAGAAGTCCTTTTAGGAAAGCAGAACATTTTCTCCAGCTGGTAGAAGAGAAAGAAATAGGGGCTGGGGAGATAGCTCAGATGGTAGAGTGCTTGCCTTGTAAGCACAAGGCCCTGGGTTCGATCCCCAGCACCCAAAAAAAAAAAAAAAAAAAAAAAAAGAAGAGAAAGAAATAGAGAGAGTTGGTGTGGTGATAATGCCATATAAGGGAGGTTCTCTCTCTCTGAGATGGAGGAACCTGAGAGCAGCCTCAACAAGCTGAAAGTGACCCTGGACCAACAGTCAGAAAGAAGATGGAGACCTCAATTCTACAGCTACCAGGTAGGAACCGAATCTGCCAACACCTGAATAAGCTAAGAAGTAGATTCTTCCCACGGCCTCCAAGAAGATCCCAGCTTGGGCAACATCTTGATTTTGACCTTGTGAGATCCTCAGCAGGAAACCAGGATGAACCACCTGGACTTACAACCTATGCTGTAAAGTAATAAATGGGATTTTGAAGACTACTATAGTATGATAATTTGTTATGTAACAGTAAAAAAATGAATGCAACCCATTACCCTATCCTTATTGACTCATATTCTTCCCCAGAAGTCCCCAACATTTGACCTGTAAGAACAGCAACATGGGGCTGGGATTGAGACTCAGAGGTAGAGCACTTGCCTAACATGTGTGAGGCACTGGTTTGATTCTCAGCATCACATATAAATAAATAAAATAAAGGTCCATTGACAACTAATATATATATATTAGGCAACATAGGCCTAGTTCCTAAGGAAAATTATGGTGACAATAAAGGTTGCTTTAGTAATTTTCAGGTGAGGCTTCTTTTTGACAACTTCATATAAGTCTAACAAGGAGTTTTAACCTTGAGCTTTGAATTTCTACTGTGTTCCCAGGTCCTCCATTAGAGGCCTACATATAATTTGGAGCAAAATTGTGTGGAATAGGCAGGTGAGCAGAAGAAGTGTGGGGAAAGTAGAACAGTGCGCACTGAAGATGCTGAGTTGTTATCATGGAAGAACTGGAACATGGAAGTTGGACAGATTAAAACGGGCAGAGGAAAGGGAAGGGGTGGAAATATTCTAGGTAGATGGTAGCATAAAGGAACAGAGGTAGGGGGCTGGGGAGATGGTTCAGCTGGTAGAGTGCTTGCCTCGCAAGCACAAGGCCCTGAGTTCGATCCCCAGTACCGCAAAAAAAATAAAAATTAAAAAAAAAAATAAGAAAGGAACAGAGGTAGGAATGAGCATGATGTTGGCCACTGTTGGTTCTTCAGGGGACCCCAGGTTTCTCCAGACCTATGACTGGAAACTAGGTACTGTGTCAAACAGCCGGTTTAGATACCAGGAAAATAGTTTAAAACAATGTGTCTTGAAAGGACTAGAGGCTCTTAGTCTTACAAGAAGGGAGATAAAGGGAGGGTCTGGTAGAAGTATAAGGAGGAGGACAGAAAAAATACCTAAAAAGTTTGCCATGAACAGATCAAGTTAAGGTTAGGGAATGAAGCCCAGGAGAAGGGAACAAAGACAAGCTCATGCCTGTGCCCCACTCACCCACCATGGAAAGGAGGGCAAAGTGATAACCCATAGTGTCTGAGTCTGTGTGATCTGCCAGGAGATTATGTAGGCCTGGATTATGAAGTCTGGACCTTGTATAGACAGGCTTGCTACCAAGGAATGTCCACAATGGAATGTAAGGGCATTGTGGTTATAAAGACAGGGTGGGGCTGAATTTCCAAGTGGTCTTGAAAACCATGGTGTAAAGCAGAGGTGTTCAATCTTGGCTGACCACTGGAATTACATGGTGATCTCTTTAAAATATTGATTTCTAGATCCCTTCTGATGTAGTTGGCCTGGGTTAGCTGTGGTCTCAACAGTTTTAAAAGCACCCTGGTTACTCTAGCATTCCACTAAGGCTGAGAACTACAAACGTGGAGCTTGGACTTCATCCAGTAGCCAGAAAGTCTATTAATGATATACATCATACAAAGGAAAAGAACTAGAAGGAAAACCTAGTCAAAATGAAGATAATAAAGGCAAACACCAATATAGCACTTTTTTTTGTATCTCAGTTTTCCAGGCACTTTTCTAAGTACACACACACACATACTCACACACACATATGTACACTTTATAAATCACAATATCCCTAGAAGTTAAAGATTCTCTATGTCCCCGATTTAGAAATAAGAAAACTGAGGCTCAGAGAAGTTGACACCTTACTCCCAGTCACACAGCAAGACAATGATGGAACTGAAATTTGAACCCTGGAAGTCTGACTCCAAAGTCCATGCTCTGAATTTTGCTTCTTCCTGTGGTAGATTGGCTTGTATAAGACAAACGCCTTTGCCAAAAACAACTACAAAAGAAAGTTGAAACATGAAGAGAAGTTATCAGGACAATGAAGATTTGAGGGGCCAATAACACAAAGAGAAAATGAATGCATTCATGTGAACCAGATATCAGATGGCATGTTCCTCTAGAAGGCATTTGCAGATATGTTATATGGACAGTAGAGGAATTCAGAAACTGAGAAGAAATTTTAGTAGTTTCCTGTGACTCAGGAAGGAAAAAAAACTGAGTTCTGGGTTATTATAAGCAGAGGACAATGGAAAATAACTCCAGCGTTAAGTTGGGATCCTTAATGGGTTTTGGCCAAAAAAGGCCTAAACCTTATTTCTAGCATATATGAATAGATAAGTCATTACAAAAGCTAAAATCCAGATTTAAATCAGTTCTATCCAAGAAGAGATTAAGGCAATCTGACCTTGATCTAATTGAGACAAGAACAAATTCTCTCTAGAGGAAGATAATGTTATCTAGAGGAACAAATCTTCACAATAATTTTTTATTCATGATGTCCAGCATTCAATAAAAGATTATCAGATTTATCAGGAGACAAGACCAAATGACAGAACACCAGACAGAGACCAAATAATACAAACAGACTTATGGGTGATTTATATGTGGGAGTTATCAGATACAATTTAAAAATACCTAGTTTCAATATATTTTTAAAAATTAATTCTGCCAGGTGCAGTGGTGCATGCCTGTAATCCCAGAGGCTTGGGAGGCTGAGGCAGGAGGATCATGAGTTCAAAGCCAGCCCCAGCAAAAGTAAGGTGCTAAGCAACTCAGTGAGACCCTATCTCAAAATAAAATACAAAAATAGGGCTGTGATGTGGCTCAGTGGTGGAGTGCCTCTGAGTTCAATCCCCAGTATCCCCCCAAAAAAAATTAATTCCAAGGGAAGAATTTCAGCAGAGAACTGGAATCTAATGAAAAATACAGAAATAATGAAATATATAATAACTAAAATTAATAACTGGATAGATCAGTTTAATAGTAGTAGAGTAGACACAACTGAAGGGGGACTAGAAAAGTAGAAGACACATCAGTAGAAAACACACAAACTGAGGCAAAATGAAAAAAAGGAAAATAAAGAAAGGAAAATTAAAGATTATAACAGAGTAAAAATGCATAACGTATGTGTAATTGGAGTCCCAGAAGGAGAAGAAAGAAAATAAAGCAAGGGCAATATTTGAAGAGATTATTAACTAAGAATTTAACAAAAGTGGAGGGAGAAAAGTAAGCCACACATTTAAGAAGTGTTAGAAAGTCTAGGCAGAATAAATTCAAAGAAAACCAAACCCTCACATTTGGCACATCAGGGCAAACTGCTAAGAAAACCTTTTAAAGAGAGGGTACAGAGAACAGTAATAATAACTCACTTCTCTATAAAAAGAATGGAGGCAAGAATAATGAGGGTATCTTCAAAGTCTGGGGAAAAATAATTGCCAACTTACTGTTATATCTTTCAAAAATATACCTTAAAAATAAACAGAAAACAAATACATTTCCAGTCAAACAAAAATTGAATCATTTATAACACCAAAAAAAAAATAATAATAATGGGAAGAGGGAATACTGAAGAAGAATTTACTGGCAGAAGGAAAACAATACCAGGTAAAATATCAAATATTCAGGAAAGAATGAAAAGCAATAGGAATGATAAAAATGTGCATAAACTAAAGTGAATATAGAAGTGTCTATATAGAAAATTCCAAAGAATCTTTATTTTGTATGTTAGGTATTTTCATTTGTATATTAGGTATTTCCAAAAATCTCCTACAACTAAAAATTAAGTCTACTCAATCACAGGATACTAGGTCAATATAAAAAACTCAACTATAAAGATTAGCCAGGAGCATTGGAATTCACATTTTTAAAAACAATATCAAGGGAGATCCAAGATGGTGGACTAGAGGGTGACTGCATTCCCTGTCGCTCCAGGATTCAGGATTCAAGAAGAGCAGGTATTGAGAGACTCGGGACCAGCTCAGAGCCTCCAGGTGAGACTTCCCAGTGGGGGCAGTAGATTCGGACAGCTGGGAAATTTGCAGAGCTGAGCCGCAGGGCAGGACTTCCCCACCAGGGTGATAGAACCAGAGACCCAGGCCCAGACCAGTCAGGTCCCAGCCTGCAGTCTAGTACCCCTTCTGCTGACAATCCATCAACACGTGGAGGTGCCTCTGCCTACTAGCAGGGAATATATCCCACCTGGAGGCCACCACCCCTAAAGCAGCAGATTCCTTTGTGGATCACTGCATTATCAAGTTCCTCCAAGACTTCAGGTTACTGAAGACTAGGAGGTGAGTTATTGGAAACCTACAGGGACACTATAAGTCAATAGAGGAAATCTGCAATATCTCAGAGTTTCACTACTAGAGGGGTAGATGAGAAATATGAGAAAACAAGGGAAGAAAATGTCCCAAACAAACCTAGATGCTACATCAAAAATATCCAATAACAGCATGGCAGAAGAAATGTCAGAAAGGGAGTTTAGAATGTACATAATTAAAATGATCAGAGAAGCAAACGATGAGATGAGAGAACAAATGCAGGTATTGAATGATCACACCAATCAACAGTTAAAAGAACAAATGCAGGAAGCAAAAGATCATTTCAATAAAGAGATAGAGATTCTGAAAAACAAATCTTTGAAATGAAGGAAACAATAAACCAAATTAAAAACTCCATAGAAAGCATAACCAATAGGATAGAACACCTGGAAGACAGAACCTCAGACATTGAAGACAAAATATTTAATATTGAAAACAAAGTTGACCAAACAGAGAAGATGGTAAGAAATCATGAACAGAATCTCCAAGAATTATGGGATATCATGAAAAGGCCAAATTTAAGAATTATTGGGATTGAGGAAGGCACAGAGAAACAAACCAAAGGAATGAATAATCTATTCAATGAAATAATATCAGAAAATTTCCCAAACTGAACAATGAAATGGAAAATCAAGTACAGGAGGCATACAGGACATCAAATGTACAAAATTACAATAGACCCACACACAAGGCACATTATAATGAAAATACCTAACATACAAAATAAAGATAGAATTTTAAAGGATTTGAGAGAAAAAAATCAAATTACATTCAGGGGGAAACCAATACGGATATCAGCAGATTTTTCAACCCAGACCCTAAAAGCTAGAAGGGCCTGGAACAGCATATTTTAAGCTCTGAAAGAAAATGAATGCCAACAAAGAATCTTATACCCAGCAAAACTTACCTCCAGATTTGACAACAAAATAAAATCCTTCCATGATAAACAAAAGGTAAAAGAATTTACAAATAGAAAGCCAGCACTATAGAACATTCTCAGCTAAATATTCCATGAGGAAGAGATGAAAAACAACAATGTAAATCAGCAAAGGGAGGAACTACCCTAAAGGAACAGTCAAATAAAGGAGAAACCAAGTCATGTTAAAAAACAAAAATAAGCCAAATGACCGGGAATACAAATCATATCTCAATAATAACCCTGAATGTTAATGGCCTGAACTCATCAATCAAAAGACATAGACTGGTAGATTGGATTAAAATGAAAGGCCCAACAATATGCTGCCTTCAAGGGACTCGTGTCATCAGAAGGGATAAAGAAGGACATTTCATACTGCTTAAGGGAAGCATAAATCAGCAAGACATAACAATCATAAATATCTATGCCCCAAATAGTGGCTCATCCATGTATGTCAAACAAATCCTTCTCAATTCCAGGAACCAAATAGACCACAACACAATAATACTAGGTGACCTTAATACACCTCTTTCACTACTGGACAGATCTTCTAAACAAAAATTGAACAAAGAAACCATAGATCTCAATAACACAATCAATAATTTAGACTTAACAGACATATATAGAATATTCCATCCAACAATGAGCGAATACACTTTCTTCTCAGCAGCACATAGATCCTTCTCTAAAATAGACCATATATCATGCCACAAAGCTACTGTTAACAAATACAAAAAGATAGAGATACTACCTTGTATTCTATCAGATCATAATGGATTGAAATCAGAAATAAATGACAGAATAAAAAACAGAAACTACTCCAATGCCTGGAGATTAAATAATATGCTATTGAATGATGAATGGATAACAGAAGACATCAGGGGGAAATAAAAAAATTCTTAGAGGTAAACAAGAACAAAGACACAACATATCAAAATCTCTGGGACACTATGAAAGCAATAATTAGAGGAAAATTCATTTCATGGAGCATATTCAATAAAAGAAGAAAAAAAATCAACAAGTAAACGACCTAACACAACAGCTCAAAACCCTAGAAAAAGAAGAACAGACCAACACCAAAAATAGTAGAAGATAGGAAATAGTTAAAATCAGAACTGAAATCAATGAAATTGAAACAAAAGAAACAACTGAAAAAACTGACAAAACAAAAAGTTGGTTCTTTGAAAAAATAAACAAAATTGATAAACCCTTAGCCACACTAACAAAGAGAATGAGAGAGAATACTCAAATTATTAAAATTCGGAATGAACGAGGAAATATCACGACAGACATGATAGAAATACAAAACATAATTAGAAGCCATTTTGAAAATCTATATGCCAACAAAACAGAAAATCTTGAAGACACCAACAGGTTTCTAGAGACATATGATTCACCCAAACTGAATCTGGAAGACATACACAATTTAAATAGATCAATTTCAAGCAATGAAATAGAAGTCATCAAAAGCCTACCAAACAAAGAAAAGTGCGGAATCAGATGGATTCTCAGCCAAGTTCTACAAAACCTTTAAAGAAGAGCTCATTCCAGTACTACTCAAAGGATTTCATGAAATAGAAGAGGAGGAAACCCTTCCAAACTCATTCTATGAAGCCAATATCCCCTGATACCTAAACCAGACAGACACACATTGAGGAAAGAAAATTTCAGACCAATATCCCTAATGAACATAGATGCAAAAATTCTTAACAAAATTTTAGCAAATCACATACAAATACATATTAAAAAGATAGTGCACCATGATCAAGTGGGTTTCATCCCAGGGATGCAAGGTTGGTTCAACATTCAGAAATCAATAAATGTAATTCACCATATCAACAGATTTAAAGTCAAGAATCACATGGTTATTTTGATAGATGCAGAAAAAGCATTTGATAAAATACAGCACCCCTTCATGCTCAAAACACTAGAAAAAGACTGGAACAAGGCAAGGATGCCCTCTTTCACCACTTCTATTCAACATTGTCTTTGAAACTCTAGTCAGAGCAATTAGACCAATGAAACCAAAGGGAAAAGAAGAACTCAAATTATCACTATTTGCTGATGACAAAAATTCCACTAGAAAACTTCTAGAACTCATAAATGAATTCAGTAAAGTTTCAGGATATAAAATCAAAACTCATAAATCGAATGCATTTTTATTCATAAGTGATGAATCCTCTGAAAGAGAAAATTAGGAAAACTACCCCATTCACAGTAGTCTCAAAAAAAATAAAATACTTGGGAATCAATCTAACAAAAGAGGTGAAAGACCTCTACAATAAGAACTACAGAACACTAAAGAAAGAAATTAAAGAAAACCTTAGGGGGCTGGGGAGAAAGCTCAGTTGGTAGAGTGCTTGCTTGTCAAGCACAAGGCCCTGGGTTCACTCCCCAGCACTGCCAAAAAAGAAAAAAAGAAAACCTTAGAAGACAGAAAGATCTCCCACAGTCTTGGATAGGCAGAATTAATATTGTCAAAATGGCCATACTACCAAAAATGCTATACAGATTCAATGTAACTCCAATTAAAATCCCAATGACGTACCTCACAGAAATAGAGAAAACAATCATGAAATTCATTTGGAAGAATGAGAGACCCAGAACAGCTAAAGCTATCCTTAGCAGGAAGACAGAAGTAAGTGGTATCACAATACCAGACCTTCAACTATACTACAGAGCAATAGTAACAAAAACGGCCTGGTATTAGCACCGAAATAGACAGGTAGATCAATGGTACAGAATAGAGGACACAGAGACAAACCCAAATAAATACAGTTACCTCATACTAGACAAAGGTGCCAAAAACATACAATGGAGAAAAGATAGCCTGTTCAACAAATGGTGCTGGGAAAACTAGAATCCATATGCAGCAGAATGAAACTAAACCCCATCTCTCACCCTGCACAAAACTCAACTCAACATGGATGAAGGGCCTCGGAATTAGACCAGAGACCCTGCACCTAATAGAAGAAAAAGTTGGTCCAAATCTTCATCATGTTCCTTAACATGACCCCCAAAGCACAAGAAATAAAAGCAGGAATCGATAACTGGGATAGATTCAAACTAAAAAGCTTTTTCTCAGCAAAGGAAACAATCAACAATGTGAAGAGAGACCCTACAGAGTGAGAGAAAATCTTTGCCACACATACTTCAGATAGAGCACTAATCTCCAGAATCTATAAAGAACTCAAAAAACTCTACACCAAGAATACAAATAACCCAATCAATAAATGGGCTAAGGAAATGAGCAGATACTTCACAGCAGATCTACAAGCAATCAACAGACATATGAAAAAATGTTCACTATCTCTAGTAATAGGAGAAATGCAAATCAAAACTACCCTAAGATTCCATCTCACCCCAATTAGAATGGTGATTATCAAGAATACAGGCAACAATAGGTGTTGGTGAGGATGTGGGGGAAAAGGTATGCTCATACATTGCTGGTGGGGTTGCAAATTGGTGCAGTCACTCTGGAAAGCAGTATGGAGATTCCTTAGAAAACTTGGAATGGAACCACCATTTGACCCAGCTATCCCACTCCTTGGCCTATACCCAAAGGACTTAAAATCAGCATACTACAGCAACACAGCTACATCAATGTTTATAGCAGCTCAATTCACAATAGCTAGATGGTTAAGCCAACATAGATGCCTTCAACAGAAGAATGGATAAAGAAACTGTGGTGTATATATACACAATGGAATATTACTCAGCCATAAAGAAGAATAAAAATTTGGCTTTTGCAGGTAAATGGATGGAGTCAGAGAAAATCATGCTAAGTGAGATAAGCCAATGCCCCAAAACCAAAGGTTGAATGATTTTTCTGACAAGCAGATGATGAAACATAATGGGGGGCGGCAGGGAGGCAAGAATGAAGGAAGAATGGACTATATAGAGGAAAACGAGAAGTGGGAGGGGGTAGGGGGAAGGAAAATAATATAATGAGACAAACATCATTACCCTATGTACACGTATGATTACTCAAATGGTGTGACTCTACTTCGTGTACAACCACAGAAACGAAAGTTGTACCCCATTTGTTTATAATGAATCAAAACTAAAAAAAGATGTAACTGAAATACAAAAAATGGCACATACATAATGCATACAATTTAATGAGCTCAGATAAATGCATGCACCCTTGATACCATCACCAAGGTAAGAGCGATAAACTTATCACCTCTTAAAAAAAAAGAGTAATGAATCTTTAGGGCTGGGGTTGTGACTCAGTGGTAGAGCACTTGCCTGGCATGTGTGAGGCACAGGGTTCAATTCTCAGCACCACATATAAAGTATAGGTTCATCAACAACTTAAAAAATATTTTAAAAAAGAAATGAATCTTGAAAATATTATGCCAAGTGAAAGGATCTGCAGAGACAAAGACTCTGCAGTGGTTAGTGGCTTATGGCTAGGCGTGGGGAGAAGAGGGAGTCCCTGCAAATGGCATGGGATTTCTTTTTCAGATGATGAAAGCGCTCTGGAATTAGTGTGATGGTTGCACAACTTTGTAAATATACTAAAAACCAATGAGTTCTACAGTTTCAGCAGGTGAATTTTAAGGGATGTGAATTCTATCTCAAAAAACAAACAAAAAAATCAATTCAAAATGTATCAGAAACCTAAAGTACAATGAAAAACTAAAATTTCTCAAAGAAATATAAGAAAAAATCTTCATGACCCCAGGTTAGACAAAAAGTTTCTAGATACAAAAAAACACAATCCATAAAAGCATTATTCACAAAAAAGACAGAACTTTATTAAAATTAAAAACTCTTGCTTTGCAAAAGACAATACTAGGAAAATGCACAAGCAAGTCATGGACTGGAAGAAAACAGCTGCAAATCATATTTCTGAGGAAGACTTGTGTATCAAATGAATGAGGTATGCTCAAAACTCAACAGTAAGAAAACAAGCAACCTAATTTGTAAAATGGCAATAGTTCTGAACACACACTTCACCAAAGAGGACATATCGATGACTAATAAGCACATGAAAAGAGTTCAACATAATTAGTCATTAAGGACATGCAAATTAAAACAACCATGAGATTCTATATCGTACACATTACAGGGACTTAAATCAAAAAGACTGACTGACAATACCAAGTACTGACAAGGATGTGGAGTAATTGGAAGTCTCAAATATCGCTGTGGAAATGCAAAACAGTACAACCTCTTTGGGAAACAATTTGACAGTTTCTTTAAAAATTAAACAGACACACAATGTGAAGGAACAATCCACTCCTGGGTATTTACCCAATGTAAGTGAAAACTTATGCTTATGAGAAATGAAGGTTTACGAGAGTTTTATTCACAATTTCCCAAACTGGAAGCAACTTAGATGTCTTCCAGCTAGCAGATGGATAAACAATATATGGTAAAACCAACCACACAGCAATAAAAGGAACAAACTAATGATTAATAAAATTACATATATGAATCTTAAATGCATTTTGCTATGTGAAAGAAGAACCATAAGGCCACATAGGAAACATATATGTGATGTTCAGGATTTAGAGCTCAGGGGAGATAGCTGACCAGGTGGGGATAGCAGAAGGCAATTCTTGGGGTAATAGATGACTCTGACTTAAGGCAGTGGTGGGATGAGTTTGGTAAAACCTACAGAATGATAAATGAAGTTCATTCTGTGAATTTTCAAAATTCAACCAGGATATAGGGAAAACCCAAAGTGAAATATAAACTATAACAAATGAAAAATTATTATCATTTATATAGAAAAATTATGTCACAAGGGCTATAAAATATGGGAATAAAACTAAAATACATGAAAACAGAAGCATAAAAATTTGGAGGTGATATATAGAGTAAAAGTATTTCAAGGTCCTTGCATGGTGAAAGTACTGTTTCATATTAGACTTTAATAAATCAAAGACATATATTGCATGCTCTAGAATAATTTCGAAAATAATAATAAAAGACTATATAATTGACAACATAATAGGGAAGAAATGCAATAATAAAAATACTTGCCTAATCTAAACCAAGAAAAGAAATGAGAGCAAAAGAAATACAGAACCATGGGAATAAACAGAAAATAAATAATAACATGGTAAATGTAATCCTAAATGTATTATTAGTCACATTAAATGTAAATGAGCATTGTAGCTGGGATCTGGAACATCTCCCAGAGGCTTGCATGCAGAAGACTTGGTCCCCAACAGGAGCAGCACTATTGAGAGGTTGTGGAAACTTTAGAAAGTGGGGCCTAATTGGAAGATAAGGGTCACTAGCAGTGTGACTTTGAAGGGTGTACTTTGTCCCTGGCCCCAGTTATCTTCATACTATTTTTCTTTCTCTATCCCCCCTACCCCTTTCTCTAGGTCTCTTTTCCCTCTTTCTTTTTTTGCTTCCTGGACACAAAGAAGAGTGCAGCTGCCCTCTCCCCCATGATGTTCTGCCTCACCAAAGACTCAAAGTGTTAGGGCCAAGTGTCAGGGAACCATGAATCAAAATCTCTGAAACTGTGAGCCACAGTAAACCTTTCCTCCCTCTAAGTTGTTTTTCTCAGGTATTTTGTCATAGTAACAGAAAACTGACTAACACAGTGAGCAAGATATGCCAATTAAAAGACAAAATTTTTCAGACCACATTAAAAACAATTTTAGGTGGTTTATAGGAAACATCCTTTAAACATAAGGATATGAAAAGTGTAAAAGTAAAAAGAGGAAAATTTCATACAAATACTAATCAAAAGAGAAGTGATATCTCTACACTAAAATTAGAAAAAGTAGACTTTAAAGCAAAAAGAATCACTATTATAAAGATTAAAAGTTCCATCAGAAAGATTAAATAATTCCAAATGTTCATGCATATAATAACATGGTCTCAAAATATATGACACTAAAACTGACAGACTTAAAATAAAGATATAGACATTTCTACACCATAATAAAATGTTTTAACATGTCTTCCTTGGTAATTGATAGAAAATAGCAATGATGATATGGATTTTTAAAATTATAAATATTCTATTAATTTCTGTACAACATTTGACACTCATAGTGAGGATTATAAGATTTCAGATTTTTAAATCAAACTACTTTGAAGCCAAATGCAGTAGCACACACCTGTTATCTCAGCTACTTAGGAAGCTGAGGCAGGAGAATTGCAAGTTCAAGGATAGCCTAGGCAACTTAATGAGACCATATCTCAAAATTTACAAATATAAAATAGAGATGGTAGTCCAGTGAGAGAGCACTTGTGTACCATGTAAGGCCCTGGTTTCGACTCCAGTGCCATCTAAAACAAAAACCCACTTTACTTTGAGATAGAACAGAAATGTGTGTACCCATAACCCAATTTCTCCAAATGGTAAAACTTCATAAAACTATACCATGAATAGATGTTGAATTTGGTCAAAATATTTCTCTGCATCAATTCCTATAGACCAATATCATTCATGAATACTACTGCAAGAAAGTTTTAAAATATTAGCAGAAGTCATTTGGTCAATCTCTGCCTTTAAATTGTATTTAGCCCATTTATATTTGACTTAAATTTATACTTGTATTTGAAATAAATATAATTATAAATTATTTATATGTAAGGAAATATATTTGATACATTAAGACTTAAATCTGTCCACCATGTTGCCCATCGCTTGCCTTTTGCCATGTGAGGACACAACATGAAAGTTCTTGCCAGATGCTTGTGTCTTCATCTTGGACTACCCAACCTCCAAAACTGTGAGGAAATAAATTTATGTTCTTTATATATGTTACCCAGTCTGAGTCTCAGATAACAGCACAAAATGAACTAAAACATTCATTCTCTGACTAAAAGTTTATACTCTCTGACCAACATCTCCCCACTTCTCCCTTGCCCCTGGTTACCACCTCAACTCTCTGCTTCTATCAGTTCTACTTCTTTAGATCCCACAGGTAAGTGAGATTATGCAGTATTTGTCTTTTATTTCACCTAACAAAAATGTTCTCCAGATTTATGTGTTGTCACAAGTTACAAAATTTCTTTCTTTTTTAAGGCTGAGTAATATTTCATCATCACACATGCACATTCAAATAAAAAAACAAATAAATAAATCAAATATACACACACTTTTTTAAACCATTCACCAGTAGATATGTAGGTTGTTTCCATATCTTCAATACTGTGGAAAAGTGCTGTGATGATCGTGGGCATGCAGATGTCTTTTTGAAATATTGACTTTATTGCCTTTGGATATAGACCTAAAAGTGGGATTGCTATATTGCATAATAGCGCTATTTTTAATTTTTTGCAAATCTCCATACTGTTTTCCATAATGGATGAACCAATTTACATCCCCATTAACACTATGTAAGAGTTCCTTTTCCTCTACATCCTCACTAACCCTTCGTCTTTTGACTTTTTGATGATTTAGTCATTCTAACAAGGGTAAAGGTCATATATCAATCTGATTTTGATTTTAATTTCCCTGATGATAAAGCTCTTTGATATTTCTTCTATGTCTTGTTTGGGGAAATGTTTCTTCAGGTCATTTGCCCATTTTTAAAACCTGTTATTTGAGGGTGGGTTTCTATTATTGTGTATGAACTCCTTATATATTTTGGATATTAACACCTATTGGATATATGGTTTACAAATACTTTCTCCCATTCTATATGCTACCATTTCATTTGCTATTTTCCTTGCTGTCTGTAGAAATATTTCAGTTTGATGTCATCTCACTTAATTTTTCTTTTGCTGCCTGTAATTTGCTGTTATATCCAAAAAATTATTGCCAAGATTAATGTCATGAAGATTTTCCTATGTTTTTTTCTGATAGATTATAATTTCAGATATTAAATTTAAGTCATTTAATACATTGTGAGTCAATTTTAGTGTATGTGTAACATAAACATTATTATTTATTTATTTTTGTATAGGGATACAGTTTTCCCAATAGTATTTATCGATAAGACTATTCTTTCCCCATGTGTATCTTGGTGACTTTGTAACAGATTATTTGACCCAGTATGTATAGGTATATTTCTTGTCTTTCTATTCTGTTCCATTGGACTATGTATCCATTTTTATATAAGAACTGATTTGATTGAGATAGCTTTGTGATATATGTTGAAATCAAGAAGTATGATGCTGGATGAGAGCTACATCACGCGGGACAAGTCGCAGCCCTGCCAGCTGAGCAGAAGGAGACATCATGGAGCTGGAGAGGACTGTCAGTGCAGCACTCCTTGAGGTTGTCCAGATGCACCTCCCAGAGGCTGACCTCAGTGGCTTGGATGAAGTTATCTTCTCCTATGTGCTTGGGGTCCTGGAGGAGCTGGCCTATATTATTATTATTATTGTTATTGTTGTTGTTGTTATTTTGTATTTTCCTTGTCTGGTTTTGGTAACAAGGTAATGTTGGTCTTATTACATGAGTTTGGAATTGTTCCTTCTCCTTCATTTTTTTGGAAGAATGAGAATTGCTATTAATTTTTCTTTAAATGTTTGGTGGATTTCACCAGGAAAGCCATTAGTTTCTGACCTTTCCTTTAATGGGGAATTTCTTTTATTATTTATTTTCTTTTATTTATATCCTTTATCATTATGATAGATTCAGATTTTCTATTTATCACCATTCAGTATTAGTAGGATGTGTGTTTCAAGGAATTTATTCAATTTATCTAGGTTATGATTTGTTGGTGTACCATTCATTGTTCATAGTAGATTCTTGTGATTCTCTGTTTTTCTCGGATCAGTTAGAACATCTCCCCATTCTATCTGATTTTATTTGATGTTCTCTTAATCTAGCTAAATTTTTGTTTCTCCCTTCAGAAAACAACTCGGTTTTATTGAACTTTCATTTTTCAGTCTCTATTTCATTTATTTCTGCTCTAAGTTTTGCCATTACCTTCTTTCTTACTGTTGTACTTGGTTAATTCTTCTTTTCTAGTTCTTAGAGATATAAAGTGAGGTTGTTTATTTGAGATCCTTCTTATTTATTCATGTAAAAGTCCATCCCTATAAAATTTCCTCTTAGAACTGCTTTTGCTGTATAAGTTCGGCGTGTTGTTTTTCCATTTTTATGTCTCAAGTTTTTCTTTTTTGTTTGTTTGTTTTTGTTTTTGGTTAGTACTGGGGATTGAACCCAGAAGCACTGTACCACTGAACTACATCCCCATCCCCAGCTGCTTAGGGCCTTGCTAAGTTGTCAAGGTTGACCTTGAACTTGGAATCCTCCTGCCTCAGCTCTCAAGTTGCTGGAGTTACATGGCACCATGCCTGGCTGTCTCAAGGTATTTTAAATTTCCCTTTTGATTTCTTCATGGTTCTATTGGCTGTTTAATAGTGGGTTAATTTCCACATTTTTGTGAATTTTCAAGTTTTCTTCCTGTTATTGATTTCTAGTTTCACAATACTGTGATTATAAAGATGTTTGATATGCTTTCTATCTTGTTAAATTTGCATAGATTTGTTTTGTGACCTAATATAAGATCTATCCTGGAGAATGTTCCATGCTCACTTGAGAAGAATGTATATTCCGCTGCATTTGGGTGGAATGTGGTGTATATAGTCTATTAGGTCAATTCGGTCTAACGTGTAGTTCAAGTTCAACATTTGCTTATTGATTCTCTGTCTGGATGACAGTTCATTGTTGAAAGTGAGGTACTAAAGTTCCCTGATATTATTGTATTGCTGCCTATTTTCCCTTTCAATCTGTTAATAATGATATATCTCATTGTTCCAATGTTGGCAGCATCTATATTTATAATTCTATGTCCCCTTGATGAATTGAATGTTTTATCATTATGTAATGACCTTCTTTTCCCCTTGTTTCAGTTTTCAACTTAAAGTCTAGTTTGCCTGATATAAGTATAGCTACTGCTGCTTTCTTTTGGTTTCTATTTGTGTGTAATATTTTTTTCTATCCTTTCACTTTCAACCTATGTGTGTTCTTAAAGATGAAATGAGTTTCTTATGTGCAGCATATATGTACTTAGGTGTTTTTTCTTAATATGTTTAGTTACTCTATGTCTATTGATTGGAAAATTTAATCCATTTACATTTAAAATAATTACTGATAGATAAGGAATTACTATTGCTATTTTGTTCATTATCTGGTTGATTTGTAGATCCTTTGTTCCTTTCTTTTCTATCTTCCTTTGTGATTTGGTTATTTTCTATAGGGGGTATTCCTTGATTCTATTCTCCTCATCTTTTGTGTATTTACCATACAATTTTGTTTGTAGTTATCATCACCATGAGAATTATATAAAAAAATTATTAGAACAAGCCAGGAACAGTGACATATGTACCTGTAGTTCCAGCTACTCAGGAAGCTAAGATCAGAGGATAACTTGAACTCAGAAGTTCAAGACTAGCCTGAACAACGTAATGAGACCCTATCTCAAAAAATATATATATTGTTAGCTGGGCAAGATGCAGCATGCCTGTAATTCTAACTACTGGTGAGGTTGAAGCAGGAGGATAACAAGTTTGAGGCCAGCCTGGGCAATTTAGTGAGACTTTGTCTCAAAATACAAAATTAAAAGGGTTGGGGATGTAGCTCAGTGGTAGAGCATGTCTGGGTTCAATTCCTAGTACCAAAAAGAAAAAAAAAGGGGGGGGGAGGGAAGAAAGAAAAAGAAAAAATATATATAGAGAGAAAGAACAAGCTATGTTAAGATTACAACTTAATTTCAATCACATACGAAATTCTACACTTTTGGGCTGGGGTTGTGGTTCAGTGGCACAGCACTTGCCTAGCATGTATGAGGCACTGGGTTCAATTCTCAGCACCATATAAAAATAAATAAAATAAATGTCCATCAACAACTAAAATAAAAAAATTCTACACTTTTACTCCATCCCAACTTTATGTTTCTGATGTCCTAATTTACCTCCTTTTATATACCATAGCCATTAACAAGTTATAAAGTTGATAGTTATTTTTAATACTTTCATCTTTTATGCTAGAGCTATGAGATTTATATACCAGCACTACAATATTGTAATGCATTCTGAATTGAACCATTCATTTATATTTACCAGTGAGTTTTATACTTCATGTTTCCATGTTATTAATATGCATCCTTTCATTTTAACTTAAAGAACTCTTTCTAGAAATTTTTATAAGGCAGGTCTAATGGTAATGACTCCTTCAGCTGTTGTTTGTCTGATAAAGTCATTTATTTTTTTCCTCATTTTTAAAGAGGTAGGGTCTCACTGTGTTGCCTAAACTGTCCCCAAACTCCTGAACTCAAGCAATCCTCCTGCCTCAGCCTCTTGAGTACATACCACAGAACCTAGCTTTCTCCTTCATTTTGAAGGACATCTTTGCCCGTTGAAGTATTTGTGGCTCCCCACACACTATCTCTCTTTCAGCAATTTGTGTATATTATCCCAGTCTCCAGGCCTGCAAAGTTTCTCTTCAGAAATCTACTGATAACCTCATAGTGGTTCCATCATATAAGATGAGCCTCTTTTCTCTTTCTTTCCAAATTCTATTTGACTCCTAAAGTGCAAGGAGTAAAATCAAGAATCAATAAATGGGATGGATTCTCTAAAAAGCAGCTTCTCAGCAAAGGAAACTATTAATAACATAAAGAAAGAGCCTACAGAATGAGAAAAATATCTTGACCACACACACCTCAGATACAGTATTAATCTCCAGGATATATAAAAAACTCAAAAAACTTAACAACAAATAACCCAATCAATAAATGGGCTAAGGAACTGACAGACAATTCACAGAAGAAATACAATCAATCAACAAACATATGAAAAAATGTTCAACACCTCTAGCAATTAGAGAAATGTAAATCAAAACTACTCTAAGATTTCATCTCACTTCAGTGAGAATGGCAATTATCAAGAATACAAACAATAATAAGAGTTAGTGAGGATGTAGGGAAAAGGGACACTCATACATTGCTGGTGGGAATGCAAATTGGTGCAACCACTCTGGAAAGCAATGTGGAGATTCCTCAGAACACTTGGAATGGAACCCCCATTTAACCCAATTATCCCTCTCGTTGGTTCAAACCCAAAGGACTTAAATCAGCATACTACAGTGACACAGTCACATCAATGTTTATAGCAGCTCAATTCACAATAGCTAAATTATGGAACCAACCTAGGTGCCCTTCAACAGATGAATGGATAAAGAAACTGTGGTACATACACGATGGAATATTACTCAGTCTTAAAGAAGAATGAAATTATGGCATTTCCTGGTAAATGGACAAAGCTGGAGAATATGGTGTCAAGCAGAATAAGCCAATCCCAAAAAACCGAAGGTTGAATGTTTTCTCTGATAAGTGGATGCTGATCTGTAATGGGGGTGGGAGATTAGGGAAGAATGAAGAAATTTTGTATTGTGCAGAGGGGAGTGAGGGGAGGGAAGCAGGTGTAGGGATGGGAAGGACAGTGGAATGAAAAGGGCATTATTACCCTATATACATGTATGATTATGCTCTGTACCATTTTACTCTGCACCATGTACAGATGGTGTCATGGTGAAGTTTTATTTGGGTTGAGCCTGATCACAGACCTTTAGGATTCATGCACCTGGTTGTTCATATCTCTCTCCACATTTGGGAATTTTCCTGCAAATGTTAGCTCTCTTGATGATGTCTCACAGGCTTTTTTTTTTTATAACTTTCCTTTTTTCCCCCTTCCTCTGATTAGTTAACAACCTGTCCTTGAATCCATAGGTTCTTTACTCTGCTTAAGTCCGTTGTTGTGCTATCCTGCATTTTTTTCATTTCATTCATGGTGTTCTAAACCCTCAGAATTTCTGTTTAGTACCCTTTTATGGTTTGTCTCTCCTTTTCTGTTTGTTCTTGTATTGTTTTTCAGAGTTGTTATCTATATGTGTTCTTTTGTAGCTCACTGAACTTCCTTAAAATGATTATCTTAAATTCTTTTTCAGGCAATTTGTAGATCTCTGTATCTCTGACTTGATTATCGGAATATTATTATGTTCCTTTGGCAGCGTCTTTTCCCTTGAGTCTTCGTGTTGTCTTCACTTTTTGTTGTTGTTGTTGTTTAGTTGTAGATGGACACAATACCTTCATTTAATATATTTAATTCTTCCTGGTGCTGAGGATCAAACCCAGGCCTCACATGTGCTAGGCAAGTGCTACACCACTGACATACATCCCCAGTCCCATGCTGTCTTCACTTTTGAAGAAATAATCACCTCCTCTACTGGCCTTGGGAGAGAAACATCACCAAACCACTCAACTATGTCTTCTGACCTTTCTCAGACCTTTTCTCATGCTCTCTCAGACCTTTCCTATGGATATTCTCACTCTATTACGTTTAGTTCCTTCCTGGAGACATGAAGTGATTCTTAAGATTGTATGCTTTCTCTCCACCCCACAAAGCCAGGTCAGGTGCTGAGAACTTCCTTTTTGTTTTAACGAGGGCAATGCCCTGAAATGCTTGAATCTGAGTGCCTTCTCCCAATACTGTAGTTTGAACCAGTTATCTGAATGAGATACTTTTACTTGCTGTCTGCCCAGGAAAGCTCAAGAAGACAGCATGGGGGAGTGGAACATTTGGTTTGCCTAGGGACCCATCTGTACCACAGGCAAGTAATCTCCAGTGTCTCATGGTTAGGATTCCTGATGGGGTCCACAGAATGCTTACTAGAGTCAATGGCCTCTCTTTCTTGCTCCCAGTTTCTCCCAACCATTCACTTATGATGATTGCTTTAGTATTCTGGGTTGAACCAGAAGTGGACTCTCAGGCAGCACACCGCATAGCTAGGGGAGATAGGTACTCATTCACTGTGCTCTCACTTTTTCCTGTAGGGAAATCACAAGCCTTGGGTGTCTCTCTTTGGCACTGAATTGTGGCAGTTGGGGAAGGTGTGAGATGGGTAAAATGAAACTGTTCTTCTTACACTCTTAAATGGCCTTTTAATTTTTTGTTCAATGGAGTGCTAGAACTTCTCCACTGGACTCCAAGATTTACACAATCTGGAATAGACTGTCAAAATCCATGCTTCTGTGAGGGAATAATTATAGAAAATTCCAGTGCTGTCATCTTGCTGATGTCATTCTACTTCCATGACTCCTGATGAGAAACTTCCCATTTAAATCATTTTCTCTTATAGGTAAGGTGTTATTTTTATCTGTTTGTTTTCAACATTTTTTTCTGTTATTTTGAGTTTTCAGTAATTTGAGTATGGTGTAATTGATTAGCATAGACTAATTTGTGTTTATTCTATTTGAACTTCACTCAGTTTCTTAATTGTGGGTTTATGTCTCTCTCTCTCTCCTGTCCACGTTTCAAAAAAATTCATACCAAAAAACAGGAATATCTCCAAATAAATTCTTCGAAAGGCAACCAATCAATGGCAATACCAATAAGCATTAAATGCTAAAATTATGTGGCAATTTGAAAGTAGTCATGATAAAAATGCTTCAATAGACAATTACATTTTTTAAACAAATGAAAAATAGAAAAATCTCAGTCAAGAAATAAAAGATATAAGGAAAAACCAAATGCAAATATTAGAACAAAAAATGTAACTGAAATAAAATCTGAGTGGATAGGATCAATAGTGGAATGGAAGACAGAGGACAATCAGTAAACTGGAATACAGATCTATATACATTATCCAACCTGAACAACAGAAAAAAAGATGGGCTGAAAAAAAAATGGACAGAGCTTCAGGGACTTCATACAAAAAGATAACTACTATATGATTCCACTTCTGTGAGGTATACAGAGTAGTCAAATTCATAGAAACAAAAATACAGTTGTGGGCTTGGTGAGAGAAAATGGTGGGGAGTTACTGTCTAAAGGCAGAGAGTTTGTTTTACAAGATGAAAGGAGTTCTGGAGATGGGTGGTGGTAATGGTAAACAACAATATGAATGAACTTAACACTACTGAACTACACACTTTAAAATGGTTAAGATGATAAATTTTTTGCCAAAATATATATTGTCAGAAAGGAGGTGTGATAATATTTACAAAATTTTTAATAAAATGATACTTTATACAAGTTTTTCTATTCCATATAAATTGGACTTGTATTTAGTTGTTTTATTTAAAAAAAAGTCTATTAATTCATGTCACATCATACAGAGGGTAATTATTTATTTGAACAGTGATTCAAAATATATGGGAAACTGACCTCATTTGCCTCCTCTAGGGAAAGGAATTAGAAAGATTTTGAGTAGATTCCTACTCAAAATAATACTTTATAATGGTGTGAGAGAGGTAGCATTTAGCTATTTCTGAAAACATTTTAAATATTTAAAGTTAAAGCAGAAAATAATAAAACATAACCATACACATTTTAAATTAAAATATACTGTTATTCATTTATTTAACAATATTATCATCTAGAGCTAGGCCATATTTTCCCCTCATAATTTCAGTTAGGACTTCTACATACTTTTTCATATAGAAAACTACACTCTTAATTAATCATCTATGATAGTAATTTTGCATTTCTTAAGATACAGTGAGAGTTTTAAAATAATTTTCAAGCAAAATTCTTCACATGGAGAATTTTTTTTGGTTATGTGTAATTTTTTCTTCCAATATTTTCTAGTTTTCATATTCCCTCCCAATTCATTTTGCTACTTGTATTTATTTAGCCTTTCAAAAACATGCAATTGTGTGAATGTAAAAATTGTTTGTGTCATAGTTATATTTTATTGGTTTGTGTTATACTTAAATAAGTTATGTGATTAAAATCACAAGTAGACATAAACAAGTTTGGGAGCACACACAACTGATCTGTAGTAAGCATCAGTACAATTGCTGGACATGTGAGAGGAACACATCAGTCACAAGAGCTTATTGTGCTATCGGCAAGGCTTTCTCAATGGGACCCTAAAACTCAGGAAATAATGCCAAGAGTTAATAAATGGGATAGCATCAAATTTAAAAGTTTCTGCAAAGAAAAGAAAACAATTAGAAATGTGAAGAGAGAACCTACAGAATGTGAGAAAATCTTTGCTAGCTACTTTACTGACAGAGGATTAATATCTAAAATATATGAAGAACTCAAAAAACTTAACATCAAAAAAACTCAACTAATAATTGGGCAATTGAATTAAATTGACACTTCTCAAAAGAAGAAATACAAATTGCCAACAAATACACGAAAAAAAAATTCAATTAGGAAAATGCAAGTCAAAACTACACTGTGATCTCATCTCACACCAGTCCAAGTGGCAGTCATCAATAATACAAACAATAGTGAATGATGGACAGGATGTGGAGAAAAAGGAACACTTTTACTCTGGTCATGGGATTGTAAATTGGTAAAATCACTATGAAAATCAGTATGGAGAGTCCTCAAAATACTTAGCATAGAACCACCATATGACCCAGGTATACATCATTCCTTGGTATTTATCCTAAGAACAGAAGTTATACTATAGTGAAACATGTATATAATATGCATATAATAGACAAACTGTGGAACCAGTCCAAGTGTCCATCAACAGATGGATGGATAAAGAAAATGTAGTATATAAACACATGGAATTTTATTCAAGCATAAGGAAAAATGAAATTATGGAACTTGTAGGAAAATGGTAGTTACTTCAGAACATTATGTTAAGCAAAATAAACCAAACTCAGAAGGTCAAGGGTCATTTGTTTTCTCCCATATGTGGAAGCTAGAAATGAAAAAGGAAATGAAAGTTGGAGGGGTCATGAAAAGTGAAAGGAGATAGGGAGAACAGAGGAAAGGGACCAGGGGGTGGGAAGAGTGCTAGGGAGTGATATTGGCTAAATTATATTGTTACATTGTATGCATGTATGAATATGTAACAACAAATCCCATCATATGTGCAACTATAATACACCAATAAAAAATGTGGAAAGAAAAAAAAGGTCTCATAATAAAGGAGTTTATTGTGCTAAAGACATTACTCCATATGTTTTATAGGGAGAATCAAGAAATATTTAAATGAAAGTCAATTAACAGAACTTTTACTGTACATTTGAAAATCACATTTTCATTAATAACCAAATTTACTAAATGGGATTCTCACCTGGCCTATTTTAATGAATAATGATGCACATTAGTAACTAGCAAAATTAATCTGAAAACAGACAAAATGTTGAGGTGTTAGACATAGTAAGTTATTTTAAGTGGTTCAAACATATTCTCTACAATCTGGTTTATACTCTTCAATTGGTAAACCAAACACTTGTTTCCCAGATACCTAACAAGAGCAACCCAATCTGTCTATAAAGATTTAGCCAGACTCATTCTCTGTGGCAAACAAATCCTTTGCCTTTAATAAACTAATCTCTGAGGATAAGGAGCAAATGTGCCTTGACCATTCCCAGTAGGCACACCATGTGACACAAGGTAAGTGATTAAATACTGCTTGAATGCATTTGTGAATAAATGAATGAGTGCTTGCAGAAAAGAATGTGGGATTTATATTCAATACTAGAGTATCTACTCACTCCAGACAGAGGCAGGATGAATTAAAGTGTCAGAATCAGGAAGAAACAAGACAAGAGCTGTTTGGTCTGGTCATGCCCCCTTTTATAGCCTTATCTTGACAATATAGACCAAACAGCCTAGCCACCTACCTCCCCAATCAATCCTCTCTGACACATAACCTCACCCAACCCACATCCACAACACTAGAGTTGTCTAGAATCACTTTCCAACTATACCTGGGGTCAGTTAGACCTAGGGGGAAACCACAATGAACAAATCTGTGGCACACATGTGGACTTGGATTCACACAGTTGTTTCTCTCACGTGAAATTCTCCCCTAACTTTCTTACTTCCCTCAAGGGAGAGCCAGACAGCTAACTATGAAATGGCTTAGAGAAGGGACATTACCCACGCCTATTTGGACCAATCAGATTCTTTCTATTAGAAATTTGAACCGCAAGCATGGAAGACAAGGATGTTTGGTAAACAGAAGCAGAAGATATAAAAGCAAACCAAGGGGCTTCTGAATTCTGATATAATGGAGTTAAAAGGTCTTCAAAACCTCTCCCTCAACCATAAAAAAAAACAACCATAAAGTTGGCCAGGATTGTCAAAAATATCTATTGCAGTACCCTGGAGTTCTACCAAACATATATAAAACTAGAGAAACACTTATTAATGAAAACTGCTGAACTTTGGTCACAGCAGCATGTATCTATGGCTGCTCATACACCATCTCTCCTCTCCCAGCTCTTTCAGTGCCAATACAATCAACAGCTTTACCACCAATGCTGGGGGGCACAAGAGCAGTGCACCTGATTTAGAGTAGGTCAACTGAAGTGATCTCAGTGGTTAACAAAGAGAAAAGACCAATGGTTCCTTAATCTAAGCGTGAAAATTCACCTAAGCAAAGAACTGAGGGACTAGCTTATTAGAAAGTTTCAAGAGGTAAGACAGCATCAGAGTATTCCTCACATATTCTGGGTTGGCCAGAGGTTACACTCATGTATTGCAGAGATCAAAGAGGACCAAAGATACCTACACACCCATGGCCAACAGAGGCCATCACATGTGTGGAGATGTGAGGCTATATTAATGGTATCAACATATCTGTAATTGGTGTCCTAGAAGAATAGTCAAAAGAGAGAGGAACAGAAAAAATATTCAAAGATATAATGAACAAAATTTCCCCAAATTTGATGAAAATTAATCTATGTACTCAAGAAGCTAAATAAACCCTAAGTAGGATGACTATAAAAAGATCTATACCTGAAAAAGAAAAGTTCTATACCTGAATCCACACAGTTAAACTGTTGAAAACATAAGACAAAGAAAAACCCTCAGAAGCAACAGGAAAAAATCACAACTCACCATGTACAGAAGAATGACAATACATTGAACAGCTAACTTCTCATCAGAAAAATGGAGGTCCAAAGGCAAATGGAACAACATAGTCAAAGTACTAAAAGAGAAAAATGTTCAACTAAGAACTCCATATTCAGCTAAAATAATCCCTCAACATGGAAATAAACATTTCCAGATAAACAAAGATGGAGACTGTGTGTTGCTAGCATGTCTGCTTATAAGAAATACAAATTTAAAAAGGAAATGTAAAAAGGAAATAACTTCATATGGTAATTTGAATGTATAAAAAGAAACAAAGTACCAAAAATGATATTTGAGTAAATATAAAAGACACTTGTGCATATTTTTCTCATTTATTCTCTTACCTCCTTTTAAAAGCAAAAGTTTGGCCAGGCATGGTGTTGTATGCCTATAATCCTAGCAATTCAGGAGGCTGAGGCAGGAAGATCACAAGTTTAAGGCCAGCCTCAGCAATTTAGTGAGGCCCTAAGAAACTTAGCAAGATCCTGTCTCAAAATAAAAAAATAAAAAGGGCTGGGGATATGGCTCAGTGTTAAAGCACCCATGGGCTCAATACCCAGTACCAAAAATAAAAAATAAAAACACAAGTGTGTAATTTTTAAAAATTATAACACTGAGCACAGAGGCATACCCCTGTAATCCCAGATACTGGGGAGACTGCAACAGGAGAATCACAAGTTCAAGGCCAACCTGGGCAACTTAACAAAATCCTGTCTCAAAAAAGGCAGAGCATGTAGCTCAGTGGTAGAGCAACCCTGAGTTCAATCCCCACTACTTTCAAAAAAATTATATTGGGCCAGGCACAGTGGCACAGTGGCACATGCCTATAATCCCAGTGACTTGAGAGGCTGAGACAGGAGGATCACAAGTTCAAAGCCAGTCGCAGCAACAGTGAAGTGCTAAGCAACTCAGGGAGACCCTGTCTCTAAACGAAATACAAAATAGGGCTGGGGATGTGGCTCAGTGGTTAAGTGCCCCAGAGTTGAATACTCAATACCAAAAAAAGTATATTATTATAACATTGTATTGTTGGGTTTATAACACAGATGTGTGTGTGTGTGTGTGCAAAAATTATAGCACAAAAAAGAAGGGAAGAAAAGGAATGTATTTGAACAAAGTTTCTACTTTTTACCGGAATGAAGGTATTATTATTCTGAAAGAGATTATAAGTTAAATGCAATTGCAATCTCTGGAGCAATCACTGAGATAATTATATGAAAATATCCAAAAGAAATAATTTTTTATTTTTAAATTATTTAACACAAAATTAGGCAATAAAAGAGGGAAAGAAAAACAAAAGTAGGTGAAACAAATAGGAAAATGGCAAGTATAGATCCAGTCACATCAATAATCACATTTAAAGGGAATGGACTAAAAACCCCATTCAAAAGGCAAATTGTCACACTGAATTAAAAAGAAAGATCTAACCATATGTAACAACATATACACCACAGATTCAAAGACACAAATAGATTGAAAGTAAAAAGGTGAGAAAAGATATCTCAAGCAAAAAGTAATCATACTGGAGTGGCTGTATTACTATCAGATGAAACAGACTTTAAGATAAATATTGCTAGAGACAAGAAAGGGCATTTTATAACGATAAAATGGGTATTAGGAAGTAATAATAATAAAAAAATGTACACTAACAACAGAGCACCAAAATACATAAAGTCAGAACTGATGGACCTGAAAGTGGAAATGAATAATTCAATAATATTAGCTCTATAAATTCAGAAAAAGCATTTGGAAAGATCCAGTGCAATTCATGATTTAAATAAACAAAAAGTTGTGCTAGGATAACTGTATATCCATGTGTAAAAATAATAAACTTAGACTCTTCTCTCATGCAATATGCACAAATTAATTCCAAATGAATCATAGTCAAAAAGCTAAACATAGAGTTGGCACATGACCTTGTAATCCCACTCATAGATATATACACAAGTTAAAAAAAAAAGTCCACACAAAAATCTGTACATAAATTTTCATAACAGTGTTATTTATAATAGCTCAAAAGTGCAAACAATCCAATTGCCCATCAATCAAGCAATGGACAAACAAACATGGATTCATTCCATGGAATATTATTATTTGGCCATAAAAAAGAATGAAGTTCTCACACATGATACAACATGGATGAATCCTGAAAACATTATGCTGAGTGAAAGAAGCCATACAAAAGGCCACATATTGTATGGTTCTACTTATATGTAATGTCTAAAATAGGCAAATCTACAGAGACAGTTATTACTGATTTGTAGGGACCAGAGGGAGGGAGAAATAGAGAATGACTACAAAGGGTATGAGGTATCCTTTTGTTGATGAGATGTTCTGGAATTAAATAGGGGTGATACGTGTACAATTTTACGAATATACTAAAAAAGACATAATTTTACATTTTAAGTGTAATCTTTATGATATATGAATTTGATCTCAATAAAGTCATTTTTTTTTAGAGGCCCACAGACCTAAATGTAAAACCTGGTTGCCTGATACTGGGGCTGGCTGGCACAGGGTACTGAACAAAAAGAAGCTCAAGATGATTGGGAGGATGATGGAAATTCTCTAAAACTAGTCTGTAGTCAGTTGCAATTTATAAATTTACTAAAACTCATTGGATTGTTCATTTACAATGGATGATTTTATGGTACATAGGTTCTACTTCAATAAAGCTGCTTAAAAAATGAACCCACTGAAAACAAATCAAAATGTCACAGTAAATAAGTGAGGCAAAGTTGGGTGAGAATTAACTTTAAAAATAAAACAAAGAAGGTTGGGTGGTACTGAGGTAGCAAATGTTCTGTTTCTTGACCTTGTTGCCGGTTATAATTTGTGACATTCATTGAACTGTGCTCTTGTGATATGCACACTTTTCTCTATGTATTTCATGCCACAATAAAAAATCATTAAATGGCATCAAGGAATGGAGGGGCACGTGAATGATCCAGTTACAAGTTACAGAAGCTGAAAGTCTCAGTTGTACAGTTGATCTTGGGTCCCCATGGAATTTCTGCTACCATCTTAAAATGATCCCATTCCTAGAGCTGGCATGAGTGAGTTCATTTCTTACTATTAAAAAGCCTCACCAATACACCCACACATACAACTTCCAAAATGTCACCTCCAGGAGGAAAGGGAATTTGTATATTGCTAAATTCCCAGTGCCTAGAACAATACCTGGAACATAGTAAATTCTTGAATGAGTAAACATGAATGAACAGAGAAGTAGTTGTAGAAAGGAGCTGAAGAAGGAGGAACTTGTAAATATATTTTTCAATGCAACCTGGCAAATGTTTTCATATATCACAGGGATATGGGTAAAGACACTGTTGAGAGCTCACAAGATGAATAATGCCTTCTGGGAAATGTCAAGAAAATGTCACAGAGGAAAGACATGGGAGGTGGGTCCTGAAGGATGAATAGGAGTTTGTCAGAGAATGAAGGCAGGAAAATGGGATAGACAGAGATAAATGCAGGCAAAATTACACTATTCTGAAAGAGTTTGGTATTCTTAGAGAAATTCAGTGTTCATAGTTGAGGCCAGGTGAGAAATGAGGCTGGTGAGGTAAGCTGGGGGAGGGTAGATGGAGAGGGTTACCTATTGCCAGTCAAGATCTGAAACTGACTCCTTCAGGAATCACAGCCAAGAGAGAATCTTAAGCAGGGGGCAAATCTGCTTTGTAGGAAGCTCATTTTAGCTGGGCCTATCTGAGCTACAGGCCATTTATTTCTTTGCTATCTGTATTTTCTCCCCTCTATGTCTCTTTCTCTGCATTCTTCCTCTTCTTTCTGTCTCCATATGTTTTCATGTATGGATTTCTCCTCTGCCTGTGGAGTTCTTCACAATTTTCTGGACACTACACCTTGGAGATGTCCCTCAATATTCTCCATCTGAACTGTCCCCAAATCGTTTTCAGATTCTACATCCAGGACTCGTTCTTCTCCAGGATGTCATCCCCACTGGCTTGGGTCCTTCAGAAATAAGTAACTCAGGATTTCCTTTTGAACAACAAACTCTTTGGGGTCTCCCCAGTGTACAGATAGAAGTCTGGAGGAAGGGGGAGCATCTGAGTCACCCTCCACTGGGCCCAGAGGGGCTGAGTCACCAATTTCAAAGACCTACATGAAACCAATGAGCTGGAAATGCCATGCTTTCCTCTGAGGCATCTGATGCTGGGGCCCGTGGCTCAGAAGCCACTGCCCTTCCAGCCTCATGTAGGAAAGCCTTGTGCCCATTAGTCATGCCTCTGACCTTCTACTCTGAAATGCTTCCTGGCATCTGTCCACCCCCCCCCCCCCCAGGGCTAGACAACTGGGTCAGGGAGGAACAGCCCCTCCACCATGCTGATCTTGGGACACCTCTCCAGGACAATTCTCTCCCCTGGGACAAGAGGGTCAAGCCACTCTTCTGAATGTGACCTTAGAGATGTTCAGCAAGGGCCCAGGTCCAATTTATCACCATGGGGCTATAATTAGGTTTGTTAACATACAGTCGAGTGTAGTCTTGTTGACTAGGAACTTAATCACGTTACTATCGAGTTCCTGTACGCATTGCTTGGGGTGACTGTTTTACTTGTAGAGTTATAGCCAAGCCCAACGGGAGGAAATTAGCTTTGGACACAAGTTTAGAGGGGGGTTCTTTTTCCTCCTGACTTTTTCTCCCTCCCCCAACTTCCATGTGAAAATATTTAGCAAACAGTGACAATGATGAAAAACAGTAGGAAACAAAATGTTCTACATTAGTATAAAACATGAAAAATGCAGCAAGAACCCTTAGCGGTACAACATGTGTTATGCTGGCTGGCAGTCCATTAGCTCTGATAGACATTTCACTTACCTAAGTCAAATATAACAGTCTAGTATTCATTAATATAAGAAGGGGCTGTGGAATCAGAGCTACCATCTGGCTGGGCCGACAGAATAATCTACAACTCATGATTAGGTCTAAGGAGTGGGGTTTCACTTTAATCTTTCTCATTGCTCGAAATTTCCATCTGCGCAGTTCGGCACATCATTTTTCTTCAAGACAAATGTGCTGTTTTTCATGTTCCAAAATTAGATCAGAAGAAAACGATTAATCATGTCACGGCCTGGGAAAGGAAACAAAGCTCCGATATTCTCGGGCTCTCCCCGCACCGCCCCCCTGCAGCAAGTCCACCCCTCCCGGACCCTGGAGGGTTGCGAGTTTCGCTTTTTCCCCAACCTTTGGGTTTTCAGCACAACTTTGGGAGCCACCACCGCCTGCCGAGAACAGGAGGGTGGGGCTGCAGGGTGAAGAGTTCGGGGTCCCAGGGGCCTCCGTAGGGCTGCCCTGCCCTGCCGCTGCCCCGGCCGTCCTGCCCCCACCCCGGGGGGTCACCCCTGGAGGAGGGGCACCAGGGCGCTGCCGTCTGCCCAGGGTGACAAAAAGGGCTGGGAGCCTGCCTCCTGAGTCCCCCTCCCGCGGCCGCCACAGCCCTGTCTGTCAGCCGGCTCGCAAGTCATAACAAATCCCTGGCGCGGAGCTGAAGCTGAGCATTTGCCGGAGCGTCATGGGGATGATGAATGACCCGCAGGCCTTTGAAGTGCTCTGCCAGTTCAGCTGGGTCCGCGGTGCTGACAGAGAAATATACACAACAGCGTAACCAATAATGAGAACATTAAACATTCCTGCGCCGTGACAGGCTGACAGAAAAACCCAGGCTCGCATCAATCATCGCACAGATAGAACCTTGACAATTGGCCCCTCGCTGAGACCCTCCCCCTCGCCCTCCCCGGGGCTCCTCCTCTTCCTCTTGGGGTCTCCCCTCTTTCTTCCTCTCCCGCTTCTGCAGCCCCTCCTCTCCCTTTCCTCTCTTCCTCCCCTACCTCCCCCCCTGTGTCCCTTGCCCTCGGGTGACTGCCTTCAGGGCCTCTCTGAGGTCAAGTGAGGTTTGGGCCACTTCCATTCTGTGAAGCTGCAGTGTGTGAAACCATGAGATGTCACATCAGAGTGACATTCTTGTGAAGGCTTTAAGTTCACAGTTAGCAATTGGTGGCTTTTAGCCAATGCAAAAGACTATTAATGCAATCACTTATGTAAAAGCTCCGTTGAAAATAGTATCAAGTCTAAAACCAGGAACTTGGTGAAAGTGAGCCTGGAATGAGCTCCCTTCTTCCTCCTCTTCTGGAGAAGGTTTCTCTCTGGGTGTCTTCCTTTGTGGCTTTAGTAAGAGATCTTTTCTTTGAGCCTTGGTCTCTTTCTACTCTACTCTTTCAATTCTGCTGGACTTATCTGACGGGATCTGATTTCTGGTGTGTCTGAAAGGGGAAAAAACAGCAGAGAAACACAAAGATCTCTTCCCCTTCCTTTTCCTCCACCAGGAAATGAAATCTGCCCAGATAAGACGCATTTGATGGCCCTTCCCTGAGGCAATGCTGTGACCTCTTAGCCACTCTCTGGACTTGATTTGACCATACTTCCCTGGGCTGAGCATCTACTCCCTCCCTGTGAGGTGGGCTATCCACACCCCTTTCACAGAGATTATCCCTGCCAGGCCCTCTCCCCACTAACCAGCAAGGGCACAAGGAATAGCCCCAGGCCGATGATCACAAGTTAGGGTTCCAGTTCTAGCCATGAGATCTTGAACAAGTCCAGAACTTTCTACACCACACAACAAAAGAATAGAAGTGCCACACCTGGAGGGTCTTATAGATCTCTTTACATCCTCCTTTTATCCTTGGAGGATTCTTAGCTTTCTGAGGAGAGAAGTGCCTTGACTTTCCAAAAAGTAATGAAAAACTCCCAATAACTCTGACACAGAGATAGGTACACACGTCCAGAGATGAAGAGCAGAGGAGGAAGACCACTCAGGGGTCATCCAAGGACAGAGGTGTTGTAAGAAGTCTGGCAGGAACTGGGAGAAGAGTCAGGGAGGCCAGAGCTTATGCCCTAAAAAAGGCTCCCTAATGACCATGATACCTCAAGTGCAATTGCATGTTGGTTCAGCAGAGCCAGCTCAAGTGTGAGAAAAAGCTTCTGTGGAACAACATCCACCCCAAACTCTAAGCCTCTGTTCCTTCCTTTCTGCCCACCTGGAAGGCCAGTGTCATTCCCGCCACCTCCAGGATGCTCATTCTGCATGTCCTCTCCCAATGACCCCCAGGCCAGATGAGCATCTTGTCTACCCAGGTAGACCTGAAGCTATTTGAGGCCAGGGACAGTGTCATGTTTTACAGTTCTCTAGGTCTCCTGGGACTTAAATACCTTGTTCAGAAGTGTCTGCCTCACCCACACACCCCTTTCCTAAGGAAGTGCTCCCACCAGACCTGCTGGAGGGAAAGGCCTCAGGGGCCATGTTTGTACTACCTAATCCTACCCCTCGCCACTGCTGATCAGTCCAGTATTTTAACACCTATCCCTACAACCAACTGAATTCTTTTCCTTGAAAGGTGAACTCAGCCACAGCTGGTATTGGGCTCTTAAATGTTATGTGGTATTTGGAGTTGAGGCAGCCATTTTGAACCATATATACACATGCTGAGGAGGGAAGGAAAAGCTGATGTTCAAAGGCAAGCAGGAGAACGAGAAGATAGGGGAAAGTAAACATGAGATACCAGGTAGATAGCATAGCTTCAATTCCTGACTTGAATTGGCCAGTTCCTGTCCCAAAAGCCTGGTTGTACTGTTCTTGCCCTTAGGTGCCTGTAAGATAGCCAGCCACTAGGAGAGACATACATACAACCCTGGCATGGCCAATTTCTATCCCATCTTTCTAAGATGATTGGTCCAGAGATAGTCGTGTGACTCATGTAGCTCATTCAGAGCACTTCTCTGGGATTTTACATTGATTCTGAAAGATATGTTCTTTGTTGCTTTGGATTAAGTATTGCAAGGCCAGGACTCAGAACTTCCAGTGCTCTGGCTGCTGCTCCCTGTAGGAAACCAATCTACTGTAGAGCCAATGAGGCTAATCGAAGCAGTGGAGACCACTGATGACAAGTCCTGATGGCTTCATCAGGCCCTTGTATTTCAAGGGCCTTCAGTCAAGCCTGAAGCCTTCTCTATACTTGGCCTTCCCAGCAGGTGAATCAATATATTCCCTGCCTTGCTCTAAGTAAGTTTAGTTTTTATTTCTGTCTCTTGCAACCCAAGAGTCTTCAAACTGGTGTTTGAGGGACATGTCAATTTACAAGGATTCATCCAAAATCAGTAAATTATTCTACCCTTTTTAAGTAAATGCACATGAATAAGAAACCACTGAAGCACCGAATAAGAAGGCCCACAGCCAGCCCTCTCTGATCCTTTCCTTCCCCTTCTGTGGTCTTACCTAGTCTTCATGCCAGGGTATCAGTCTGAAAGGCTGTCTGCATGGATCCAGGTCTCCCAATCAGGACTGAGTGACTTGGATTCCTGAACCTGTCAAGAATGCTACTTCTCAGACTCTATGATTTATCTCCATTCCCAGACAAGAAGGGGACAGGTACAGAGTGAGTAGTTATCCTTCCAGCCCCTGAGTGAAGTCATCTGGCCTGTCCCTCTTCCTCTTCCAGCCCAGCATGAAGCCAGGGGTTAATTTGATCCCTCATCTATCTCGGACACAGCTTCAGAGTCCACTCTTCAGGCCTCATTTCCCCCAGGCCACAAGACGGGGTCTTCTATGGTGCTCAGGTTGGCTTCCAACTCCTAGGCTCAAGTGATCCTCCTGCCTTGGCCTCCCAAGTATCTGGGACTACAGGCATGTGCCACCAATACCTGGCTCAGAAGATCCTTTGGGGCCAAAAATGGACCTTTGGATATTTGTCCTTATTCTAGTCCTGGTCTGATGACAAGGTTCCTAGACAAATGGGAGACCAGGGGCAACAGCAAAGTGAAAAATGATTAGGGACTTTTCAGTGAACTGCAAGCTTAAGATGAGCCAACCTTGTGTAATGTTGCTTCTTCAAAAATAAGTAAATAGGGCTGGGGTTGTGGTTCAGTGGTAGACGTGAGGCCCTGGGTTCATTCCCCAGCACCACGTGAAAAACCTAAATAAACAAAATAAAGGTATTATGTCCATCTACAATTAAAAATATTTTTTAAAGGTAAGTAAATAAAATGATGAGCCTGGTTAAGCTAGAGCATTATGTTCAAATGATGTTTTAAGAATTCTAAAGGCTAGAGCTGGACGTATTGCTCAGTGGTAAAGCACTTGTCTGGCACATGCAAGGCCCTGGGTTCTATCCCCAGTACCACAAAAAGAGAAAAATGTTAAAGAATTCTGAGAAACTGTAGCATAGGCAAAGGTGATGAGCCGTCCAAAAATCCTTTGAGGAATAAAGGAAATACTATCTCCATGGACATCAAGAGGATTGGCACAGGTTTGTTCCCCCATGAAATGGCTGGGAGGACCACAGGCACAGACTGTCACACAACACTCAAGAGCATTCATTTCCTTCTGTCTTGTCTAGTCCTCATTCACCAAGGGCAGAACCAGGGCTATGGGAGGATCTTAAATGGAAGAGGTTTTTATCACAATCTAAGAATTTTCCAACAGTTCCAACTATGCATAATTGTAATGGGCCACTATATAAGGCAATGATCCCCACAACACTGCAGATAGTCAGAGACTAGATAACTAACTCCAGGGGTGCTATACAAAGAATCCCTAAAGTGAGTGGATGTTGGGCTTTTAGGGCCCCTTTTCAATTCAGTGACTTTGGCAGTCTCTGCAAAGTAAGTATGAGCCAACTCCTCTCATCTTCCTAAATTTACAGGAATGCTCAATTTTTCCAAGATGTGACTCTATTTTCAGCAATGGCTGCAACAACAACTCCAGTTCCACACACTCAATAATTTTGCCTCATGAAGAGGGGGCTGATTCCCATCCTGTTCAATCAGAACCAGCTTGTGACTACTTCCACAAATAGAATGTTGTAGAAGTGACACTGCATGACTTTCAGGGATAAATTAGAAAGGTCATGCAGCTTTGGTGGCTCTTTGTGCATGCCTGTTCCTAGACCCCAGCTGCCATGTTGTGAGGAAGCCCAAACTAGCCCAGAGAATTCCCACAGAGAGGCCCATGGAAGTATCGGATCCACAGCCCAATCAAGGTCTCAGCTGACAGCATCATTCAGCAAAAGCGAATGAAGATTTGTTCATAGCAGCATTATTCACACTAGGTAACATATGGAAGCAAGCAACTGTCTATAAACAGATGAATGGATAAATGAAATGAGGTATATACATACAATGGAATATTATACAGCCTTTAAAAGGAAAGAAAGTCTGACACATGCTACAACATGTGTCAACGATTCTTGAAAATATTATTTAAATAAAATAAACCAGTCAGAAAAAGATGAATATTCTAGATTTCCCTTCTTTAAGATTCCTAGAATATTCAAAATAATACAGAAAATAGAATGGTGGTTGCAAGGGTTAGGGGAAGGAGAGAATAAGGAATTAAGTTTCAAAGTTACAAAATCTTCAGTTTTAGATAAAAGAAGTTATGAAGATGGATGCTAGAAATGGTTGTACAATACTATAAATGTATATAATACCACTGACCTGTACCCTTAAAAGTGGTTACAATGGTAAATTTTATATGTATTTTTATCACAATTAAAACCAATTGAAAAATAAGCAAATGAAGGCTTTTCCAGATGATTCCAGCCCCTATCCATTATATAATCCCCATTCTTTGAGTAGGCCTAGCTGAAGTCCTACAGAAAGTGTCCCATCCAAATTCCTGACTTACAAAAACTGTGATATAATGAACTGGCTTTGAATAGTTTGTTATGCAGCAATTACCAGTGGAACAATCAAGGCCAAATAGCCAGGACATTCTCAGAGGCCTGTGACTATGGGAAAAGCTAGGGCTAAGACCCACTGATGACTCAGTATTAATTACCTTCTACTGGGCTTTGCTCCCCCCCATCTCCTCCAGGATGGTCCCCTCTCCTGCCAGGTTTTATCCCAATTTGAAATGCAGGCCTTTCCCCTAACATGAACAGTCTGCTGTTCTTTTTTTTCCACCTCCATCTCTGGGGATTGAACCCAGTACACTGTATCACTAAGCCAGTCCTTCTTATTTTAAATTTTGAGATGGGGTCTTGCTAAGTTTCCCAGGTTGACCTGGAACTTGTGATCCTCCTCTGATTCCTGAGTAGCTGGAATCACAGGTGGATGCCACCAAACCTCTACATACATGGTTCTTTGCTTCCACCCATTCTGGCCTCAGAAATCTGTTCTGGCCCACCTGCTAGCAAGAAGTATTAAGGGTGGCCTTCCCACAGGGAAGACTTCCACCCAAGCCCTCTATTCAGAGCCCAAGCTCAGGGACAGCTGGGTGCTGGAGCAGATCACTGTGGATGAACCAGACCAAGCTCTCAGTCAAGCACACAATTCTTGCTGTCCCTTGTGCAGAAAAGACATAGATGCCTGGAAAGGGGAAATGTTACATGCACAGTAAAGTTTAGGGGAAAATACTTAATGTCTGTGACTTTCCCATAGACCCTGCCCATGAATTCAAAATTTGGGTGCATTTCCCCTCTATCCTGGCCCCAATTTCCTCTGGGCAAGTGTCCTGCATTATCACAGGTCTTCAGTCACTCCTTTATCTGAGTTGTCCCAAAGCCCAACTGCCAGAGTTTGTGGAGCAGGCTGGGACTCTTTAGGCCTCAAGGGTCCCAGTAATGGCCTGTCTGTGACTGGTAGGTAGGTGAGGAACTCACAACATGGAAAGCCAGACTCAAGTCCCAACTGACCCCACTGGAGCCTTTGGGAAGGAGATTGATTTGTTACTGAATGATTGTTTTTTTTTTTGATACTACTGTTTTGGGAACTGATGGTTCAAGAATTCTCCTTGTTAACAGGGGACAGCATGGAGCTCCTGAATATGGAACTCAACAGCACAGGCTTCACCTGGAGCCAGAAGCCCACCACCATTTCACAGTTTTGGGGCCCCAGACTCACTCCCTCTGCTCTTTCCTTGTCCCACCTACCCAGTCCTGGTGGGGAATGTTGACCCAATTTCAGCTGGAGCCACCCAATTAAAACCTTGATCAAATCTCTGCAATAAACACTTCTGGTTCACAAATATAGTAAACAAATAAATTATTCTCTTGCTTCAAACCCTAATCCATATTCAAACATGAATGTGGTTCTCTTTTTATAAATATTTTTAGTTGTAAATGGACATAATATCTCTATTTTATGTATTTATATATGGCACTGAGGATCAAACCCAGTGCCTCACATGTGCTAGGTAAGCACTCTACCACTGAGCTACAACCCCAGCCCACGACTGTGGTTCTCTTGAGACAAATCCCTGATGAGGCAGAATTACCTGTGTTTGAATCTAGCAGCCCATACAATATGTTTCATACATGTCACTAGTGCTGGAATATCTGGGCCATCCTTCTTCATCTGCAGTGCAGTTACATTTTCCTTGCTCAGCATCACATCTCCCTTCCTCTGGACAACACTTTACCTAGCAATGCACAAAGGTGTGTAGGTTGTAACCACCAGATTGATCTTAGCATCCATCTTCTCTGCATAATAAATGGTCCAGGGTTAAGAAGATGTCCCCAACTTAGACAACCAGAGTCCTTCTTTGGAAATTTTTAACTGAACCCAGGCATGGATATAAGATGTGAGGCCACAGCTTTGGCATCAGTGCCTTACTGTGAGGAGCAACTGGGTGGATAGAGTGACGTCAACACAGAGCAGCAGAACGGCAGAAGGGAAACTGAGTGCTAACTGGGGGAAGAACTGGTCCACCCATCCCCACCCTGCTCTAGGCTCAGTTTGTTCAACCTACTCTCAGGACCTTAAGTCAAAGGTCCAAAAATTATCACAAAGTCTAGACACTAGTAAGTGGGCATGGAAGGGTAGATAACAGAAATGGGTGACTGAAGAAATGGAAGTCCAGGAAGGGGAGAGGAGGAGGTGGAAAGCAGGGTGGGACAGAGAGCAGGCCATAAAGAAGGTCAGGGCAGAGGACAGGAGTCAGGGTTCGAAGCCAAGCTGGTAGCTGGATCTGTCCTCCAGGATCAGGAGACAGAGGCAGCTGAAGGACAGAAAAGACCTTGGGAGCAGATTGGGAGAAGACTCCCTGAAGTGGAGAGTGGCAGGATGGTAGAGCACCCAACTCTTCCAGGATCAAGGAGCCATAGTATAGAAGGTAAGAGGCAGGTGGCAGCTACCCCACAGATGGTCACTAGCAGAAGCACAATACCTGCAGCAAGAACCAGAAGCCAGGTGTGCAGAGGGCATTTCTAACCTCCCGTGGACAGAGGTAGACTGGCTCCAGGTGAGTGCAGGATGGGGAGTCCAGCAGACCTGTTTGGCATCCTTCCAGCTGACCTCCTGGAAGATTCAAGGGTCACACCCCTTCAGCTGGAACATCCACATCAGGGGTCCTGAAAAACCAGGATCACAGCTCATCCCCAGGGCTGGGAGCCTAAGGAACACCAAAAGGCTCTCAGTAGGGGCTGGGAACACTGTAAGTCAGAAAGACCCAAATTAGAAAGACATGGTTCACCCACAACTGTGAGCCTGAGAGATTTCAGCAGAGTAGGCAGAGTTGGAAAGGTGGGGCAGTGCCCCTGTCTCAGTCTGGCCCCCTGTACAGGAGCCCCAGCAGATAGGAAGGGATGTACCTTCCCTCCCCTGCCCCTGCCCCAAGAAAGAGACAATACAGGGAGGTTGGGAACACTGACCAGGAGTTGGCTCTTCCTCTGCGCTAGTCAGTGCCCACCATCTGATGGGCATTATCACATTGTCTTCACTGCACCCCATGAATAAGCACCACTCATTATCCTCTTTTTATAGGATATCAGGCCCAGAGAAGAAAAACAACTTGTGTAAAATTGCAAAGGTGGAAAGGCAGCTTCCTGCCTCCTCTACCTGTCTTCACAGGAGGGGAAGAAGGCAGGAAGAAGCAAAGAGAACACCTTCCACAGCCTGTGGAGTCTATGCAGTAAGGGTGGAGTTTCCCACACAGATCTGCACACCCAGCCCAGGAGATATAGACACAGGGGAACTACCTTACATTTAAGCAAAAACACAAAGTCAGTTAAGCTTCATTTTTCAGTTCCAAGCTCTTTCTAAATAGTATTATACTTAATTTTATGGTAGCACTTAAGTTGCAAGTGAGGATGAAGAACTCAGATCCCAATCCCTTGGCCACAAAGCCAGGAGCAGAACTCTATTCTCTACCTCCCTCTGCTGTGCTCTCTGCACATGCCTCTGATGAAGAGAGATCATCAGAGGCTACCCTGAACTGCATGCAGTACACTGCTTTCCTCTTTCCCTCAGGTCTTCCCCAGAGGTGTGCTGATTAGGAAATGTTTAATAACAACTCTTCAGGAAAAACACACACAAAAAAACTCTGATCTGTAGCATTTGTCGTTTCCCATAGTATACATATTCCTACAATGGTCAATTTCAAGGTTCCCATATCATGTCCTAAAGGGAGGAAGACTTGAGCGCATCACTGCTCCTCCTGTGGCCAAGGAAGGACTCCAGAGCAAGTGAGGCTCACTGCAAGGACTACAAGCCAACCTAACAGTCTCCCTGCAATTTAGTTTGAGATCAATGAGTCTACCGTTCAAGGAGGCTCAGAGTAGGAAGGGTGCTGATGGCAGAAGAGAAACATCTGTTCTTCAGACATTTGTAGGCCAAGGCACCAATGTCATTAACTAAAAGTTTGAATCATTTGGAGTGAATTGAGGAAGATATGGTATAAGGGTTTAGAGAATGGACTCTGGAGCCAGATAGTACAAATCTAAAACTAACAAGCATGGAACCTTGGACATGTCACTTAACTTACCCATAAAATGGAGACAGTACCAGCACCATATCCTCCTGAGGATACAATGAGAAACATGAGCACGAAGCACCCAACACAGTGCCTGGCACATAATCAACACTAACAGAATGTTATCTAGGTTTATAACTTAAGTCAGAGTTGTCACTAGTTATTAAGTTGAAGTAGAAAACAAACCATGATCAATGACCAGTAATCAATTATTGAATTTAAAGTGCCATGAAAGCAAGGACCTTGTCCATTTTGGTCACTGCTGTCACCCCATACCTAGAATGGTGCCTAACAGGCATATTGATAGCGTGCCCACTCAATAAATATTGGTTACATATTGAGTATCATGAGTATGACAATACTTAAATATTTGTATTTCTCTAGCTCTTGATTTAATTGTATTCTCTTTTAAAATAATATCAGTTATCCTAACTAATAGTAATTACATTTTTTTAAAGTTCATTTGAATGGAATTAGGAACTGACTTTCCTCTTGGATAATACCCACAGAAATCGGGTGCCAACTCTAGTCCAGACACCATATCCACTTGGTGGCAAGATGACCAAATTGAAGGTGAAGGGCCCAGACAAAAACCTTTTCAGTGTTAGCCTTACACACCCACACTAGGAGCTGCAGACACAGCTAATCCCAGTCCCAGTCCTGATTCAACCCCCACATTACCCACCCAGCAGGCCCAGAAATGATGGAGGAATGTCCTGGAGCTGGGTAGATGTAGGGGATTCTTTCTTCCATTTCTGCTCTGCCTTCCTTCCTATGTCCCCACCCAGTTCCCTTCCCCACAACCTCCAAAGCAGCCCCCAGCCTCCTCCCGCCACAGGCTTCTCCTCACCACTCCTGGCTCGTGCAGGTTAGTTATGGCATGAAAAATGGCTCCATGGAATAAAGATGTCTCCCGTCTGATGAGCACATTTGCAGAAGGTATGTCAAAGATCCCTGGGCTGGGGTGGGCGGTCTTTCAAGAAAGTTGTTTCTTCTTCCTTTTTGCCCTCCCTTCTCTCTCCCTCTCCCCTAGGCCTCCACCCCCCTCTTTGCTTACTTATTGGAAGAGTAATAAATATTGGGCCGACAGGCCCTTCTCACAGTTACAAAGCCTACCTGTAAGTGAGCTCAATAATTAGCAGTCTTGAAGATGATATATGACTTTCATTACCCTTTGGGACTGGAGACTAAATGAGGACAGAGCTAATTGCCGTGCAAAGCAGTTTGGCATGAATGAGAAAAATGCAGGCCCTGTCTCCTGCCAAAAAAGGGCCCTATTGCTGCTCTGATCGCCAGGCCGGTTTCTGTGCAGGAGTTCACTTGGTGTCCATAAATCACAGGCTGCTTACAGCTGAAGCTGCCCTGAGTCGTCAGCAGGCTATACGCTGAGTGACAGATCCCAGCCGACTGCATTAGAGGTTCAACTGACTCCTTTCTTCTCCTCCTTCTCAACCTCTTCCTCCTCCTCTTCACACTAACCAGAAAATTAAACTCAGACGCCTCCAAGAGGGCAGCAGGAGGCCCAGGGTGGGGTGGGGACAGTTGACTGGGGTTGAGTTCCTGATGCCCATGTCCAGCTGCTCACTCCCTGCACGTCTCCCATCTCAAAACATGCCCTGGTCCTCAAAGCCAAGGGACAACAGGCCTCTCTATCCTCAGGAGGATGTAGCCTCCTCCTGGAATGCTTCAGGATGAGCTTTTGTCCTTGGATTGTCATTGAGATAAATTTGGCCTCCCTTCTGGCCTGCATGCATACCTCTTCCCCCCACCTCCCCTGCAGCAAACGCTTCACTTCCCTTCAAGGAGAATGACTGACACCAGCCACATGTGCGTCTGATGCTGACAGATGTGCACAAGCCATGGAGGTAGGGCCAGTGTAGCACGGGGGATACCTCCTGAAAAGATTTTTTCTCCATCCCTTACACCGGCTGCTTGGTCACTCCTCAAGGAGCCCTGCTTCTGAGGATCCCAGGTGGGAATCACACTGAACATGCAAAGCACCAACTGATCCCCTTCCATCCAATTCCCTGATGTGTGGGGGAGGTTCCTTCCAGTGGGCAGACACCAATTCCACACTTGGAGCTGAGCAGTCACATAATTAATTCTTAGTATTGCCAAATTATATTTGACACTTAATTTAAAGCTCAAGGTTCCATAATACAAATTGTCTCCTAGCAAGAAGGATGACAGGCACATTGAGGATGTATGCAACTTGACAGCCAGGGTTGAAGGGGTGGTTCTGTGTTACTCCCAGAGAAGGAAAGGAGCTGACTTTTACTGAACACCTACTTTACATCCAGTGACTTCCACATATTATCTCTTTTCCTTCCCAAGAATCCTATGAGGCAAGTGCCACTTACTGCCTCCACTGTGCAGACAGGAAAATCAAACACAAGGTTAATTCATCCAAAGTCATCCTATTAGGGAAGGAGCCAGGCTGGGATTCAAGATCTTGCAAGCCCCTATGTTCTTTATGCAATAAAATTTCTCTTTTAAGGATGGTGTCAGAGATCCCCAAAGTGGAAGCCTTAACTGCTCCTTGGGGGTGGGAGTCAGAGCCAACCCTGGCTGCACATCACAAAATGCCTTGCTACAGACAGCAGCTTAAACCTGTGTGTGTCATTTGTCTCGCATAACAAGAAAGTCAAAAGCAGGTCATCAGGGTCTGTACTTCAAAAACTCAGACTTTTTCTATCTTTTTCTATCTCCCCATCCATCTTTCCTACATTCTAACTTTTTGCATTGTAGTTGCAAACTGGTTGCTACACCACCAAGAATCATGTCTTCAGTCCAGAGAGGGGGGAAAAAGGGTTAAGGAGAGGAGGGGAAAGGAACTCTCCAGTTAAGGTTTTGTCATATTATTTAGGAAGAGAAATCTTCCCCAGTTGATTTCCTCTGGCAAGTCATTGGCCAGAACTAAATTCCATGTCTTCAACCTTCTCCACCACCCAGTCATTGAGTAAGGGATTGAATTGCCATGACTCACCTAGACCAATCATGATTCATCTTCTGGGGGAGGGTCCAGAGTTCTAGCTGCCCTAACATCAAAGAATTTTCACTTTCTAATTGCATAAGGATGAAGAGGAAATGGCTGTTGGATGTGCAATGGACCTGCCACACCCAGTCCTTGCCCTCAGTTACCTCTTGGATGATAGAATAGACCTGAGTCCCAGCTGTAAAAAGACTGATTTTCTGGATATGTGCATAGGCAGTTTTGGAAATACATTTGGTTCCCTCCTAAGCCACCATCTTTCCTGGGTTTTGTCCACCACAAATGCAAAGTAGTAGGAGTTTGTACTTTGTTCCTCGACCTGAGTCTGAGAATCTGTGTGAGCGCAGGCAAGGGCAATACCATGATCACCGCCCCCCAGGCATGAGTTCTAGAGCCAACTGTGGCCTCTGATTGGGACAGATAATCCAATGAGGGAATAACTCCCACAGGATGATGAAAAACAGGGTGCTAGAGACCACAAACACCAAAACAGACTTGTCACCTTACCCATACATTTTATACCCTTGCCTTGTAAAATCATGTTAGTCAAATTGACTTAGGCTCTTCTTTGGATTTTGCTGTCATTGTTTTGTTTTGGTGTTTTTGCAGTACTGGAGAGTGAACACACGGGCACTGTACTACAGAGGTAAACCCCTAGTCCTTTTCTTGTTCTTTTTTTTTTGATACAGGGTTTTACTAAGTTGCCCAGGCTAGCCGCAAATTTGTCATCCTTCAGCCTGTCTCCCAGGTTGCTGGGATTACAGGCATGTGCCACGGTGCCTGACTGATTCAGGCTCTTCTGCTTCCTACCTCCACCTACAGCTGGGGAGAACAGGTCATCTCTCCCTCCCAGTCTGTGGCAGTCCTGGAGAGTCCTCAACACTGTCTCCTTCCTATCCAGCCAGGGGCAGATGCATTTCCTGGAAGAGGCATCTGTCCAGAACCAGGCAGGAAACAGGTGGCACACTAATCAGTAACCAGCTCATCAATCATCCCTAAGGACTACAAAGGCCACCTCTGAGTTTCTAACTGCCTCTCTCAATCCAGGATTTCTGATATTTCTCAACTCTCCTTCAAGAAAGATAGGAAGGATGATGTGGGGTTCTGAGTACTATGACCGCCCCCCTCAGGTTCTTCAGGTATACATTGGATCACATCTCACTTTCCTGGATATCACAATGGTTTCTTATATCCCTAAGAATAAAATTCAATTTTTTTTTTTTTTTTTTTTTTTTTGGTACCAGGGATGGAACCCAGGGGCACTTAACCACCAAACCACATCCCGACCCCTTTTTTATATTTTATTTAGAAATTGTTTATTACCTAAGTTGCCAAGACTGGCTTTGAACTTGTGATCCTGCCTCTGCCTCCGGAGCCACTGGAATTATAGGCATGCACCACCCGACCTTAAAATTCAATTCTTTACCTTGACCTACAAGTAGGGTGAACTGTTACTCCAATGCAGTTAGTAGTAGAGCACCCTTTGAAGTGGTGCTAATCTGGATTGTAAATTACATGGTCACTTTATTAAGCAGTAGGCTCCACATGTCCCCAGCCTCCTCACCTCCACGTCACTCTAGCTCATGTGCCTCACACCAGTCAGGCAGAGCAGTTCCTTGAAGAAGCCAAGCTCTTTCCACCCTCATGCCCCTAGTGTACATCTAGAACACACTGCCCCATTTCTTCCCCCAGTCTATTTCTATTCAGCTCTCTGGTCTCGTTTAAATGTTCCATTTTCAGAGGGGTCTTCCTTCATTTGACCTCCCGCAAACCCTAAATTGGGCAAATCCTGAGATTTACTTAATCACCAGAATCATTAATTTTGAGGACATGTTATAAGATTGTAAGCACCATTAAGGTACAGGCTGCTGTATCTCCAGAATCTAATATGCAGCTCTGTCCCACAACTATGTGTTTTGTGAATGAATGTAGGGTATTTTCACAAATGCACATGTCCACACACATGCTACTACAGAATACCAGATTCACCACAGTCATCTCCAGGGAGATGTAATTGTGTTCTAGAACAATCTGAATTTCCCAGCAGCATCGCAGGTCAATTTCAGCTGCCCATCAGAGAAGGAGTTCAGAGGCCACCAAAGGAGATGCATCATGGAATGAGAGACATGACACTGTGAGGTCTCTACAGGCCTGATTCTCATCCTACCATAGGCAGGAGATCAGCCAGATTGCCTCCAGTTCCACACCACCCATACAATGTCACAATGAACACCTTCTACCTGTGCCCCTATGGACTTGTGGGAAGATTTCCCAGGTAGCTGAATGGATGGGTCATTAGGCATGTATGTACTTCTTAATCACATTAATTCTCCTTCCTTTTTTTATCTACACAAGTTCTAGAATTCTTGGCGTGAATTTCCATCTTGATAAATGGAGCCTTGGATTAAATTTGATTTTTAAAAATATACCTTTCTTCTCTCTTGCAATAGACTGATGGTATGCATTCTCACAAAATTCATATGTTGAAATCCAAACCCCAAGATGATGATATTTAGGAGTAGGACATTTATGAATGGGATTAGAGTCCCCAGGGAGATACCTCACCCTTTTGTCCATGTGAGGTTACAGTGAAAAGATGACTGTCTATAAAAGAGCAGACCTTCATCAGATACCAATTCTGTCAGCACCCTGGATCTTGGACTTCCCAGCCAGGATTATGAGAAATAAAATTTCTATTATTTATAAGCCATGAGATCTTTGCTATTTTATTATAGTTTGACTGGACCAAGAGACAGATACCAGCATCTTGAGAAATTTACCAACTGTTAAACCTGCTCTTCTATGTGCTATTGTCTACCCTTAAACGTAGGACCTTGGAAAGAACTGAGTGGTATGGAGGTAGCCTGGACAATATCAAAACTTACCCATTCCCGGCATTGATGAGGAGTGCCAGAGAGAAAAAGGAGAGAGTTCTGGTACAGACTAGATCTCCTGGATGATCTGATGGCTCTCCTGGAAGCCCATGGAAAATCCACTGTGCAGAACACCAGGCTGTGCTCCTCCAAGACCAGAGCTGGGCACATAGCAGTAACCAGATCCCCCTGCCAATGCTGAGAAAGACCTCACCCAATCCATGAAAGGGTCACAAAGCCTATGGGGGTGCTGGGCAAGAAGAAAAGAAAGCAGGACCCCAAGATCAGCTCAGCAGACTCAAAATGAAAAAGCCATTCTGCTCCCAACCCTCTCTTCTCAACCAGAACTCCAATGGCAAAATGTCTGCTTGGCTCATTGTTAGCCTGTCCACAGGTCAGCCTAGGCCTGATGGACTTGGGTATGGACATCCAGAATTTGGCAGGATGACTATGTAAGTAAGCAGCATGGAGTTTCCCTAAGCAGGAAAAAGGAAGGTCCCTGTCTGAGAGGGCAGCCACAGACAGCTTTCCAGACTCCAGTGGAATGCACTCAGACACACAGACAGATTTGCAGACAGACGTGTAATTGAGGATGACAGATGAATAGTTATGGGCACAAAGATGCACACCCTTTCATATAAACTGACTCCTCTTCTTCCAGCCAGTCCCATAAGCTACTGCAATCTCCTCTAGAACTGCTACCCTCCCAGGTTTGCAGTGCTACTCCTGAAAACAAAAAAGCACCAAGAACATTTCCATCCTCAGCACCACATTAAAAAAGTAAATAAAATAAAGGTGTTGTGCCCATCTACAACTAAAAATATATTTTTTTAAATGGGATATCAGGGGCTGGGGATGTAATTCAGTGGTAGAGCATGTGCTTAGCATGTAGGAGGCCCTGGGTTCAATCTTCAGCACCCCCTCCCCCAAAAATGGAAAATCAAAAAGATGAATCATATTCTTTTCTCAACTTATGGCCTTGAGAGTTTCTAGGATGCAAAAAGAATTCCAGGCAGAGATGCTTAAGTAAAGATGATGTATGAAGGAAATGGAGATGAGAGTCTGAGGAGACTAAGGCATCAAGTATTTGCAGGATGAAGTCCTAGAGAGGAGAGAGTTGCACAGAGAAAAAGAAAAACCCAAAGATGTTCAGTTTCCCTCAAGTTTTCAGCAAAGTATTAACCAGTGCATGGTGTGTATGAGGATGCTAGTCCAGGCTGAGGAAACGACCAGAAAGGATTAAAGGGCCAAGAATGGGGTCTGTTTCTACTAACCAATCCAGAAAAACTCATTTTTCATTTCCAGAAATGGAGAGAGAGCACTTCTAAACTTATTCTATGAGAACAGCGTTATTCTGATATAAAAAATAGAAAAGCATTAAATAACTTCTCTCATAAACTTTCTTTTTTTTTTGGTACTGGGGATTGATCCCAGGGTGCTTAACCAATGAGACACATTTCCAGCCCTTTTTTATATTTTTATTTAGAGACAGGGTCTTGCTGAGTTGCTTAGGGCCTTATTAAGTTGCTGAGACTGACTTTGAACTCACAATCCTCCTGCCTCAGCCTCCCAAGCTGCTGGGATTACAGGTGTGCACCACTGCACCTGGCTCTCATAATCCTTGATGCAAAATTCTAAACAAAATTTTTGCAAATTGCCAGGTATGGTGGTAGACACCTGCAATACCAGCTACTTGAGAGCGTGAGGCAAGAGAATCCCAAGTTCAAGGCCAGCCTTAGCAAATTAATGAAATCTTGTCTAGAAAAAAAAAAAAAAAAAACATTAAATAGCACTGGGATATAGCTCCATGGTAAAGTACTAGCCTAGCACAAGGTCCTGGGCTCAAACCCCAGTAACACACACCACACACACACATACACACACACACACACTTAGCAATTAAATCTAACAATTTACAAAAAGGGGATATATGAAGAACAATTTCCAAAAATCAACTGTATTTCTATATCCTAGCAATAATCAGAAATTTAAATTTAAAAATCATTTAAAATAGCACCAAAAAATATGAACTACTTAGAAAGAAATCTGACAAAGATGTGCAAGATTTGTATACTAAAAACTATAAAACATAGTTGAAAGAAAATAAAAACCTAAGTAAATGGAGAGAGATACTGTATTCATTGGTCAGAAGATTATTGAAATGTCACTTATCAAATTGAAACAATCACAATCACGATTCTCGTTTTTTTTGTGTGTATGTGCTTTTGTATATGAGTGTGTGTGTGTGTGTGTGTGTGTACATGCACAAAAGTGATTGAACCCAGGGCCTCACATGTGCTAAGGAAATTAGCAGGCTTTTTTGTAGACATTGACAAGCTAATTCTAAAATTCATATTGAAATACAAAAGATTTATATTAGACAAAACAACTTTGACAACAAAGAACAAAATTTGAGTTCTAACACTAACTTTATGAAAGTTGAGACTTATTATAAATCTAAAATTATGAGGACAGTGTGGTAGTGACATCAAGATAAACAGGAAAAAGCCAGGCATGGTGGCACACTCCTATAATCCAAGTGACTTGAGAGTCTGAGGCAGGAAGATCACATGTCCAAGGATCACATGTCCTCAGCAATATAACAAGATGCACATCAGTCTCGAAATAAAAAATAAAAATATTGGGGATGTATCTCAGTAGGCAGGCACTCTTGGGTTCAATCCCCAGAACCAAAAAAAAAAAAAAAAAAAAATCACAAGCAAATAGATTGATGGAACAGAAATAGACCCACACATATATAGATAATAAATTTTCAACAAATATGCAAAGGCTAGTCAGCGTAGAAAGAACACTCTTATCTACAAGAGATGTTAAAATAAATAACATAAATAATGAAGTTCCATACCTCATACTATATGCAAAATGTTAGCTCAAAATGGACCCTAGGCTTTAAATGTAAAACCTAAACTATAAAGGTTGAGGATATACTATAATGGCAGAGCACTTGCCTAGCATGCACAAGACCCTGGGTTTGATCCGTTGCACCACACAAAAAGAAAAATGAAGAAAAAAAACCCTGGAAAACTATAAGAGTTCTAGAAGAAAACAGGGAAAAACCTGTGTGCCCTTGGGTGAGGCAAAGGTTTCTTAGAGTCAGGTATGGTGATGCACACCTGTAATTCCAGCTACTTGGGAAGCTGAGGCAAAAAGACCATAAATTCAAGGCCTACCTGAGAAATTTAACAAGACTCAAAATAAAAGGGTTGGGGATATAGCTCAGTGGTAGAGTGCTTGCCTAGTATATAAAAGGACTTGTGTTTAAACCCCAGCATTGCAAAAGAAAACCAAGGAGAAGGATTTTAGATATCACAATGAAAGCATACTACATAAAGGAAAAAGTAATAAGTTGGACTTAATCAGTGTTGTTAAGATATTTTTTTAAATAAAACACCATTAAGAGAATGGAAAATTAAGTCATATATCAGAAAAAATAATTGCAAATCACATATCTGATACAGGACTTGTATTCAGAATATATAAAGAATTCTCTAAATTCAATAATAAAGCAAAGAACCCAATATAAAAATAATCAGAAAAGACTTCAATAGACACTGTACCAAAGAAGATAATGCAAAGGGCAATTAGTAGTCATTAAAGAAATGTAAATTTAAAAAATCAAATACCACTATGTGCCTATTAAAACAGTTAAACTTAAAAAGACCAATCACACCAAGTGTTGGTAAAGACGGACCAAGTGTTGAACTCTTTTACACTGCTGCTAGAAATATATGATACAACTTTAGAAAACAGTTTAACAGTCTCTTTAAAAAGTTAAACATACACCTAGCATACGTTCCAGCCACCCCTAGACATTTGCCAAGAGAAATGAAAGTGCATGTCCTTACAAAGACATGTAGACAAGTGTTAATAGTAGCTTTATCTATAATAGAAAAAAACTAGAAACAACCCAAATTTCCATCAATAGATGAGTGGATAAACAAGTGAATTAAAAAGAACAACACATCAAAGAGGTATTTGTGCACCTGTGTTCACAGCAACATTGCTCATAATAGGCAAAAGGTGTCAGCATCCACTGGCAGGTGAATGGATTAGCAAAATGTGGTGTACACATATAATGGAATGCTAGTCAGTCTTTAAACGGAAGGAAATTCAGGGGTAGGGATGTAATTTAGTAGTAGAGTACTTACCTAGAGTTCATATGGCCCTGGGTTCAATCCCCAGTACTGGAAAAAAAATATATAGAAGGGAATTCTAACACATTCCACAACATGGACAAACCAAATTTTGTGTTATGTATATTTTACCACAATTAAAAATGCTTTTACAAGATTTAACTACCAGAGGAAAAAAGAGATTCCCAACACCTTACACCTCACACCCTAAAAGAATCCCAGGAAGTTTCTTGAAGAAGGTATCCCTTGGGTAGGGTCTAGGTAGGATAATAAGATTTACCCAGAAAACAGGAATTGGGCTTCCCAGGCAGGGTGCAGTTAGGCATCAGGGGACCAGGGGTTGGAGGGATGAGGTTGAAAAGTAGATTGGACCTACCCTCTAAGGCCTCCCAGCCTGTTGGGAGGAAAGAGTCATTTGTAAACATCAGCCCTGAGTGAATCAGACCCACAGCACCACAGCTCCATCAAGATAACTGTTCTAGAAGGGAAAGATTTGGGGTTGGCTCTGGATAGTCATCAAAAAATAAACATGTCCCTGGACATTCAGGAAACACTTGGCTGAGGTTGTGTTCAGGCAGGGCTGTTTGCTTATTTGTGACTTTCCTGCTTTCTATCACCCTGTCAGCGGTCACCCTGCCCCTAGCCTGACCCTGACACCCGGTCCAGCCTGGCCTCAGTCACTCACTTCAGAAGAAAACTGGTTCCTGGGGTGGGAAAGACTAGCAGGATATAAAAAAGCAGAGTGTAAACAGGGTCAGTGGGTGAGTGGTTGTATCAAAGTGCACTGGCATTATGTGTGAGTGGCAGAACATTTGCGTGCCTGTGTGTTTGTCCGCATGTACAGGGCATGGGTCTTTGTGCTCATGCAACACATGCACATGAAGGGTAGATGAAGTTTTGAGTGAAGCAGTATCAATGTTGGGCCCAGATGGACCAGATTCAAATCCAGTCAAGGGAAGTTCCTACAACTCCTTGTACATCAGTTTAATCTGTGAAGGGGGAAAATAATATTATTGATCTCACAGGGCTTTTGTAAGGATTGAAATGATTCATAAATAGAAGGTATTAGATCAAGTGGTGCTGGTGCATAGCAAGTGTCTAATAAGTGTTAGACATTATTATTCATATGTGTACACATGTGCATATGTGTGTGTGTGTATTATGAATGTGGCAAGGTGGGCATCTTGGCAGTGAATGAGCATGAGTGTCTTTAGGGCATATGTGCTGGGATTCTGGAAAGAGCCACCAAAACCAGGATGCACCAGTCCCAAGAAACCAGGCTCACTCTCCCCACAGAGGAAAGCCAGACCCGTGTCCTCCTTCCCTCAGCCTCTGCTATAAGGAGCAGGGCCCCAGCAGTTAGGCTGATTTCTTCCTGCTTTGGGTTGCTAGAGTCTTTTATTGTCTTTCCATTTACTGGGGTTGTAGCAGCATGGATCTTTTTTTCCATCAAAGAGTGCTGACCCCAAAAAGAAATCAAGCCAGGGCCATATACAAAGATCAACTTAATCTGGGGACTGTTGCTCCTTGAAGAATAACAAAGGAACCCAACTCCTCTGCTTTTTAAATCAAGAACAGTAAGTGGTGCCAATGCCAAAAGAAAAAAAGAGTCCCATATTATGTGAAATTGCTTTATAAGAGGTAAAGCACTTTACAGATGTGAGTAATTCTTATCCTTTTAGAGGAAAAGGCAACCAGCCAGTGTAAGGAAGGACTCTGTAAAGGGGAAAAAAGAGAAACTAAAATAAAAGCTGCAAGTATGAAGCTGAGTGGTGGTTTGTGAGGATATGACCTTGGGATCTAGCCTTTGATATAGATAAATGAACAACCGTGGCTCTCATTAGTTGAACTGCTCTAACTTGCAAAGTTTTATAAGTTAAATT